>NC_069682.1:58401878-58704909 GCF_023699985.2 Odocoileus virginianus | reverse complement strand
CCTTGTTGGAGTTCCATGCAGCTCTCTGGGGCAAAGATTAAAAAAAACAAAACACGCCCCCAAACACTACTCTGCAGTGAAGTGAGAAAAAAAAAAAGAGCAAGATTTTCATAAAATGAAACTACATTTGAGGAATTTTTCTCTTACTCTGCATTTTGCCCTTTTTCTTGGTTAAAATTCTATTTTTTTTAATTCTATTTTTTAATGAGATAATGATAAAACAAAATGCTAACTGCTGCTGCTGCTGCTATTTTAGCATCCTTCTTGGGCTATATGAAAAGTTGGCAGTCTTTCTAATTTGCCTCCCTCAAATTTCTTATTCTTTTTTTTTTTTAATATTCTTAAATTATAAAAATAATTGTTTTATTTTCACATTTTAAGTAATACAAACTAAGCACCCATTATGTGCCTGGCACATTCCTGGATGCTTAGGATACATCATGATGAAATTAGAAAATAAATTGAAAAGAAAGTCTCTCTCCCCCTCTAACTGTCCAGCCACTGTCCAGAAACACTTTTTTTTTTTTTTTAATAATTTTTCTTGGAGTATTGGGCTTCCCAGGTGGCTCAGTGGTAAAGAATCTGCCTGCCAATTCAAGAAGATGCAGGAGATATGGGTTTGATCCCTGGGTCAGGAAGATCCCCTGGAGAAGGATAGCATGGCAACCCACTCCAGTATTCTTGCCTGGAAATCCCATGGACAGAGGAGCCTGGAGGGCTACAGTCCGTAGCGTTGAAAAGAGTTGGACATGACTGAGCACGCACACACATATACATAATTGGAGTATAGTTGATTTACAATGTTGTGTTAGTTTCTGCTAAGCAGCAAAGTGAATCAGTTATACATGTATATAGACGGTCATTTTAACTGTGTCTTGTTTAGCTTTTCAGAACTTGTCTGTACTTGTATCAGTGTTCATAGCAGGAGTTTTCCACCAACAAGATCATAGTACTTTTTTTTTTCATGTAACAGTGTGTCTTGGAGGCCTCTCTTGTTAGTCCCTCATCCTTTATAACATGAGCAGAGCTCTCTGCTGATGGGATGGACCAGCCTTGATTTCACAGTCTCCAGTGGATGGACATTTAGGGGTTCTTTAGCGTTTGACCTCACACATACACTGTAGTCTACATCTTTGTTAAGACATCTTCCTACACTTGTGTCAGTCTATTTGTAAGTTCCTATATATGGAGTTGTAAAGTCTATGGATATAAGCATTTTGTATTTTGGGAAAGTTTCCCCAGTTTTTTTTTGATAGAAATTTCAATGAATTTGTCTATGAAATTTCAAATTCTAGGAATCCTGGATACACCCATTTCCTTCCCCCTTCCCTCCTTTCCCTGACCTGACTGCTGGCAACAGCTGCTCTGACCTCCATTCAAAAATGTTACGTGATGGACATACAGATGGCCAACAGGCAGAGGGAAAGGAACATGAAAAGATGGTCGATTTCACTAATTGTTAGAGAAATGCAAATCAAAACTATAGTGAAATATCACCTCATACCAGCCAGAATGGCCATCATCAAAAAGTCTACAAATAATAAATGCTGGAGAGGGTGTGGAGAAAATGGAACACTCATGTACTGTTGGTGGGAATGTAAATCGATGCAGTCACTGTGGAGAATAGTATCGAGATTCCTTAAAAAAATAAAACTAGAGTCATCATACGATCCAGTAATCCCAGTCCTGGGCATATCTATGGAAAAGATGAAAACTCTTAATTCAAAAAGATACATATACCCCAATGTTCATAGCAGCACTATTTACAAGCATGGAAATGATGTGGTGTATACACACACGCGCGCGCGCAGAGAAAGGAATATTATTCAACCATAAAAAAGAATGAAATAATGCCATTTGTAGCAACATGGATGAACCTAGAGATTATCATACTTAGTGAAATCAGACAGAAAAAGGCAAATATATCACTTACATGTGGAATCTAAAAAAGATGATACAAATGAACTTATTTAGGAAACAAAAACAGACTCACAGACATAAACTTTGGTAACTTATGGTTACCAAAGTGGGGGGGCATAAATTAGGAGTTTGGAATTAACACATACTGCTATATATAAAATAGATAAACAACAATTAGTACAGGGAAGTATAGTCAATATTTTATAATAACCTTTAATGGAAAAGAATCTGAAAAAGAATATACATACATATATGTATATGTATAGCTTAATCACTTTGCTGTACACCTGAAACACAACATTGTAAATCAACTATACTTCAATTTTAAAAATTATTATATAAATGGAGTCATCATAGTATGTAATCTTTGAGGGTTGGCTTTTTTCACTCGGCATAATTTCCTGGCAATTCTTCCAAGTTATTGTATCAGCTGTTCATTCCCTTTCACTGTTGAGTAGTGTTCCATGGTATGTATGTACCTATTGAAGGACATCCGGGTTATTTCTAGCTTTTGGCTATTAGTCATGCAACTGCTCAGAACATTCTTGTACATGTATTTGGTGAATATATTTTTCACTTCTGTGATAAATACCTGAAGTGCAATTCTTGGGTCATATGGTACAAAAGGGTTTTCCAGATGTCTCAGTGATAAAGAATCTGCCTGCAATGCAGGAGGTAAGGGTTTGATCCCTGGGTTGGGAAGATCCCCTGGAGGAGGAAATGGCTACCCTCGCCAGTATTCTTGCCTGGAAAATCTCATGGACAGAGGAGCCTGGCAGGCCACAGTCCAATGGGTTGTAAAGGGTTAGACACAACTCAGTTTCTGAGCACATATACATGGTACATATATACTTAGTTTTAGAGGAGACTGACAAAGTGTTTTCCAGAGTGATTCTCCTATTTTACATTCTTATCAGGAATATATGTGTGATCCAGTTTCTTCACCTCCAAGCTGGCATGTGGTTTGTTACATTTCAGATTTTTGACATTTTGATAGGTGTATAGTGCTTATTATGGTTTTTAAAAAGTTATTTATTTACTTGACTGTACCAGGTCTTAGCTGTGCCATGCAGGATCTTGTTTGCCAACCAGGGATGGAACCTGGGCCTTCTGTATTGGACGGTTAGAGTCTTAACCACTGGCTGCCAGGGACGTCCCTCTCATTGTGGTTTTAATTTGCATTTCCCTAATGGCTAATGAAGCTAAACCTTTTTACATGTGTCTGTTTTCTTTCTGTGTAACCTCTTCAGTGAAATATCTGTCTTTTGCCTGTTTTCTAACTGGATTGCCTCTTTTTTTCACTGTTGTGTTTTGAGAGTTTCTAAAAATATTTTCGAGACATGAGTCTTTGTCAGATATGTGTTTGTAAATATTTTCTCTCAGTCTGTAGCTTTTCTTTTCAACCTCTTCACATGGACTTTCACAACTGAAGAATTTTGCATTTTGATGAAATCCAGTTTATTAATTTTTTTTTCATTTGTGGACTGTGTTTTTTGTCATCAAGCTACCTTTTAGTTTTGAGCCATGTAAATATATTCATTTTCAAAATTTTTAATAAAAAGAATAATAAATTAAAAGACATAAATAGTGGGACTTCCCTGGCGGTCCAGAGGTTTAAACTGGGTGCTTTCATTGCAGCGTTGAATCCCTGGTTGAAGAACTGAGATCCCATTTGCCATGCAATGCTGCTAACAAAAAAAGACATAAACAGTAATAGTCAAATGCCTGCTGCAAACCACTTCAAATCACCTTGCCCACACTTTGCAAAACCCCGATCCAGTACATAGGCAATGCTCCAGGGTGGGGCGGGGTGGGGGAGGGGAATGGGGGGGAAATGGGGGAGGGATGAGATTGGGTGGGCTGGGGTAGGTAGAAGGTTCCCAGTGGCTGGGCCCACTTGTAACCCCGTCCTTCCCTCCCACAGATCAGCATGTATCTGCTATCCCGCACCCTGTTTGCCCTGTGCCGCCTGGGTGTGGAGAAGGGCTTCATCCCCGAACCCAGGTCGGACCTGTTTCCGTGGTTCACAGCGCTGGTGTGGGGGCTGGTCCTGTGGCTCTTCGAGTACCACCGGCCCACCCTGCAGCCCTCACTGCAGTCGTCCATGACCTACCTGTACGAGGACAGCAACGTGTGGCATGACCTCTCGGACTTCCTTATCTACAACAAGAGCCAACCCTCCAAGTAACAGCACCCCAGGTGCTCAGGAAGGCTCCTGCACCCCAGTCAGGTGACGGAGGTGTCCAGCCGCGGCTCGAGATTGGCTCCATCTGCTAACCATCCCGGAGGATCCTACGCCTTCAAGATCTGGAGTCTCAGACTCTAACTTTTATTAGCCCAGGGTTCCATTTGGCGAAATGGAAGCACTGATTATCAGTTCTCGTTAGGTACTCTTGAATAGTGGAACGAGCCACCGAATCAGGCTGAGGAGCCTTGGGCACGGTGATGGCTGCTGAATCTTGAGAGACCAGGGAAGGTCACACCCCACCCTGGGCCTCAGGGATCATCCAGGCCAGAGGAGGGCCCCGAAGTCTCTTTCTGGTGGGTATGTTCTCTGACCATTCTTCTATAGCAGAGGGCTTCTGGCTGGGGGGCAGTGGGTTGCAAAAATGCATTTTTAGACAACACTCTTTTCCTTGCCTTGGGTGTTCTATTGTAGAAGCTCCAGCGTTTCCACTGTCCAACAGAAACACAGTGTGAGACATATGTGACTGAGCTTTTTTTAGCAGACACAGTTTTTAAAAAGTGGAGGGAATTCCTGGTGGTCCAGTGGTTAGGACTCTGCTGCCAAGGGCAGGGCTTCTATCCTTGGCTGGGGAGCGCAGATCCCACATGCCACGAGGTATGGGCCCCCCCAAAAAAAAAATGTGGGGAGAGAAAGAAGCAGAGATGATTAACCTTAATTATATCTTTGAACCCAATGTTTCTCAAATGTTATCATTTTAATGTGTGCTAAATATAAAAATAAGATATTTTACTTTTTTTTAAATTTATTTATTTTTATTTATTTTCTTTTACTAAGTCATCAGAATCAGGTGTGTATTTTACACTTTCAGCATTTTTCAGTCTGGACCAGTCACATTTCAAGTGCTCAGCAGCTACATGTGGCCAGTGGCTGCTGTATTGGACAGCACAGATTAGAATGTTCTATCCTTGAAGAAAATTCTAGTGGACAGTGCAGATACAGAGCTGGAGGACCTGGGTTTGAGTCCCTGCTGGACCGCTGTGTAACCTTGGGGGAGGTTCTTCTCAGAGGCTCAGTTTCTACTGAAATGAGGATAATCATAGCAATACCTGGTGTCTACGTTGGACTTATGTAATTATGACAGCTGCTTCAACTACTAATGACATCCGCTTAGTGAACTCCTCCTTCCTCCTTCCTGGGTGCTTTGCATGTTATTCTTTTTAACCCGTACAATGACCTTGCAGGTACATATTTTGATCTCCATTTCATAGATGTGGAAACTGAGGATCGGAGAAGTAACTTGCCAAAGGCAATAATACAACTAGTGTGACAGCCAGACCAGGGTTTAAACCCAGATCTATGCAATTTCAAAGTTCTTTTTTTTTTTTTCAGTGCCTTAAATTTAGGAACCTAAACTATGCTATGCAAAATTAGCTAGTTATTGGTGTGCACACTCAAATGCCTATAGCGGCCTGGGAAGTGGCATAAATGATGATGTTCTGGGTGCTATGCAGTCGGGAGGGACGGGGACCTGGTGAACTGGAGACTTGTGTGTGTGCCAAACAAATTTTTTTTTAAACCACCAAGCTGAACAAATCAAGCACAGCTCCAGGAGATTTGGTTCATGGGCCATCAATTGGAGTAGGCATACTTAAGTCTCTTTTTATATTTTGAAAATTACTAGTAGAAATATCCACATGAATCACTAGAAATCTTATTAAAATGCAGATTCTGATTCAGTGGGTTTGGGGTGGGGCCTGAGATTCTAGGTTTCTCATGGCTCCTGGGTGATGGCTGCTGCTGTTCTGAGCTTGAGTAACAAGGTGGTAGGGAATGACAGGGGGCCAGCCAGTAGCCCATGTGATGAACGAGGAAGCTGTGTCACAGAGCTGTTAGGTCATGAAGGTGGGACTGGGTCTGAGTCTAAACGGTGTGTTCTCAGGCACGGTGTTGTACTGCCAGCTTAGAGAAGGTGGTCTTGAACTTCCCTTAGTTCACTCTGTGGAGGCTGAATGAGGTCCTGAGGTCATGGGGAGGGGAGGGGGTAGCCACCAGCAAGTGGGTTTTAAAGCAGATGCTGGAGTGCCCCACCCATATCCTGTCTAACTTACCACTTCAGTGCACATCGGCCACCCCACTGCCACCCTGAGTCTTTCAGCCTGAGGGCTCCTCCCTTGCCCTTGGCACCTGCTCTGTCAGCCTGCGGCAGACCTGCAGTGCTGGAGAGTAACACATCCTGGGAGCAGCTGTCAACCAGGGACTGGTGACGACCCCCACTCCTGCACTCCGATTGCCACTGGGTGGGATAACTCCCAGGTGCCTGCTCCACACTGGCTCCCAGAGCACCCAGCAGGACTGAGCTCCGGCCACCCACAGCAGTCACTCGTGTGATAACACCTCCTCCCTTGTCTCCCTTCCTCGTGCCCCTACCACTGCTTCCCGGGACCACTTCCCACAGAAACTGCTGGCACTCAACATCCTCATCTCGGGATCTGCTCTTGGGGGAACCCAAACTCAAACTGGCCCCCGGTGCAGTGAGCTGAGGGGCAGCAGAGCGTGGTGGTTAAGGCTATCAGCTTTGGAAGCCAGAGTGTCTGGGCTCAGTTCTGGCCCCGCTGTTTCCTTGTAAGTGACTTAACCGTTCAGGGCCTCCGTCTTGTCATCTGTTAAACAGCCATTCTCATGGCACATGCCTTGGAGGGTGGTGTGGAGGATTAAATGATACGACAGCATATAAAGTAAGCACTCGATAAATGCCTGCTGCTGTTTCCAATGTATCGTCCAAATGTAAAAGGAAGCTTGGCCCCAAGGACTATGGATACTGTGCTTTCAACCTGGCCTGCCCCGCCCCTCAGCTGAAGGTAAAAGCCTTGGCCCATTCCTCCCGACGTCCCCCCACTGCCGCTGGGGGCTGGCCGGCTCCCCCACCCACTGTCTCTGCTCTCTAAGAATAGGTTCCCCTCACAGATGGCATCTCTCTGGATCCTGCCAAAGCATCTGGTGCCTCCAACTGCTCACTCCAGGGAGGGAGGCGGTGTGGTCCTCATGCAGGACTAGAGCCCCGGCTCCTGGGAGGAGTTCCCACTCAGCTCCCTCCTGGCCCAGCCTCCCCGTCTGTAAGACCTGGAAAACCGGGATTGCCAGAGGGCCCTTGGCCCGCGGTAAGCGCTCCATAAATGCTAGTTCCTGAAATAGCAGTGTTTTAACATGTGTCAATTAAGCACCTGCTACTTTCCTATGAGGTCTCTGACTTGCAAAGCTGTAAACAAAAATTTTTAAGCAATAATGCATACACAATAGCACAAAACGTAAATGGGTACAAAAAGTGTATAATAAGGAAGAGTCAAGTTCCCCCTGAACCTCAGCTCCACCTACCCGCCACCGCCCCAGCCAGGGTCGCCCCATCCATACATTTTAGTGCACCTTTCATGAGAAATTCTCTGAACAACCACCCATCTTTGTCCTCTAAGAAGCTTTTACATTGCACTGTCATCTCAAGAACTCTTGGACACTCCTTCCTTGTTCTCTGCATGTTTGGTTTCTCTTTGATCAATAATCTGATATAAAAGTGAGTCCTGGAATTCCCTGGCAGTCCAGTAGTTAGGGCTTGGCGCTTTCATTGCTAAGGGCACGGGTTCAATCCCTAGTCAGAAACCTAAGATCCTGCAAGCCGTGGGGTGTGACCAAAAAATAAAAAAGTCAGTGTTAGTATTTTTTTTTTTAAAAAAAAGGAGACCTTTCTTTGAGCCAGTTCCTGTCCCCTTCAACCCCACCCTCAAGTCCCCAAATATCTCGGGCAGATCAGCATGAAGATGAATCATCCTCGATGTCCTGAGCCTTGTCGTAGATGACACCCAAGATGAATGCCCACGGAACTCCAACTGAAAGGGGAAGGACAAAGTTGAAGTGAATTTGGGGCCCTTCTACTGCTTCTCTCCCAAATTAGAGGTTGTTTGGGGAACCCACGTGAGAGTGATGATTCACAAACCCAGGCTCCAAGAAGCTGCCTCCTCGGCTTCTCACGACTGCCGCCTTCCTCTCAGCAAGCTCCAGAAAGGATCCTGGAGATGGTGTTTCTGTCCACACTGTTCGCTCCTCCCACTCCCATGGGTGCGTGTTGGGTTTGTGAGAATCAGGCTTTAACCTGACCCCCTCCTAAACCAGCACATCATGCTGTGTCTACCTCTTGGAACCAATAGTCTATCTGTGACTGCAGGTGGGTTGCTTTCTATAAGGGTATTTATAAAAAGAAATGTTTTTTTTTCCTTTCCCTTATCTTGTTGCAGATTCATAGGGATAGAGAGGATCTTCTTTCAGCCTTGAAAAGCATTTTGGGTGCATGCGTGCTGAGTCATGTCCAACTCTGAGTGACCCTATGGGCTGTAGCCCGCCAGGCTTCTCTCTCCACGGGATTCTCTAGGCAAGAATACTGGAGTGGTTTGCCATTCCCTCCTCCAGGGAATCTTCCTGACCCAGGGATTGAACCCTCGGCTCCTGCATTGCAGGTGAATTTTTTACCACTGAGCCATGGGGAAAGTCCACATTTTGGATGAGAGTGTGTTAAGTTTAGCCAGAGGCCTCCTGCAGGACTCACTCTTGGGACTGGAGGGCACAGGGGCCCAGCTCGAGGACAGAGGGAAAGCTGGGCTCCCCTCTGAGTGCTGATTTTCGAGAGGGCTCCCTGCTCTCTGTTATAGGCCTGTGTGCTCATGATTTCATAAACAAGACAGGACCAGGCAGCAGTGAAATGCAGGTCATGAGGTTCCTGTTGGAAGCCTTACTCTCCTGCTTTTCTGAGAGAGAGCCTCTCATGGGCTGGATGTCAGCTGAGAGAGATCAAAGTCATACCACATCAGCTCTTTTTTTTTTTTGCTCATGCTCCCCAGTTTGTGGGATCTTAGTTGCCCGACAAGGAATTGAACCTGGGACCCCTGCAGCGGAAGCTTAGAGTCTTAACCACTGGACTGCCAAGGAACTCCCTACATCAGCTCTTTCAGGACACTCCTTTTCAGGGTGTCTTTTTTATGTGTGGGGAAGCCTATAGACCCTTCTCAAGAACTCTGCTTTTTTTTAAAAAAGAATGTGGTTTTTTAAACCATAAATAGAATTACAAAAGACAACAATTATTGAACATTGAAATAATAATCATTATTTTTTATATGTGACTTAGTAATATTTTTTATGGCTGTGCTGGGTCTTCATTGCTGCTCGGGCTTTTCTCTAGCTGTGGCAAGCGGGGGCTGCTCTCTAGTTGTGGTGTGCAGGCTTTGCATTGCGGTGGCTTCTCTTGTTGCAGAGCATGGGCTGTAGGGTGCGTGGGCTTCAGTAGTTGCAGCTCATGGGCTCCATAGTTGCAGCTCCCAGACTCTAGAGCACAGGCTCAGTAACTGTGGCACACGAGCTTAGTTGCTCTGAGGCATGTGGCATCTTCCCAGGTCAGGGATCCAGCTTGTGTCTCCTGCATTGGCGGGTGGAATCTTTACTGCTGAAAGAGTACAGGGCACCAGGGAAGCCCTGTGTGTTCTTTTTTAAACACATCAGATAAAAAGATCGAGTGGCTGGTCCAAAACTACCAGGATGTCACAGGTGTCATAAGCATGAACAGTATCTTAGGATCCCTGGGGCAGCTGTGATAAGGAAGTACCTGTGATTTCTCTTGGTGATAAAGTCCCAAGTTGCTGCTAATTGGCCTCTGAATTGTTGCCTACATTTAAAATGGAAGGAAATGTTACATTTGAGTTAGAGACTGGTGAAAATATAGGTGTAATTTTTTTTCCTGTCCAAGTTCATGGAACTTGGGTTCATGAATCACAGTTTCAGAACTGCTTGAGGGTGGCCGAAAAGCTATGACAAACCTAGACAACGTACTAAATAGCAGAGACATCACTTTGCCGACAAAGGTCTGTATAGACAAAGCTATAGTTTTTCCAGTAGTCATGTACGGGTGTGAGAACTGGACCATAAAGAAAGCTTGATCGCTGAAAAATGGATGCTTTCTAACTGTAGTGCTGGAGAAGACTCTTGAGACTTCCTTAGACTGCAAGGAGATCAAACCAGTCAATCCTAAAGGGAATCAACTCTGAATATTCACTGGAAGGACTGATGCTGAAGCTTCAATACTTTGCCACCTGATGTAAAAAGCTGACTCATTGGAAAAGACCCTGAGGCTGGGAAAGATTGAGGGCAAGAGAAGGGGGTGACAGAGGATGAGATGGTTGGATAGCATCACTGACTCAATGGACATGAATCTGAGCAAACTCTGGGAGATAGTGAAGAACAGGAAAGCCTGGCATGCTGCAGTCCATGGGATCACAAAGACTTGGATACAGCTTAGCAACTGAACAACAACAATCAATATTGGCTGAGTTCTTGCTAGGTACTAGGTACCTGGTGATATGGGAGACTAGGGTTTAGCAATGAAAAAACCAGTTCCTGCTCACCTGCGGTTTACCACCCAGGGAGGGAAGACTAACGAATATACAGTTCAGAGTGGCAGGTGCCAGGAAGGCAGTGCAGTAGAGAACAGCAGGGTCTGTTTTCCAGGGAAGCCTCTCTGAGGAGGTGCTGTTCCCTCTGAGACCCAAATGATGAGGAGCGAGCCATGCCGAGAGGTAGAGGAAGGGTGTTCCCAGCATAGGAGCTGCAAAGTGCACAGGCCCTAAGAGGGGAACAGCTGACAGCATTCCAGGGCCTGCCGGAGGTCTGAGACTGGGACAGAATGGCAGGTGGGGGCTTCCCATAGTGTCAGAGCTAGAGCCCCAGAGGCTGGCTGGGCCCATCAGGCAGGCTTTGTGGGCCAGAGTGAGGGGTTTGGGTTCTCTTCTCAGTTTGACAGGCAGCCTTTGGCAGGTTTAAGCAGGAGAATGATGTGGCTGTGATGTGATTTACATTTTGGAAAGATCCTTCTAGCTGTGTGTGGGGAACAGAACGGAGAGAGCCAGGCTGGCAGCAGGATCCAGTGAGGAGGCCAGGCAGGGGTCCCAGTGAGAGACCATGGCAGCCTGGACCAGGGTGGGGCCCCGGGGTGGAGAGCAGTGGGCAGATCTGGGGTATCATTTGCAAAGCGGCTCAGTGGCCCAGGACTTTTCGGAGGTGGGGATGAGAGAGACGGGCATAGCAAATGAACCCCCTCACCCCTGCCCAGCTGAGAAGCAGACCTGGACCTTGCCCCCTCCCCTCGCCTCTTCAGCCCCCTGCAGCCCTCCACGGCCCCTCTGGGGCCAGCCACCCGCCCACGGGCCCCTGGCATGCCAGCTTCCCAGCTGGCCTTGATTGTTGTCACTCCCCAGGGAGTCATGGGAACACACTCCCCCTGCCCCCTGCGCCCCCCTCTTCCCAGACAGGGCCAGGCCCTAACAATGCCCCTCAGCCAGCCAGTGGCCTGGACACAATGCCCCTGTTTCGGTTCATTGCCAGCTCCAGGAGGCCTGCTGGGTTTCCTGGCCTGTTTGGCATATATATAACTCTGGCTTCCAGCAGGGATTTTTTTGTTGTTCAAAAAAACAGGAGGAGAGGGAGGGAGAATATCTCAGGCTCCTCCTCTCTGAATATCTTAATATATTATGAAAAGCTTTTCTCTTCCTGAGCTCTCTCTACTCCCCTCCCTGACCGCATTTGCCATGTGCCTGTCAACCCCGGGACCAAATGCAGGTCAGCAGGTGTCAGAAAGAAAATGAGCAAAATGAAAGAAAAGCAACTCGCTCCACCGTGGCGAGCCTCAAACGTGCTGGTGAGGCTGGAGGTGATGAGAAGAATGAGCCCTCTGAGGGGGCAAGCCCAGGGGCCCCGTGCTTTTCAGTCACCTTATCTACGACTTCCAAGACACCCTCCAAAATGAGGCACAACGTTTTATCTTGAGCCCCTAGGAAAGAGAAGAGCTGCTGATGAAAAATGGGCATGCCATTGATTGTATCATGCACCTCACTTTCAGAGCTGTTAAATACGAAAAAAGAAAGTTTGATAGAGGACTTCCCTGGTGGTCCAGTGGTTAAGACTCTGTACTTCCACTGCAGGAGGCACGGGTTCAATCCCTGGTCAGGGAACTAAGATTCTCACCTGCCCCCTGGTGCAGCCAAAAAAAATTAATCAATTTTTACAAAATGGTCTCAATCAGTGGAATATAGGATTGTCTCATCTACACACTTCATTGCCGTCCAAATGGGTTTTTCTCCTTGTCTCTGAGCCTAATAAAGTTTGGGAAGTGGTGCACGGATTGCTGCTTGAAACCTCGTTCTGCAGCCTCACAAGTTTTTTTCTTTTCTCATTTGGAAAAATTGGGAGGAGATGTAGGCAAGCTGCTCCAGTAATTCAGCCTTCATTCTTAGTAACTGCTGACATTTATTGAGGGCTCTCTACGCGCCAACTACTGCCCTAAGCACTTTCATAACTCAGTTAATGTCCCTGCAGGCCTTTAAGGTGAACACTGTGATCATTATTATTACCATCCCCATTTTACAGGTGAGAAAACAGAGCCCTTCTGCTTTAAGGGCTCCCCACCCCCTCACTGCAGCCCTGGTCAGGGCAGGCATGGCCACTGTGTCAGGTTTTCTACCTTTGGCTTGGAAAAGCATAATCCCACTGCAGAGGCTGGAGTGATACAGAGAAAGGAAGAGGCACTGGGTGAGCCTTGGAGAGGAGAGGGGGTCCCCAGAACTTGAGCTCATGGAATAATGGGGCACAAGGGAAGGGAGGCTTACTTATGGACCAGAGGCCTATCCACTTCCACTGACCTTGGACCCTCCGGCTGGACATTTGGACTGGCTGATGACCAAAGACTTAGCCAAGGCCACACAGTTAGGCAACTGCTGGCTGGCCCTAAATCCCATGAACACCACTTCCCTTCCCTTCCACATCCACGTCTTCCGCAAAGAGGAGCCATGCTGGTGCTCTAGTAATGTCACTAAGAGTAGTTAACATTTATTGGATGCTTACTCAGTGCCTGGCGCAGGCATTAGGGACTGCAAACTCAGAGTGGCAGGGCAAGTAAGGTCATCATGTGAGGCAAGCCAGGCAGGGATGCTGGTTGCCTGGAGGGTCAAGACTGACTAAATGGGGGACAGCACCTGCTCAGTACCCTGATGGCCTACCTGGCATTGCCAGATATTACTTTTTTTTAAAAGCCAAACATTTGGGCGTTCCCTTGTAATCGGATGGTTAGAATTCCACATGTCAGGGAATTAAGATCCTGCAAGCCATGCAACATGGCCAAAAAATTTTAAAAATCCAGATACTTAAATTTTTCTATAGCATGTCCCAATTTAAAATTTGTTTTAAAAACTAATTCATAATTCAGGGAAAGAATACTTTGAGCAAATTAAATCCAGCCTGCGGGCCAGTTTGCAAACTCTGCTTGTCTTGTTTTCTCATTGAACCCTGACACCCATTCTGTTGAGGAGCCCCTGCCCCTTGTTCTATGAAGGAGGCAAGCAGAGCTCTTCAGGGGGGTAAATCACTTACCCATCTGGCCAAGCCACACAGTGGGGGTCTGCCCGACTCCCAAGGCTTGCTCCTATGTGAGACAGCCTCCCGAATGGGTGAGAGGCCTGTGTTCAGACACAGCCAGGACTGGCACCGTGACAGAACGTCTCGAGAGACAGTAAACCGTCAGTCAAACCATTCAGTGTAGTGACAAGGGATCATTTGAGATGAATGTAATGTTGCAGACGTAAAACTCCCCACCTCCTTCTGCCAGAACTCAACAATGGATATCTCTGTGCCTCTTAATAAAATGAAGTCCCCACAGAATCATTTCTCCCAATTATGTATTCCTTATAATAATGGGATACTCATGTTTGGAGATTTTTTTTTAAGCTATGAATGTAAGTTTAGGGGAGTTGGTGTATGCGGAATAAATAGCTTTGAACCATTTGTGTCGCTTGTCAAACTTCTTAATGAGCATATTGTGCAGATACATAGAAGTAATTCTGACTGTCCCATTGGAGGGTGAGCTCCAGGAGTCAGAGATGAGTGTTTTGCTTTCAGCTGTCCCCCCAAGCACCTGGCACAATGTCGGATACATAGCAGGAGCTCAGTAAATATTGAATGGAGACTGGGGAGTGGCTTGAATGAGTAAGGCTCAGAAGAAGTGAACTGACTTGTCCAAGGTCACAGACTTGGATTCTCGTTTACATCCACCTGATTTAGAAGCCCACTCCGTCACTCCTCCACCAGCCTGCCTCTTGGAAAGAGGTCTTCAGGCAAAGGATCATGGCTCCAGGAGCTTCCACCCCTTTGGACTCCTCTAGAGTTAGGACTTGAGGAAGGTGGAGATGGACAGAGAGCCCCTGTTAATTAAGCTACTATCCACATAATACCTTTTGGAAACCACACATTGTACTCTTAACAGCCCTGAGGCTGACCCTGGGGTATTTACAGAGGGGTCGTACGGGAAGGGCAGGCCCTGGGTTTCACAGTGGAAGACTTCTATTCTGCTGTGTGACCTTGAACGGCGAGTGCCCCTCTCTGAGCCTCCTTTCTGCGCCATGTAGGTAAACGAGCTTCACTTATTTATCAGGTCGAAAGGAGATCATCAGTGGAAATGGCTACCCAGTAATTGTGGATTTTTTTTGAAGTCTGAGAACTGTTGAGAACAGGCTTATCAGGATATGTCTGACTTGGGGCTAAGAGGCTCTATCTTAGAAAGCCTTTGCTGCTTTCAAGTGGGTATTAATAGATGCAGAAGTCCCTTATCTCTGAGTTCACACTGGAAATTCTGCTCTTCACTCCTTTTTGCTATAGGACAGGAGAGCTTGTGGGACGGAGGGCACCTGCTTTGACCTAGGAGATTGTGTACTGGAATACTTTAGGGAAGGCAGGGCGTTGAAAATCCCCAGGCTTACCAAGTCTGAATAATAAGCTTTTTCATTGGCTAGGTCAGCTCATGCCCTTTAGGTCTCAGTTTCCCCATCCTAAAATGGGGCAGTGATAATGGTATCTGTCTTCCTTCACCAGCAACCAGTACAGTGCTTAGTATATAACAGGTGCCTGATAAATGTTTGCTGAATGACTGTTGGGCATGAGAGGGCTTCACAGAATGAATGCTAGTGTTGTTGAGCCCCTTTGGGAATGTGTGAAGGAAGGAAATTCCCTCTGGAGTGGGAATGTTGCTGGCTTCTCTCACCCTCTTGTCAGGATCTGGCTTGGCTATTTAGAATGAGACCTACCATTCTAGTGGGGGCTTCTTGAACTGGGGAGGGAGGAGGAGGACAGGCCAGCCCCGGGGCTGGGAATCCATTGCCTGCCAGATTGTGTCACTGGCTGGCTTCACTCCTGAATGGGCTTCAGTTTTCCCTTCTGTACTGTAAGAAGCTTATTTAGTCTCTCTGGTCCCTTCTAGTGCTCATATAGTCTGGGATTTGCGATGGGTAATTTCACAAACTGCTTAGGAAACTCCTGGTGTGTTCCTAAACCACCTCATCTTAATAGTTTTTGAAACACTTTCAGATCCCTTATACTTTTCATACACATGGCAACCCTGGAAGGTGAGGTGGGGGAATGGCAGTGAACCCATTTTACAGATGAGGAAACAGGCTATGAAGTGACTGCAAGGTACGGTAATTTGAGGCTGCCCCACACATTTTGGTTATACAAGTACACCGATTTGTTCTCCAATGTGAACATACATAAAAGTCAGCTGGCATGAGGGTAGGGGTTTGTTTGTGAAAGTGATTCCTGGGCACTTAGATTCTAAATTGGCAGGGATGGGGTGGGCCCATAGTTAACAAGCACCCAGGTGATTCTGAAACCTGGGACATTCCAGGTAGCCTCCAGTGTGAGCCTGATCTTTTTACAGCCCTTCTCAGCACCTACTGTGGATCAGACCAGTGTCTGAAGAGGCCCTGTTGGAGCCCAGTCTGATAAGGAAGGCAGATAAAGAAATCCAGTGTGCACTCCTCAGTGCTGGGACAGAGGTGGGGGTGGACAATGGAGGAAGCGGATAACTTCAATACCTGAGTGCTTCCTGGAAGATGTGATATTTATACGGGGCCTAGGGATCTCAATCTTGATTGCGTCTTAGCTTTTTTTTTTTTCCCCTGATGGGTCAGTCCCCACCAGATGGCAGGCAAGTTCATAGAAATCATCAAGCCTTTTACATCTCTGCCCTCAGTGCTGGCACAGAGCCTGGCATAGAGGAGAGGACAGTATTGCTCAAATCAGCTGATCTGAGCAATGAGAAATGGCTGATGGAGAGGTCCCAGGGCCTCTGGATTAAATGCATTTTCATGCTCAGCATACTCACCTCCTCCCTTTGTGAGATCTAACATGGAATTAATAGTGAAAATTCCACATCATGTTGTAAATGCTTGTTACCTATTTCCCTCTTCCCTTTTTCACTAAACTGTGAGTTCCTTAGCGCCAGAAGTCAAGAATGGGGCTTAGAGCCGGCTCTCAAAACGTTTGTTGAATGAGTGAATCAATTCAAGCAGAAGTTGTGCATTGGGTACTGAAGAGTTTCCAGCTATAGGAGGGCTTGTAGAAAAGCCCAGAGCTGTATTGGGCCAGACATCCCTCCCCATTTTCCGACAGCTCCCTTCTTCTTGGGCTCTGGGTGAGAGGAATAGGGTGGGCACACGATTTGAAAGTGAACGGCTTTGGTGAGGGAAGTTGAGGGAGATGTGGCTGGAGCTTGGAGGTGGGCCTAAGAAGCCAGAAAAGAAGAGAGGCAGTTTCTAGAGATCTGGCCGAGGGTGTTGGGGCCACAGGTGAGAGTTCTCGGGGTCACGTGGGGTCTGCTGACGTTGAGATATGTTTAATGGACATTCTGTCCTCAATGTCTCCACTCAGATGGCATCGGCCAGACGGGGGTGCGTCGGGGAGGGGGTGGGGCCACCACTCCTCGGACAGGGGCCGTCCCCTCTGAGGGCGGGGAGTGCGAACGCGCCTGGCACCGCCCCGACAAAGCCTGCGCGCGCCCCGACCCGCGATTGGCCTTGCCGCCTCGCGCCGCCGCCCCGTCCCGCCCTCCGCCGCCGGCCCGGCGCGCTGCAGCCAATGGACGCCGTCGCCGTCGCCTCCGTCACAGTACGGGCAGCCAATGGTGGTAGCGCTCGGCGGCTCGTGGCTCTTTCGCGGCAAAAAGGATTTGGCGCGTAAAAGTGGCCGGGACTTTGCAGGCAGCGGCGGCCGGGGGCGGAGCGGGATCCGGAGCGGGATCTAGCCCTCGCCTCTGCCTGCAGCCATGGGCCCGCGCCGCCGCCGCCGACTGCCACCCGGGCCGCGCGGGCCGTGAGCGCCATGGCCGTGGCCGGGGCCCCCGCGGGCGGCCCTTGCGCGCCGGCGCTGGAGGCCCTGCTCGGGGCCGGCGCGCTGCGGCTGCTCGACTCCTCGCAGATCGTCATCATCTCCACGGCGCAGGACGCCAGCGCCCCGCCGGCTCCCGCCGGCCCCGCCGCACCCGCCGCCGGCCCCCGGGACCCTGACCTGCTGCTCTTCGCCACTCCGCAGGCGCCCCGGCCCACACCCAGCGCGCCGCGCCCCGCGCTCGGCCGCCCGCCGGTACGGACACCAGGGACACTGGGCCGAGTGCGCTGCCTTGGACCCCCGCGCAGACCCGGGCGGGGCGCTATGTTTGGCCCGGCGGCAGCGGGGGCGGGGGAGGGTGGGCTGAGGCGCCCAGGCTGGGCGGTGCCGAGCCTGGGTTGGGCCTCGGGGCTCCGCCCTGGGGTGCGGGGTGACCTCGGGCCAGTCCTTGTTTGCTGCTCTGTGCTCTGGGCCTCAGCTTCCTCGCCAGAGCAGACTCAATGATAATAATGGTCCACGTGTATTCAGCTGTCGCTGACTGCATGCCAGGCCTCTGGCTGACTTCAAGGCAGCTAAAACTCACATCCATGCTGTGAGCTCGGCGTTGTCACTGTGCCCATCTGAACTGTGCCCAGAGAGGGGAAGTGGCTTGCCCCCTGGTCACAAGGCTGCAAGTGGGATTTAAACTGAGGCCTGCTGGCTTCAGACCAGAACTTGTGGCTGGGTGGTGGGCATGGCTGCTTGGGGAGGTCAAAGAGGGGTGTTCTGGAACCAGACCGTAGAAGAGCCATTGAGGAGACCCTCCTTCCTGCCTCTGGGACTGCCAGGTGCAGGCCTGGCCCTCCGGGCCTCTGGGGACAGGCTGCCTGGCTGGGAGGCCTTCTCTGCAGGGGCGGGGGTGACTGGGCCAGCTGCTGATCCCCTCCCTCTGCCTGTCCTTCCATCTGCCACCCTCCACCCTCCCAGGCCCTGGTTGCCATGGAACCTCATTAATCAGGCAGGCAGACCCCGGGGCCCCAGTGGAAGTCCTGGGTGGGCTAGGCCTCTGGAAGCTGGAGAGGAGGCCCCCAGTGCCAGGAGAGAGTAAATGCCCCAGGGAGATCCCTTGATAAAGTGCTCCCTGCACAGCAAGAGGCTAAAGACAGTTGAGACTAGGGGGCCCAGAGAGGTGTCTGAATTAGGGGGTGGGGGGAAGGAGGGGCGGAGGCCTAGAGCTTGGTCCTGTGGGCTGCAGGACAGTGCGTGGAGACCAGTTTGACTAGTGTAGCCTCTGGGTAAAGTTAGGGCATGGATGGGCAGGCAGGATGGGGTCTCAGCACAGTTGGCTGAGCAAGTTGAGGCAGGGAGGCAGGGCCCAGGGCAAGGAGGTGGAAGCGCAACTGCTGACAGGAGGCCTGGGTAGCAGCTGGTCCCTGAGGCATCCCAACAAGGTTCCCCCGACCCCTTTGGCCCCCTGCCCAGTACATCCTTCCTTCCGGAATCACTGAAATGCTAATAATAACAATAGGAGGCACCATTGTTTTGAGACTGTTTTGTGAGTTAGGCCATGTGCCAAGCACTTTACCCAATTAACTCGTTTAACCCTATCAACAACTTTCCCGTTTTACAGATAGGGAAGCTGAGGCTTAGAGATGTTAGAACCTTCCCTGGTGAGTCAGCTCATGAGTGGTGGGACCAGTCCAGATTTCCTGAGTGGTTAACTGCTGGCAAGCCTTACTTCCTGGAGATGCTAATAGAGACTGAAGGAAGCCCAGGGTCCCTTCCTCCTAATGAGTGAGAGGGAGGGAAGTTGCATAGAGTGGGTCCCCCGATTGGTCTCCTGTACCCCAGCAACCTGTCCCTGCAGGTTCCAGCTTGGAGCCTGAACAAGTAGCCTCCATTTAGCTGATTGACAGGTGCTTAGGCCTAGGGCTGTCCTGCCCTTGGCCAATGGAGCTTCAGGCTTAGAGGGCCAGCCAGGGACTGGGATCAGGAGGTTTGCCCTCTGCTCCCGGGGTGTCAGGGGCAGCGTCATTGGATCTGAGCGTTCCATTCATTCAGCAGTTGTTAGTGAGTGTCTCTGAGGTTCTAGGCACAGAGGCAAGTAAAGAGCCTCTGCCGTCACAGTACTTAAGGGCCAGTAGGTGTTTTCTGCTGTGAGCAGGGGTAGGGCCCGGTACCACCTTGCTGCTGTAGTCCAGAAACACGGGCCCAGCTTTTGCCGTCCAACACCCCCTAACATCGTACCTGTGAGTAGCCACCGGCTATCTGAGCTGTGACTTCCACTCACCCTCTGCACTAGCATTTGTTTGGGGACAGTCCTTGAAACAAGCTACAGGCTCAGCTTCTGCACAAGTGCGCATTCATTGAGGGCCTCCTGCCTACAAGGCTCTGCAATTCAGCCATTCCTTCTGGCTCTTCCTGTCCACATCTCCCCTGTTGTCATGGCTCTTAAAAAACAAACTGAATATAATACATATTTCCTATAGAAGAAGAGATGAGAAAGTTGAGGGGGACAAGATCCCCAGCCCCATCCATTTTTCCTTTTTTCTCTTCCAGAGTCTGCTTTTTTCTTTTTTTAAGGTGGTTATGACATCTTTCTAAAGTTTTAGAAATTGAAGTTTTTCACTTACTTCTGTGTTACAATAGCACATCATCCCCACTTTAGAGACAAGGCAGCAATTCCTCATGGTCCTCGCCCTGATAGCAAGGTTACTCCTGAAATGGATTCTATAATAATACAAACTGAAGCAGAGAAAATGGTTTCATGAGCTTTTTAATCCCCAAAAGGGATCACATAAATGCATTGCTTCGTAACCATGTTTTTCTTGTCACTATGTCTTTGGGAGAGTTTTGTATCAACCTGCCCCCATCCTTCTTGACAGCAGTGTGGTATTCCAAGGGCTGGATGAACCAGTTTTTGTGGCCTCTCCCATGGATAGGTATTTGAGTCATCCGGATTTCTTTCATCCCTGCTTTTTTGGGTCCCTGTGCCTGCATCTTTGGAGAACAGCAGCAGAGATGGGCATCTGTCTGCCTGAGTGTGGCATGGATCCACCTTCAGCTCGGGCACCCTTTTGAGGGGGCAGGAAGGAGGCAAAGGGTGCGGTTGGCTGGAGCATGCTAGGATTCAGGGCTTTGGGGTTAGGCTGGAGAGTGAGTACATTGTGGTTTGGCCTGCGGGAGCCTGGCTTCCGGATGAGCCTCTGCCCAGCCCACTAAGGTTCGAATCCTGACTCCACCTCTCATTGTGTGACCTCTGCGAGGTGCAGACTCCTCCGGAAGTGGAAGTCATCAGAACCCCTGCTGCGAGGCGGCTGGAGGTTGTGGGTGATCACATGCAGGTGAAGCAGTTACCTAGCGGTGCTCAGGACACAGGAAGCACTCAGCTTGCATTAGCTCTGATACTGGCAGACGCCTGAGGAAATCACGAGTGCCTGCGTGAGAGGGGAGTGTCTGAGTCTGGCAGCATGTGGGGTGGTTCATTCAGCAAGCACATGCTGATGCCCAGACCCTGCGTCCAGAGATTTTTCAGACCCAGTGCCCGCCTCCAAGGGGCTCCCTAGCCTCTGGGTGAGACTACACACCTGCAGAAATTTGTGGCAAGCGACCGTGTGGGGAAGGGTTGGGTTTGTGGCAGTCCTGAGGGAGAAGAGGCTCCATTTCTATTGCGCGATTGACTGGAAAGACTGAGGTGATGGGTTAGGTGCCTCTCTATGGAGGGGGAAGCGTTGGTGTGAACTGGGAGGGAGGGAGGGAGGCGAGGGCCAGCCAGGGAGGAACCAGCATGGGCTAAGGCTTGGAGGCGCAGGTCTGTGCAGAAATTCAGAAGCTCAGCAGACGTTCCTGTGGAGAAGTGGTGGCAGGTGAGGATACTAAGGTAGAGGCGACCGACGGAGGCAGGGAGGCCAGTGGGAAGATAGCTGGATGGTCCAGATAGGAGGTGCCAGTGGCTGTGGTGACGGGATTTTTAGCAGCTAGATGCGATGAGGGCAGTGGGTGGGCCTGAACCAGGTTCCAGCTCAGGAAACTCTGTGGGTGGCAGAGGGGCAGGTACAGCTGGTTCAGGTCAGGATATGAGGGAGATGCCTGTGAAGTCCCCAGGGTAGTCTCCATCCTCATGCAGGAATCCTGGCTCTGGCACTTCCTGCATCACCTTGAGTCTTTCTGGGCTTGGGTTGTCCTACCTGTAAAATGGGGCCATGATTGTGCTGCTGTATTCACAGACAAATCACAAACCAGAGAGGGAGTGACTCATTCAGGGGATCTGTATCCCAACGGCTTAAAACATCAGACATTTGTTATCCTACAGTTTCTGAGGGTGGGAAATTCAGCGGTGACTTGGCTGGGTGCTTCTGGCTGAGGACCTCTTCTGAGGTTAATGCCAAAATGCTGGCCCGGCTGCAGTCATCAGAAGGCATGACCGGGGTTGGAGGATGTGCTTCTGATCCTGCCCGTGTTGCCGTTGGGGGTGGGGCTTTAGGTGGGCCTCCTTAGGGCTATTGAGTGCCTACGTGACACAGCCACTAGCTCCAACCACGAGGGAGGGATCCAGTAAAGGGCCAGGAGGACGCTTCAGTGCCTGTGTGACCCTGTCTCAGAAGTGACACACCGTCACTTCCACCACATTCTGTTCATTAGAAGCGAGTTACCGGATCGGGCCCGTACTTAAGGGGAGGAACATCAGGCTCCATCTGTTGAAAAGAGGAGAAGCAAAAAAAATTTGCAAACTACCACAGATCCCCCAGGGAGGTAGTGGTGGAACTGGGGCTTAAACTTGTGCCTTCCGGTTGAGTGTTCTGTCCTGTGGGGAAGGATCATGCTGCCTGGCACCTCCCCCTCATTCACAGTCTTGGGCATCCTGGTAGAGTGACTGGGGCAGGGGGCGGCCCAGGAGTACCTGGTCCTCAGCCAGGTCTCTTGTGGCCCCACTCTCCTGGTTACTGGGCATCCTTCCATTGTTTTTGCCATAGGTGAAGCGGAGGTTAGACCTGGAAACTGACCATCAATACCTGGCCGAGAGCAGCGGGCCAGCTCGGGGCAGAGGCCGCCACCCAGGAAAAGGTACCCCCAGGGCTTGGGCTCAGGCAGGCCCCCTGGCCGGACCCACATTGAGGGGGCGTGTACAGACAGGCATGCTTGCAGAGTAAGCTCTGGTCTGTCAGGCCTGGGTCTGATCCAGGCCTCGGGGGGCCCCAAGGGGCAGTTGGAGTGGCCGCCTGGCATGGCTTCCCCAAGCCCTAGGGGGTGGGAAGTTCCCCAGCGGGAAGAGGAATGCTGTGGTTGGCAGGCAGCAGCCATGGGGCCTCCCTGCTTGGCCTTACCCAGGGGAAGGAACCATCTGCCCCCTCCCACCCCCACCCTGCCATTCTCCTGCCCTGCTGTTGCCAGGGGCCCCAGTATGGCTGGGGATGGTGCTGAGGCACTTTGTCCTGCCTGGCCCCCAGGTGTGAAGTCCCCAGGGGAGAAGTCACGCTATGAAACATCGTTGAACCTGACCACCAAACGCTTCTTGGAGTTACTGAGCCGGTCGGCCGACGGGGTGGTCGACCTGAACTGGGCGGCCGAGGTGCTGAAGGTGCAGAAACGGCGCATCTACGACATCACCAACGTCCTGGAGGGCATCCAGCTCATCGCCAAGAAGTCCAAGAACCACATCCAGTGGCTGTAGGTACCAGCGGACAGGAGGGTAGGCGGAGACACCCCGGGCGGGCTGGGCCAGAGGCGCTGAGAGCCATACCTGCTTGTGGCTGCCCGCGTCCCCATCTTATGGCTGGGCAAACCAAGGTTTAGAGAGGAAACCTGGCTTCCGTGAGGTGATGGATGCAGGAAACAACACAAATCTTACACATCTAGCTCAGCGCAACTTTCCATTTCTTCACCTGGGTAACCACCATCTGGATAAGGATAAGGAACATTTCCAGCACCCCAGAAACTTCCTGTGTGCCCCTTCCCAGACACTGTCCCTTCCTCATACCACCCAGTTGACCGCTGTTCTGGCTTCTGTTGCTGTTGATGAGCTTGGCTAACACAACTGTTTTATTCTGGTTAATTCTTAGGTTTTTTTCCTGTTTTCGCCTCTTTCCCTGGATCTTATTCCACTCTGACACATTTGTGTTTTCAGTTTTGGGTAGATATTCCATTCTACACCGATTTATTTATTTTCTTTTCACTTGATATGTCTTACAAATGCTTCCATTTTTGCATCTAATGTATTCATGTCTTTTTACACAACTACAGAGTGTTCCATGGCATGTCTGCCCTCGTGTACTTATCCAGGCCCCTACAAGGGCCACATGGGTGTTCCCAGACATTCAGACCCGACTCTGAATCCAGCCAGTCTGCCTTGGAAGCCCGGCTGAGGAGCCAGGGGCAGGGGGCAGCAGCAGACTGGTTGCTGAGGGTCACAGCTCCAGGGAAGAGGGCTGGGAGCTGCTGACCCCACTTGTTGCCTCCCGGCAGAGGCAGCCATGCCACGGTGGGGATCGGTGGGCGGCTTGAAGGATTGACCCAGGACCTCCAGCAACTGCAGGAGAGCGAGCGGCAGCTGGATCACCTGCTCCACGTCTGCACCACGCAGCTGCGTCTGCTCTCCGAGGATGCTGACAGCCAGCGATATCCTTGAACTGCCTGGAGGGGGACCAGGGCCTCATCCAAGTGGGAATGGAGGGGCTTACCCTGGGCCCTGGATTCAGGAGAGGGTTCTGGCTTTGGATACTGGTCCTGGCTCAGCATTCGCTCACGGTGTGACACTGGACAAGTTAGTTAACCTCTCTGAGTCTCAGCTTCCTCTGGAAAAGGGGAAAAACAATCCTGTTTCAAAGCTATACAGATTAACACCAGAAAAGCTAGTATCAGCAATAACACATTTATTTAATACAGGGATTCAACACCTGGTTGTAGCTTCGAGGTTAGAGTTGCTTTTATTTACAAAAATAGAAACTTTATTTTGAAAGAAGTTTATACATTTTGGAGATAACGGCTCAGACGGTAAAGAATCTGCCTGCAGTGTGGGAGACCTCGGTTCAATCCCTGGGTCAGGAGGATCCCCTGGAGAAGAGAATGGCAACCTATTCCAGTGTTCTTGCCTGGAGAATCCCATGGAGAGAGGAGCCTGGTGGGCTGCAGTCCATGGGGTTACAGAGTTGGACATGACTGAGCAACTTAACACTCTCACACACACGCACTAATTGACATCAAGGTCATGGGTCAGAATAAATTCTTAGGACTATGCCTGGATTTAAGTAATTTTTATGAAAGGATTATAGGCAGCCGTCATTACCTTGAGATTTAATAGGTAGAGTGATTTCATTTTGCAGACGTAGAAGCAGGCTCAAGGGCATGAGATCTGCTAGAGCACCAACCATGTGCCAGCCCCTGGAGTGGGCAATGTAGAGGACAGGAGTGACTAGGCAGGGATGGGCTCTGCCTTCTGAGCTGTCCGGGTGGGTGGCCCCCAAAGGCCAGAGGTCATGTGGTCCTTGACTCCACCAACCCTGGCCTATGTGACCTGCCAGGACCTTCGTAGCATCGCAGACCCTGCAGAGCAGATGGTCATGGTGATCAAGGCCCCCCCTGAGACCCAGCTCCAAGCCGTGGACTCCTCGGAGGTGAGGCCTGGGAGTCTAGCCCAGACCAGGACGGGCTGGGCTGGGCTGGTGGTCCAGCCGAGCCTTGGTTTACCCTGCCCGCTGCCTCCGCCCAGACCTTTCAGATCTCTCTCAAGAGCAAACAAGGCCCCATCGACGTGTTCCTGTGCCCCGAGGAGAGTGTGGGCGGGACCAGCCCTGGAAAGACCCCGTCCCAGGGGGCAGCCTCGGGGGAGGAGGACAGGGCAGCTGACCTTGCCACTGCAGTGCCGCCGCCACCATCACCGCCGTCCACATCGCCTGCCACGGATCCCAGCCAGTCCCTGCTCAGCCTGGAGCAAGGTCGGTGAAGGCGGGGTGGGCGGGGTGGGCCGGGCCCCTCGCAGGCGGGTGGGCAGGTGTGTCAGCCCCTCCCCGCTGGGGTGTCCCCAGCCTGTGATGCTCCCCCGTCTCCCCAGAACCTCTGCTTTCCCGGATGGGCGGCCTGCGGGCCCCCGTGGACGAGGACCGCCTGTCCCCGCTGGTGGCGGCCGATTCACTCCTGGAGCACGTGAGGGAGGACTTTTCCGGCCTCCTCCCCGAGGAGTTCATCAGCCTGTCTCCCCCCAACGAGGCCCTCGACTACCACTTTGGCCTCGAGGAGGGTGAGGGCATCAGAGACCTCTTCGACTGTGACTTTGGGGACCTCACTCCCCTGGATTTCTGACAGGGCTCAGGGGGACCAGGGCCTCCTGAGATGCCCACCCCATCTCTGCAGCCCTGGAGCCCCCCGCCCCTGGCCGTCCTAGCCTAATTGGAAACGTTTAATTTATGCCCCTCTCTCCTACCTCCAGAGGCTTCTAGCTCTGGAGTCTGGCTTCTGCCAGGAGGCTGAGCAAGCCAGGAAGGGAAGAATTCTGTTTGTGGTGTGTTTGTGCATGCACCCAACCCCCGACGTGTGTGTCCACGGGGTGAGTGGTGTGTGAGCATGTGTGTGTGCATGTCCCGGGGAATGAAGGTGAACACATCTGTGCGTGCACTGAAAACACGCCCCAGTGTGTCCACGTGTGTGTGCATGAGTCCATGTGTGCGCGTGGTGGGGGCTCTAACTGCACTTTTGGTCTTCTTGCTCCAGGGGCCCCACAAGGCCCAGGGTGGCCACCTGCCCCCAGAATCCTGTGTGCTGACCAGGCCAGGTGGAGAGGCCTTGGCCTGCTTGTTGGCAGGACAGCGAGAGCACTTCTATCGTCTTAAAGGTTTTTCTGATTGAAGCTTTAATGGAGCGTTATTTATTTATCAAGGCCTTTTTGGCAAGCTTGGGGCATCAGCAAAGGGTAGGAGGGATGTGGGACTGGTGCCGCAATTCCCTTACCCTCTGAGCGAGGGCAGGGGTCCCTGAGCTGTTCTTTGCCCCACTCCGAAGGAGCTGAGGCCTGAGTGGTTTATTTATTCAGAAAGCGAGGGAGGGAGATACAGACTGACTGACTGACAGCCATGGGTGGATCAAGGGGGTGGTCCTTCCCCATGGGGTCACTGCAGGGCCCCAGCTGCCCCCAGGATGGATGTGAGATGGGAGAGGTGAGTGGGGGACCTTCACTGACAGGGTGGGCGGGAGGGGTGGGGCGAAGGGCCTCCCCCCCTCAGCCCAGACCACAGGGGCCCTTCCTGTGGCATTTGAAGTGCCCCCTCCACCCCACTTCTTGCTCTGCCCCACCCTCCAATCTGCACTTTGATTTGCCTTCCTAACAGCTCTGTTCCCTCTGCTTTGGTTTTAATAAATATATTGATGGTGTTTGGGCCCGGTTTGGGGACTGTGTATTGGGAGCAGGTCTGTGGGTGGGAGAGGTCAATGTTGCTGGCATGATGACCGTCCCCTACTTTCCGTTTCCCTGTCCCTGCCTGGTTTCATCTTATTTGAGCCTCACAGCCCCAAGAATGATCGGCTTCATCACCTTTTTTAAAATCCTAATTAAAAAACTGGTCCAGTAAAGTAAGCAATGAATTCCCTTTTTTTCCAGCCACAGAGAGGCCACCCTGATCAGTTGGCTATGCTCCTTCCAGATGTTTCTGGACATTTGTAAACAGGCAACAGATAATTACAACCAGCTGATTCTGTGTCAGGTTCTGGGGACACGTGTTCCTTCCCTTTGTGGAGCTCTCAGAATCTGCTGGAGGAAACTCAAATAAATGAGAGAATCAGGGAGGGCTTCCTGGAAAAGGTGGTGCCCGACCTAAAGCTGTAGGATAGTAGAAATTAACTGAGAAGGAAGAGGAAGAATACAGCAAGCAGGAGAAGGCAATATGGGCCCAGGACCTGAGAGAAACCAGGGTGGCTGGAGCCCTGAGGTGAGGGCCAGAGTGGAGAGACATTCAGTCTTGGGCTTTATTCCGGGGGAGAGAACTGGTGAGCCAGAGAGGAGTAATGCTCCCTTTTCATGTTTTAAAAGCTTCCTCTGGCTGCAGCGGGGGATGATAGATTGAAGAGGGGGACCCGTGGTAGGGGCAGGAAGTCTGAGTTGAGCTTGAGCGTGGAGGGTGACTGGCAGGCGGTCCACACGATCTGTTTAGCACACCCTTAGGTGGGCTTTCTCAGAGCCGACCTCTATTTAAAGCCCTCACTGCCATTCCCCGAAACAATCCGATCTTCCCTTACTCCCATTTTGTAGAAGGTACACTCACAGGTGCAGGTGCTTGCGGGTTTTGCCCACCAGGTGGCGCGCCTGTGCTCCCGCAGTTTACCCGACGCCGTAAAGATGTGGGGACCCGCCCTCAGTGGGCACGCGCAGCCCCTCCCGTCCTGTTCCTGGCTGTGTAATATTCCACACCGGCCGTCATTCGCTTAGCCGGTCCTCAGGAGGGACTGACCCCTTGGGTGACTTCTCCCCATTGGCCGCCACCCCCGGGGAATGGGGAGTCGCACAGGTGCATTGTATTGGGGCTCTGCATTGTGTGGCTCTTGCCGCCTTAAAGGCTGGAGTTTGCTCCCCTTTGCCAGACGGTGAAGCTGAGGCCCTTGGAGGCGGGCGGGCGGAGGGCCGCGCTCTGGCGCTGGCCGGGGCTGGGCAGGGAGGGGGGCCTCGGGGGCCCGCCCGGCGGGGGCGGAGCTGCGGGGGGCGGGGCCCTCAGCCTCCGCGCCGGCGCCGATGGGCGGGCGCCCCCCCTGCGCGTCCCCCCAAGACCGCGGCGGCGGCAGCGGCGGCGTCCAGAGCCCGGAGCCGCAGCCGAGCCGGAGCCAAGCGGGTGGCGGCGCCATGGCGTGCGCGGGGCTGCTCACCGTGTGCCTGATCCGGCCGCCCGCGCCCGAGCCCCCGCGACCCCCCGCGCCCGCGCCCGCCGCCGGGCCCGCCGGACACGCGCTCTTCCAGGACGTGAGTGGGGAGCGGGCCGGGGGTGCCGGCGCTGTGGCCCTGGGGGTGGTCAGTCTCGCGGGGTCGCTCCCGGTCTCTGTGGACTGTCGCACTGTCTCTCCATGCCCTCGCTCATTCTGATTTTCCCCGTCCCTATGTCCATGTGTCTCCCTCCAGGTTTGCTGGGGGCTCTGCCTCGGCCTCTGGGTCTCTCTCTCTCATGATTTCTCTCTTGTCCTCTGTTTCCGTGTGTCTCCCTTATCTTTATCTCGCTGCCTTTGTGTCCCATGTTCTGCCTCTCACTCTTTCTCCGCTTCTCTCTCCTTGCCTCTGGTTCAGTGTCGCTGCCCCCGCGGCCCCCCACCCCCACCCCAAACCACCCCATGTATGTGTCTGGCCGGGCGGGGGCTGTCAACTCTTGGTCACAGGAGCGGCCACGGTGCTCCTCTCTGGCAGCCCCAGGCTGGGCTGACCCAGGCAAGGGGGCCTGGGAGAGGAAGCAGCCGCTCCCCGCCCCCCACCCCTGACTCCTGACCTGTGCTGACCCCCGACCCCCTCAGATCCCATCCAAGGGCTGTGGGATCCCAGAGTTGGTCGGCGCTGCCCACACTCACCCTCTGTGGTTTGCACACCCTCCCCTTGCCTGGCAGGTGGCCCTGCAGCCCCTATGAACACCTACCTGGAGCACCCTGGCCCGGCCGGGGTCGCTCACCTGCACCCCTTCCCCACCTTTCACCCCTGTGCGCAGCCTGTCCTGTTCCTCTTGCGTCCCCACTCCCAGAGGCCCCTTTGGGGTGGGAAAGGCTGCTCTCCTGCCCCCTCCCCACTGCCCCTAGTGACTCAGCACCTTGGCCAGAGCCCTCTCAGCTGGAAGGGACCTGACCCTTCCATTTCCCAGATGGAAAAACCGAGGCCTGGAGGGGTAGGGATATGTTCCGGCTCACACACGGAGGCAGGGGCGCCCTAGGGTGTGGCCCAACGTGTCCTCAGTGTTCACTGCTTACAACCCCTCCCCCTCCTCCAGCATGTCTGTCTGTCCTGGCCAGGCACCCTGGGTGGCTCTGTGACCCCGAGTGAGCCGGTGGCAGCCTTCTGTGAGTCAGGCTTCAGGCCAGGGAGTGCATTCATCCCTGAGAAGGCAGCCTGAGGGGAGGGGCACTCAGAATCTGGAGCTGCCAGGGCTCTCTGTCCAGGCTTTGGCCTGCCCCTCCTTGCCAGACCTGGTGCCCTCTTTGCTGGGTTGTTTTGGGTGACCAGGGAGTCTCTGGTCCCTAGGGGAGACAGGGACCATGTCTGGACTCCACTTTTGCTACCTCTGTTGTCCTTCCTCTCTGTTTCTCCATAAATACCATCTGTCCACCCTTGCTTTCTGTGCCTCTTACTCCCCCTGCACATACAACACATACATACACATACGGGCCTGCCCAAGACCATCGTACTGAGTTGGCCCTGGAAGGGTTAACCCTGGGCTGTTCCCCAGTATGCTACTGAGTAAACAGGCACCCACAAAGGAAGGGCTAGCCACCGCCTGCATGGCAGGGTCTCAAGAAGCTGACAGAGAAACAGCCAGGAGTGGGCAGAGTCTGGGACGAACCATAGCCACACAGCAGAGTTGGGGTTCAGGTCTGGGATGGGTGCCTGGGATCTTCCAGCCGCATCTTGGCCCATCTCTCCACCTGCCTCAAGCTGGGACCGTTCCAAGGGCTGATGCATCAGAGAGAACTCCGGATTGACTTGGGGGTGTGGGAGGTGAAGGTGCAGAGAGCCAGCTTGGAGCACCCCCCACAAGGCCAGGCCTTGCGGGAGAAGGGAGCAATCCATGGGGCCTGCTGTGCGCTCTTCCCCTTGTTGGAAAAGGCCCTGGAGGGCCGAGCTGGGCAGGAGGAAGGGAGATGCAGGGGGCAGGCCGGCCAGCTGGGGCTCTGTGGGTTTGGGGGGGTGGGGCTCTGGCCTCCCAGCACCCAGCTCCCACCCCTGCCCTTTTGTCCTCTAGGTTTTCCGCCGAGCAGACAAGAATGGTGAGTGTGGCTTCCCCTGAGTCCCATGCTGGGGGTTAAGGGGCATCAGAGAGGCTCCGGGGAGGGTTTGGAGCACAGTTGAGAATGGAGAGAAATCTTGAGAGGATCCGAATCAGAAGAATGAACCCAGGTGTCCTTCTTGGAGGAAGTTTTTGTTTTGAATCCAGTTTGGCAGGAGGGAGAGTGGAGGAAATGTGGTTTAGCCAGAGGCTGGAGGTGGGGGCTGACTTTCACGCAGTGTCCTGGCCCGGTGGGGAGGGTTCTTCCTGTTGATGACCTCCTGTTTTCCTCACCACCGCCGAAGTCTTCACCCCATTTCACAGACAAAGCAGCCGAGGCCCAGAGAGGTACAGCAGGCTGCCGGAGGTGCTGGGCCTTGAACCTGGGTCTATGCGATGCCTGGTTCCAGGCTCCCTCTGTGAGGGGCTTAGAAGGGTGTGGTCACAGAGCCAGCGCCGTGGGGGATTTTATCATAGATTCTTAGAGAGCTCAGTAACTTTCCATATTACCAACCAGCTGGATGCAGGGAGGGCGTGGGCAGGACAGAGCTAGGTCCAGGGAGTCAGCTCCCCCGATGCCCTGAATCCTGGGCAGTCTCAGATGCTGGCCTGGCAAAATCTGGAAAGCTAAAGCAGGAGCCATCAGGGGACCTTGCAGGCAGGCTGCTGCCCACAGATGACTCAGAACAGCCCACGGTGCCCTGATGGGCCAGTGGAGGGTCTGAGTTGAGACCACCCGTCAGCTTTGACCTCACCTTCACCTGGCCTCCTCGAGAGAGGATGGGTCCCCACCCCTTACCTCTTCTCCCTGGGTCTCCTCAAATTTGTTTCAGCCAGTTGATCAGGGCACGTGGTCTCATTTGGATCACAGCATTCCGTCTGGGGAGGGAGGCTCAGGCCCTCCCCAGCTCCACTCTCCCACCCCATCTGCTTAGAGACCTCACAGGCCAAATACCCAGTGCCTCTGGCCAGTGCTCTTATGCTCTCAGCCTCTGTGATGGGGAGTCAGCCTCTGTGATGGGGAGGTCTTTCCCTCCCGAGCCAGTCTGCTGCTTCTTACTGGGGCCCTACTCTTAGGAAGATCACATCTGACTCCCTGCCGCTTCTCTGTGAAGGGCCTGGGTCCAGAGCACGGAGGTCCTCTCCACCCGGGAGCCACGTGGGCAGAGACCCAGCCCCAGTTCCTCCAAGTGACATCTAGGCCCTGCCATGATCTGACTGTGCCCCAGGCTGTTGTTCATTTATTTCTCCATTTGGCAAACATTGAGTCCCTGCTGAGTGCCACGTATGCACTGCTTTGTCCCTTGGGCGCCTGCAGAGTGGGCCCTGTTGCTTGAAGTGGGCACCTCTGGGGGGCCCAACCCTTTGGTCCCCAATGGCCAGGCCTCCCTTCCAGTCCAGAATCCCATCTCACTTGGCTGGGTGGTTATGAGATGCTGCAAAGCCTTCAGGGGGCCTCCATCGGGTGGCAGGGGTGCAGCCAGGGCTCAGAGATACTGACTCTGTGCCCTGTGCCCACCCCCACCCCCCAGATGATGGGAAGCTCTCATTTGAAGAATTCCAGAATTACTTTGCTGATGGGGTTCTCAGTCCCGGGGAGCTGCGAGAGCTGTTCAGTGGTGTTGATGGGCATCCCGCTGAGTGAGTATGGGGGTTGGGGTGCACACGCTGCGTGTAGATGTGAGCCCAGGTTGTCCCTACCCCACTGTGTCCCCTGCTTGCTTGGGTTCCTTATGGAGGATGTGGGGGAGGGCACGGGGAAAGGAGTGCCAGGGCTAAGTGCCAGCTTTACCCGCCTACCTACCCCTTCCCTGGCTCCAGCCCTGCCCATCACACTGCTTCCAGCTGGGACCCCAAAATAGCCAGGCCTGAGCTGAGTCACCACCTATGGTTCAGCCCACAGGTGCCCCCCCCCCCCCATTCCTGCTTCCCGCTGAGCGACCAGCGGATGCCTGGGGACAGCTGGGCCCTGCCTGCTCCCACCCATGGATGCAGGTGCTCCCACATCTCCAGGCCTTCGTACAAATTTGCTTGCCTTCTCCTGCTTCCTCACATGGGTGCACATGTGTGCACAGCTACCCCTCCCTCTCACTTCCCCCTACTCCCCCCTCCTTAGAAGAAATTCTAGGCTCCCATGCCCTCCCATTTTCTGAGGCTTGGGCCAGACCTTTGTCTGCACTGCTGCTACCTCACCACCACCAGATACACCAGTCAAATTCCTTGTCCTTCAAAGCCTAGCTTAGGGAGCCTCTCTTCCAGGAAGCCCTCCTTGACCTACAGATACTCCATGCCTTTTCTGCGCTTCCACAGACCTGACTTCTCCTTCCCAGCTCTAACCACTCCTCTCTGGCCTGTGTTCACATCTGTCTCCCCCAGCCTGAAATCCCCGTGGAGGTTGAGAGAGGGACTGAATTTTTCTCCTTAGACACTTTGGTGGGCTGGTAGTACCCCATCTCTGTCCACTGAGCAGCTTAATGTGGGGTGGAGTCAGAAGCTGCCTCTGTGTCAGGCTGAGCTGCGCAGGGAGAGGAAAGGACCGCTGGCTTCAAAGTCAGTCCTCGTTTACCAGGAGGGTCTGAAGGACACCTTCTCTTTTCCCTGCAGCAATTTGGAAACGGAGAAACTGTGTGGTGAGTAGGCCCATGGGGATGCTTGTCTCCCGGGCAGGTGGGTGTCGCTGGTGTTCTGATGGAGCAGGCTGGGCTGGGCTCAGGGTATAAGGCCTCGTTGGCTGCTGGAGAATTCTAGGTTGTAAATGGGGGGATGTACCCCAGGAACCTTTGAGTATCTCCTCTGCCCTCAGACTACTTCTCTGAACACCTGGGTGTCTACCGGCCTGTGCTGGCGGCGCTGGAGTCGCTCAACTGTGCTGTGCTCACTGCCATGGACACCACCAAGCTGGTGAGTGGAGGGGCTGATGGTTGCAGGGGGGTGGCAGGTTGCTGGGGGTGTCTGCTGTGCTGTGGGAGCCTCCATCATCAGACTCGGGGCTGTGGGGCTAGAGGCCTGGCTTCCACTTTCTGGTTGTGCATCTTTACCTCTCTGGGTCTCAGTTTCCTCATCTGTAAACTGGACATATTAATAGAACCTACCTCCAGACATTCATTGTGACAATTAAAGGAGAATGAAGGCAGGGAGTTTTGTTTGTCTTGCTCTCTGCCTGGCTCACAATAGCCACTTCATATCTGGAGCTGCTGCTGCTTTTATTACTGACCAGACCTGATTGTTTTGGTGTATCAAGCCCAACTCCCAGCAGGGATGGGTTGGGGGTAGGGCATGCTCACACACATCCACAGGCCCACGCTGGTGTGTAGAGCTTGGTGGGGTGGGGGGTGGGGGACAGCCCGAGGACATGCGTGAGTAGACAGGCATGTGTGCACCCATGTGTTTGTGTATATTATAGACATGTGCGCACAGCAGAAACAGTGCTCACAGCCAGGGCTCCAGGCCCTTGGATGGTATTTTTAAAAACACTGAAAGCTACCCTTCCCTTTCTGTGTTCCTTGTAAGAGATGTCTCCACCTCTCTTTGTCCCATAGCTCTGAATGAGGGGGCGAGGAGGGAGCAGTGAGCAGGCTTGGGATTGTGCCTGACCTCATTTTTACAGAAGGGGAAACTGAGGCTCTCTGTGAGTTAACAGTCAGCTGAGGACAGGGCTTCCCCTTCTGGTTGCTTTCACATAGGGTCTAGCAGCTGCTCCAAGGGTTACCCTTTGGGGCCTGGCACGGGATGGGGATCTGAATGCTACATGATGAGAGGTTGGTATGCTATGATGACTTCCATATCTGTGGCCTGGACACCAGTAGGGGCAGCACCTTCCTTGTTGCCATGGAAACAGGGCCTGGGGGTGGGCAGCTATACTGACATTCTCTGAACTGGCACTGGTTAGCGGGGATTCACACCGCAGCTCAAAGTAAGAGCCCCAGGGTTCCTGACCACTCCCTCCTGGCCCAAAAAGGGGTAGAAGGTGACCCATCACCACACGACTCTGTCGGCTGTAATCACTGAGGTTTTTATCTGGCACTCAATGCCTCTGACAGCTGCCGCTCAGCCTGCCGCGCGTCTGCCTCTGCAGCGCCCCCTTGTGGCACCGCCCCTTCCAGTCCAGCAGGACTCAGTGGAACACTTCGTGCACCAGCCTGGAGCCACATTCCTGGTACATGGCCCGGGTCATCCAGCGGCACTGGAAGGTGCGCAGCGAGGCGACCATGGAGCCGCCCGTCCACACCGCTGTCCCGCGCCCAGGCTTGGCCACCAGGCGCGGCTGCAGTGCCCCACGGCATTGGGCCTCCAGCTCCAGCTCCAGGCGCTCAGGGAAGCCAGGGAAAAGCGTGGAGCCACCGGCCAACACCACGGTGTTGGCCAGCCGTGTCCGTAGTGTCGCGGGCACCCTCTGCAGTGCCCGGGAGGCCAGGATGGGCAGTCCCGGCTCAGCCTGGCCTAGCAGAGCTGGCTGGAAGAGGGGTTCTGGGCAGCAGAAGCGCTCTCTGCCAAGGCAGATAGAGCACCCACTGCCTAAGTAGAAACTGACTGGGTGCTGGCGGGCGGGATTACAGAAGTCACCCTCGAAGTCTAGCGACACGTAGCAGCAGCGCTTCTTGAGCTGTGTGATGACCTTGTGGGGCAGGGCCTGCAGTCGGTGATCAGGGCCTGCTGCCACCAGCAGGTCCCGCAGGTAGCGCGACAGGGCGCTGCCAGCCACATCTAGCCGGAAGGTGGCCTTGTGCCACGAGTGGCCCGCATAGACGGGCGTGGCGTGGCACACGCCCGCGCCCGCCTCCAAGGCCAGCCCGCTGAACGCGCCCACGGAGCAGAGCGCCAACAAGGCGGTGCTGGCCAGGTGGCACGCGGGCACTGCCAGGGCCTCGAACAGCAGCTCGGCCACCCTTTCGCGGCCCACGGGCGGCGCCGATGGGGAGTTGCTGACAAGCACGGGCCACTCCTCCGGGCACACCCGCAGGCCGCCCACCAGCAGGCGCTCCCACAGCCCCTCCAGCGCTTCCCAGTCCACCACCACGCCGTGCTTGATGGGATGTGCCCGCGCCACGCCGCCCGCCAGCTCGCAGCCCGGCGCCCCGGGCAGCACCGGCCGGTCCCAGCTGGGCACCAGGCTGGAGCTCTTGAGTACCAGGCGTGGCTGCTCCTCTCCCGCGAAGCCCGCCTTGGTGAAGCCGGAACCCTGGTCCACCACCACCGCGACGTGGCCCAACGAGGACAGCCGGCGGACCCGGCGACTATTGGCCAGAGAAGCCATCTTCGAGCCGGCAAGCCCTGCAGTCAAAACCTCAGCCCCCGAAGGCTCGGACCCGCCCTCGGCCTGAGAACCGCGTCTCAGCTGGCCTCGATGGAGGCCCGCCTTTCAGCTCGCTGCTCTACCTCCTGGGCCCACGTCCCCCGCCTTTCTGGGCTCAGTTCTTGGGCCGCGCCCTCTGGTCTCGAGGTCCCACTCTTCTGGCCTGAGTAGAGGTCTCTTCGGCCCTTGACTTGGCTCCGCCCCTGGGCCTGAGCCCCGGCCTTCTGGTTCAAGAGTCAGGTTCCTCCCTCGCCGGGCCCTGGCGGCCTCGGGCAGTCTTCCCCCTCTTCCGGCTCAAGGCCCCACCCTCTCTCTGAGGACTCTCCTCAGCGGTGCGTCTCCGCCCCCCTAAGCTCTTGCTTGGATGGATGATGAGAGGGGCGGGCCAAATCCTTGAAGAGATTGAGAAGCCTTCAGGAGCAGCTCTGGGAACAAAAGGCCTTTGTGGCAATATTATCCAGACATCTGTCCCCTTCGGGACCCAGGAGTCCAGCCCGACCCTTGAGCCTCCAGTGGTCTCCTGGCACTTCTCGACTGGTCATGACCAAAGTACTGTGGCTCCTAGTGGAGGTGGGAGGGGGTGGTCAAAGAAACAAGGAAAAGAACTTGGATCCATTGTGACCTCAGTTCTCAGCATCTGTTGTGCTTCCATAGCCTCTACCCAGATGAAAACGCCCAGACCCAGCCTGTCTCCGGGGACAGGGCCATTGGTAATGATTTTCACACCCAGGGATGTGGCCTCAGCCACCCAGCTGTGCTCAGCCTTTATGCTCAGTCGTGTCCGGCTCTTTGCGACCTCATGGACTGTAGCCTGCCAAGCCCTTGTGTCCATGGAATTTTCCGTGGAAGAATACTGGAGTGGGTTGTCATTTCCTTATCCAGGGGATCTTCCCAACCCAGGGATCGAACCTGCATCTCTTACGTCTCCAGCGTTCTCAGGCGGATACTTTACCACTGAGCCACCTGGGGCCAGCACAGCCAATTTAATTGCTTCCCCCAAACCACTTTGATGAGCTCTGGACAAACGTGCAGCCTCTCTCCTCTCAACGCTGAAGAGAAAGCTCTTAATCACGGATCTCCAGCCACCCTGAAGATCTCTGTGAGCTTAGCTTTCAAGGGCCCAGGTAGCCCACAAAGGGATCCTACCTTCAGGGGCTTACAAACGTGGGCCTGAGTGTGTGACTCAATTCTGAGGCTGCCTTCACTGTGTACTGAGTGAGTCCGAATCTCACCGTGGGCTCAGTTACTTCTTTCAAAAGGCAGTCATCCCCCCCACACAGGAACTCTTTAGGACCATTATGGTTGCAAGTTGAAGACCTATTCAGGAGAGTTTAAGCTAAAATACGGATTTTATCACAAGAGCCTTGTATGTTTTATATATACTAAAGGCAAGAGTAAAAACAGGCTTTAGGAAAATACTGGAAGCAGGGTCTGGCTGCCGGGCTGTGGGGGACCCAAGAGGTGCATTGGGCTCTGCATTGTGTTTATATTCTTCTCAAGACTGGCTTCAGCCTGTGCATGTTCCCAAAGAAAACATTGTCTCCTACAGTTCCTGAGGTGGAGGAGGGGACAACAAAGGGTGAGATGGTTGGATGGCATCCTTTGCTCAATGGACGTGAGTTTGAGCAAACTCCAGGAGATAGTGAAGGACAGGGAAGCCTGGCGTGCTGCAGTCCGTGGGGTTGCAAAGAGTCAGACATGGCTGAGCAATTGAACAGCAGTTCCTGAATTACAGACCCAGGGAAGGAACTGAGAGGACTGGGCTTGGGCCAGTTGCTTATGCCAGGAGATGTGGCCGCATTGAAGAAGGTGGTTACCTTGACTGCAGCCATGTGGATGGTAGGAAAGGGTCAGTTCTCACAAGGCAGCGGGGGAGGTGTGACGGGTACTGCAACCTCCAGCCTGATGCAGGCAATGTGGTGTTGACACTGACAAAAGTGTACCTTCAGGAGAAGTTAGTCGTACCTGTGGTTTTAGTGAGCTGGGACCTTCACCCCTCTGCATCGCAAAGGGGCATTTTGAGATTGGTCACCAGTGGAAAGTAGGCTGCAGGTTCGGCAGGGCTGGAGCGGACAAGAATGACTAGGGTCTGGCGCTGGGTTTGGGACCCAGGAGTGTGAGAAGCAGCCGGGTCCTGCCCACAGAAAGTGTGCCAGGCCTCTAGTGGATGAACTAGGGAGGTGAACCTTGAATCGAAGACCACAAGTGGCAGTATGGCCAGAGCAGGATTGAGAGTGGAAGTCACTGAGACGCCCCAGAGGGGAAGACGGAGGCTGGGCATCTGGGCCTGTACATTCCAATCATAAGTTTGGGCATTGGAGAGCCAGTGTGAGCTTATGAGTGGAAGTGTGAACTGCCCTACAGATAAGTGCTTTGGAAGAAGCCTCTTTGGCTGCAGTGTGGGGAAGAGGATGGGGTGGGGTAGGTGGGGAGACGGTGACTGAGGTGCCTTGGGGGTCATCAAGCACAGTGGGGTAGGATTGAGGGGTCAGAGGACCAGGGGCCCCAGTCTTTCCTCCTGGGTGCTCTCACAGGCAGGATGTGAGTCTAAGGCTCAAACTGTGCTGACCTCGGCCTTTCTCAGTTCTTCCCCACGGCGGTGGCTTTTTGCCCGGGACTTTCCCTCGGTTAGGAAAGACTTGTTGAGTGTGGAGACTCTTGGACTTGCCTAGCCTCTGCCGGAAGCAGGTCCCCCCTCCTCCTAGCGTGGCCAAGCCTGACTTTGCCCAAGCTCTCTTCCGTCGGATCTGCAGCCCTGGTGGCGGGATCTGACCCCGGCCAGGAGTCGCAGGGAGAGGAGAACCCTCCCTCCACTGTGGTAGTGCGCCCCCGTCTCCAGGGGTTCTGACACTTGGGTCAGAAGAAAGGAGAAAGCAAAACCAGCCTTGGCCCCAGGCCACAGCCATGGCTCTATCCCCCCGCCCCCTTCCCTGTCTTGCTCTGAGCCTCAGTTTCTCCCACCCCGTCTCCAAGCCCCGACGCCTCAGACCGGGATACAGACGCCAGCGTTGCTATGCGCTCTTTATTGGACCGGACCAGAGTCCGGGGGGTCCGGGCCAGGCACTCAGGGCCGCGGGCGGGGACAGCGGCGCCGCTTGCGCGGCTGCTCCTCGGCGGCCTCGGCCTCGCAGTCGGTCTCGCTCTGGGTCAGCAGGCGCGCGTAGAGCCGCTGCCAGCCCTGCACCGCCTTGGCTCCGCCCCCCGCGCCGGCCCCGCCCTCGGGGCCGCCCGCCGCGCGGCGTTCCTCCTGCAGCCGCGCGTCCAGCAGCAGCAGCAGGACAAGGATCTTCTTCATCTCTCTCTCGCGCGCGCTCTCGCGCCGCTCACCGCCGTCTCCAGCTCCCCGCAACATGGGTGCCGCCCCCGGGCGCCCCGCGGGGGTGTCCGCCGCAGCCTCGCTCGCCCGCTCGGGCCGCGCTCCGGGCCCCGCAGTTGCCTTGGCTAGTTGCTGCCGCTTGTCCAGGGGGAAGAGCAGCACGATCTTGGTCTGGGGGTGGGGCAGGGGCGTGAGGGGAACGAGCTCCGCCCGCCTGCCTCCCGAGGACCCTCACCCACCCGGGTCCTGTCTCCCAGAAGCCCGCCCTCTATTGTTTCCGGGGTGCCCGCTGTCCTCCCAGCCTGGATAGGGGGAGGTGGGGGGAGGCAGGCACCCTGCTCCATCTCCCAAGACCCCTGCCTCCCCCTCTGGAAACCCTCACCCACCCCAGGCTGCCTTCCTGAGACCTGACTCCGATCAAGTTTATGAGATTCCCCTGTCTGTCCTTCCAGCCTTGATGCTGGGACCCTTCACCCACCCCGGTCCCGGCCCAGGGCCTCATGCCTAGTTGAAGAGAGAGCTTCAACGTTTTGAAGCTGGGGGAATGGAAAGGAGGAGGGGGATAAGGGAGCTCCCTGTGCCCATAGCCCCAGTGGCAGCTGCTAGGGCTGATTCACCATGCCGGGACTTCCACCCATCTGTCCCAGGTTGGGAGAACTGTCTCCTGCACACCCTCCTAGGCTCCCAAGTCTCATCCACCTCCTGGTTTCTTCTGGGTTATTAGGACTCCATCCACACCCACGTGGGTTCCTGAGACCCTCAGCCACAACAGGGGTTCTCTAGTGCCTTCCATAGGGGCTTCCCTGGTGGCGTTAATGGTAAAGAATCTGCCTGCCAATGAAGGAGACAGATGAGATGTGGGTTCCATCCCTGGGTTGGAAAGAAATCCCATGGTCAAAGGAGCCCAGTGGGCTACAGTCCATGGGGTTGCAACCAGTCGGACACAATTGAAGCTGCTTAGCACACACACGCAACCCCTTCCATGCCCTACGTGGCCTAGACCCCCAGCATCCGCTCCTGCCCACCTGTCCAGGTCCACCAAACCCCACCTGCCCCTTGTTCCCTGGACTCAGGCTGGGCTTCTTCCACTTGAGGTGGTTGAAGAACTGCCGTTTGCGCTGGGCCTTGTCCATGTCAGGTGGCTTCTCCTTGCGGGCCTGCTTGGGCACTTTGGTTCTCTTGTGGGAACTGTTGTTTCCCATGGCAGGGCTGGTCACCACTGGGGACCCCAGCCCATGCTTCCTCTGCCCTGCCCTCTGGCTGGGGGCCCCCCTGCCCTGGCTCTGTCCCAGGGACCACATTGTGACCTCATGGGTTGACCTCATCAGCTCCAGGCTCCGAGCTGCTCCTGCCAGAACCCACAGGTGAATCTTGAGTCCATTTACTCTGTCTGTGACTTCTGGCTTTGGTTTCTCAGTGTAAAACTGGGCTAAAGATTAGTGAGGTGATGACTTGTAAGGTGGTTAGTGGTGGTGGTGTTCAGTCGCTCAGTTGTGTCCGACTCTTTGCGGCTCCATGGACTGCAGCGCACCAGGCTTCCCTGTCTGTCTCCCAGAGCTTGCTCAAACTCACGTCCATCGAGTCGGTGATGCCATCCAACCATCTCATCCTCTGTCGCCACCTTCTCCTCCTGCCTTCAGTCTTTCCCAGCATTAGGGTCTTTTCCAATGAGTAAGTTCTTTGAATCAGGTGGCCAAAGTTTTGGAGCTTCAGCATCTGTTGTTCCGATGAATATTCAGGGTTGATTTTCTTTAGGATCGACTGGTTTGATCTTGCTGTCCAAGGGACTCTCAAGAGTCTTCTCCAGCACCACAGTTCTAAGCATTAATTATATTAATTATTTGGTGCTCAGCCTTCTTTATGGTCCAACTCACATCTATACATGAGTAGTGGAAAAAACCATAGCTTTGACTATACAGACCTTTGTCAGCAAAGTGATGTCTCTCATTTTAATGTGCTCTCTATGTGGTCATAGCTTTTCTTCCAAGGGGTAAGCATCTTTTAATTTCATGGCTGCGGTCACTGTCCAGAGTGATTTTGGAACCCAAGAAAATAAAATCTGTCACTGTTTCCACTGTTTTCCCAACTATTTGCCATGAAGTGATGGGACCAGATGCCATGATCTTAGTTTTTTGAATGTTGAGTTTTAAGGCAGCTTTTTCACACTCCTCTTTCACCCTCATCAAGAGGCTCTTTAATTCTTCTTCACTTTCTGCCATTAGATTGGTATCATCTGCATATCTGAGGTTATTGATATTTCTCCTGGCAATCTTGATTCCAGCTTGTGAGTCATCCAGTCCAGCATTTCACGTGACATATTATGTATATAAGTTAAATAAGCAGGATGATAATATACAGCCTTGTATTCCTTTTCCGGTTTTGAACCAGTCTGTTATTCCATGTTTGATTCTAACTGTTGCTTCTTGACCTGCATACAGGTTTCTCAAGAGATAGGTAAGGTGGTCTGGATTCCTGTCTCTTTAAGAATTTTCCAGTTTGTTGTGATCCACACAGTCAAAGGCTTTAGCATCGTCAATGAAGCAGAACTTTTTCTGGAATTCTCTTAGTTTTTCTATGACCCAACGGATGTTGGCAATTTGATCTCTGGTTCCTCTGCCTTTTCTAAATCCAGCATCTGGAAGTTCTCGGCTCATGTACTGTTGAAGCCTAGCTTGAAGGATTTTGAGCATTACTTTGCTAGCTCGTGAAATGAGTGCAACTGTATGGTAGTCTGAACATTCTTTGGCATTGCCTTTCTTTGGGATTGGAATGAAAACTGGACCTCTTCCAGTCCTGTGACCACTGCCGAGTTTTACAAATTTGCTGGCATGTTGAGTGCAGCAGCTCTTTAACAGCATCATCTTTTAGGATTTGAAATAGCTCAGCTGGAATTCCATCACCTCCACAAGCTCTGTTTGTATTAATGCTTTCTAAGGCCCACTTGACTTCAGACTCCAGGATGTCTGGCTCTAGGTGAGTGGCCCCACTATCGTGGCTATCCAGGTCATTGAGACCCTTTATGGATAGTTCTTCTGTGTATTCTTGCCACTTCTTAATATCTTGTTAGGTCTTTGCCATTTCTATCCTTTATTGTGCCCATCTTTGCATGAAATGTTCCCTTGGTATCTCCAGTTTTCTTGAAGAGATCTCTAGTCTTTACCATTCTATTGTTTTCCTCTTTCTTTGCGTTTTTCATTTAAGAAGGCTTTCTTATCTCTGCTTGATATTCTCTGGAACTCTGCATTCAGTTGGGTTTATCTTTCCCTTTTTCCTTTGTCTTTCACTTCTGCCCATTGCAGGGTGAAGGGCTGGGGAGTCTGTGGCCGCGGGCACTCGGGAGGCGGTGGTGCCATGGTGAAGATGCTACTTGAGGCCCCGGCATCCTCCCTGGCTGCCTGCAGGGGCTTTGTTGTGGCTAGGGCCCTGTGGGCTGCCCCCTGGTGAAGTCACTCTCCCCTCGCCACACCTCGCAGGCTGGCAGGTGGGCAATCTCGCGTGTGCTGGTGAGTGTCTGAGGGTGTGTGCTGGACCCAAACTGCCACCCTGTTTGTACCTCCATCGCGGCGCCAGGGACCATGTGGGTTAACCCAGAAGAGGTGCTGCTGACCAGCATGCTGCGGATCACTGAGAGAGCCAACCCCTGCTTCATCCTGCAGCTGAGGAAGGGGCACACGGGTGCTGAAGGCAGACGTGGCGGCAGACTGGTGGTATGGCAGTCTCTACGTGAGGGGACTGTGGGCTTAAAAAAAATCTACAACCCAAAACTTGGGCAAAAAATAAGATGGTGGACATGTGCTCATTTTCTGTGAAAATAGCAAAATCACAACTAGCTGTTGAACAGTCATCGACAGGAAGATTCTGGAACCCACCGAGAAAAGGATACCCCACGTCGAGGGACAAAGGAGAAGATGAAACGAGACAGTAGGAGGGGCACAATCATGTTAAAATCAAATCCCATACTGCCTGGGGGGTGACCCACAAATTGGAGAACAATAATACCAAGAAGTTCTTGCACTGCTGCGAAGGTTCTAGGCCCCACATCAGACTTCCCAACCTGGAGATCTGGGAAAGGGACTGAGAATCCCTAGGGAATCTGACTTTGAAGGCCAGTGGGATTTGATTACAGAACTTCCACAGGCCTGGGGGAAACAAAGACTCTTGGAGGGCCAACCAAAACCATGTACACCAGGACCCAGAGGAAAGGAGCAGTGACCCCACCGGAGATTGAGCCAGATTTGCTTGCAAATGTTTGAGGGTCTCCTTCGGAGATGTGGGTTGACAGTAGCCTGCCACCTGGACAGGGGCACTGGCAGCAACAGTCCTGGGAGGCGCGTGTTGGCATAATTCATCTTGGAGGTTGCCAATAGCTCCACCATAGAGCCCACAGACTCCAGGACTGGGTCGCCTCAGGAGAAACAACAGGAAGGGAGCAGAGCCCCACCCATCAGCAGACAACTGGAGTCAAGATTTACTGAGCTTGGCTCTGCCCTGCAGAGCAAGACCCAGTTTTCCCCACAGCCAGTCCCTCCCAGCAGGAAGCTTGCACAAGCTTCTTATCCTCATCCATAAGAGGGCAGACAGAAGGAGCAGGAGCTACAGTCCCACAGCCTCCAGGACAAAAACCACAGAAAAAAATCACAGAAAGCTAACTAAAATGATCACATGGATCACAGCCTTTCCGTGGCAAAGGGGCTTGCGTAACTCAATAAAACTGTGACAAAACATGGTCCATTGGAGAAAAGAAGGGCAAACCGCTCTAGAATTCTCACTTTGGGAACCCCGTGAACGGTATGAAAAGGCTTTCAGTGAGGAGAGAGGAATTTCTGTGACCTGGGTTTGCGTTCTTCCTCTGATACTCGTTGTGTGACCTTGGCCAAGATAATCCACTTCTGTAGGCCTCAGTCTTCTCATATGCAAAATGGTGTCAGTGATGGTTCCTGTAAATTACTATGAGGATTAAAAGGAAATTGCTTGGAAACAGGGCCTGGCACATAATGGGTGCTAGTGTCAGCCAGGTTCTTTGTAAGCAACAGAAACTGATCAGTCACCTTAAGCACTAGAAAGGGAATATATTGGACGGATTTCAGGAAGCTCAAAAAATGGCCAGGAAGTCCAGTGGCTTGGAGAAACCACTGACCTGTGTGAGAATGAGCGGTCTCAGCAGCAGCCACTCTGTCTCTGCCCGTCTGATGGCTGAACTGAGGCGGGTCATGGGCAGGAGACAAAGCCCTCGACATGTGATGCCTCTGAGGCCCCTTGGGGTGGGGGCACCTCAGCTGTCTGGGATTCCCACCCTGGACCGGGTATGTGTATGGGGCTGAAGGAGGTGTTGGTGAGGAAATCCTCAGGAAATCTATGACTGTTAGATGTACAGGTGGGCAGGTTTCTTGTATTATGTTTGACCAGAAACAATGGCAGTGTGGCATATGGAATCTTAGTTCCCTGACTGACCAGGAATTGAACCTGGGCCCCCTGCACTGGGAGCACGGAGTCTTAATCTCTGGACCACCAGGGAAGTCCCGTGACAGCGGGTCTTTATTGAGAACGTAGGTACCAGATAGGCTGAGCCCTATGTAGGAAATAACTCATTGGAGCTTCTCAGCAGCTCAGTGAGACGGGTGTTACCAGCCCTGTTTTATAGGCGAGGAAACTGAGGCACAAGGAGATGAAGGTAGTTGGGGAGTCTGGGCATTCTGAGTGGGCAGCACAGGGCCTGGCAACGGCCGGCCTCCTTTTCTCTGCCTCTCTCGGCAAAGGCTGGGGGAGATGGCAGTGTAGACAGGGCTTAGCGCTGGGGTACGTGACCCGCTGTCCTCTAAGCTTCTAGTAAGAAGTGCTCAGTAAATGTGGGGTGCGTGGATGAGTGATTGAATGAATGGATGAATGCCAAGATTGTGAGTCTGGGGCCAGCTGGTGAGTATGGGGCCATATCACACCATCATTTTGCCTCATGTGTCAAAATTGCCCTGCCCCAGTCCCCACCCACACACAGTCTAGCTATGCCCGGGGCCTTACTGGCTGAAAGTGGTGGCCCCAACAGGGAAGGGGCCTTGAGGCCCAGAGAATGGGACACGCTTCTTGCTGTTGGCCTCATCCCTCCCAGTGAGAGGCTGGGCCCAGACAAGGACGGGGTCTGGGGCTTGCCCGGCCCCCGGAGCCTCGGTGTCCTCCTGTTTATGCCAGGTCTGCAGGCCCTCTGCTCTTTGCGCTGCCACTGGTGCTCTGATGGGCAGGGGGTGGGGCACGGGGCAGCTCCCCATTCAGAAATATACTTGGAGCCAGGAAATGCCAACCATGCCCCCCTTTTCCCCAGGAGTATGAGCGGGCCTCCAAGGTGGACCAGTTTGTGACACGCTTTCTACTGCGGGAGACGGTGAGCCAGCTCCAGGCCCTGCAGAGCTCGCTGGAGGGGGCGTCAGACACTTTGGAGGCCCAGGCCCATGGCCCGCGGTACGTGAGGCGCTCGGCCATCTGCGGGTCCAGTTCATGAATGTCTGTTATCTCCGCATGTCAGGTCCCTCAGCTTCCATCGCATTCTACAGTTCTGGCATCCCGGAGCCCAAATTCTTGTTCTTAGGCAAGGAGGTCAGGAGAGGGCGAGACAGCGTGGCTGGCTTTGCAGCTGGACCTCAATGTCCTGAAGTTTGGGGCCAGGCCTGTTCTGGGGCCCCAGTGCTTGGCCCCATGGGTCTGGGAGCAGTGGACTGACCCCCCACTCCCCTCAGGTCAGATGAAGAGAGGGTGGAGGTGCCGAGCCGGCCCCGAGGCAGCCGGCGGGCAGGGCGCAGGGCCCTGCGGAGCGTCAGTCGATCATCCACCTGGTCTCCTGGCTCCTCCAACACAGGTGTGTCTGCGGCGGGGTGGGAGGGCATGGAATCCACCGGGGGCCCCAGCATTTGCTCCTCCACTCGCCCTCAACTCATCCTGAGAAGCCCCCAGCCTGAGGGGCCCATGCCCGACCCCCAGGGCAGAGCTCCGAGGCCGAGATGCAGTGGCGACTCCAGATCAACCGCCTTCAAGAGCTCATTGACCAGCTGGAGTGCAAGGTGAGCGCGGTGCGGCCACTGCCCTGTGCCGGGGGAACTGTCTGGAACCCGCGCAAGCCAGGCCCACACTGGGGGCCTGACCCATGCACTGCATCCCTCACAGGCCCCCCGGCTGGAACCCCTGCACGAAGAGGAGCTGACCAAGGGGCCCAGCTCGGTGAGTCTGGGAGAGGGGCAGACAGCTGGCATGGGGCCGGGAGGAGGTTCACATAGCTACTGTGTCTTGTTGATACACGCCCTTCTCCAGGCTTGGCCCAGCCTTTGTTCCCCAGGCCTGGCGGGCAGGTGTGGGGTTCTGGTCATTGCTTCGTGACTCTGCTTCTGTCTCTCCATGGGCATCAGCATCCCTTGCCTACAGTTCTGAAAGCTGGGTGTGTGCAGCAGTGTAGACAGAAGCTGAAGGGGGCGGTCAGAAGCCGTGTGGTGCTGCAGGAGAACCGGCCAGTGGCTGGAGTGAGGCAGTAACCTTGGCAACAGGAGGAGGAGGATGGAGCCAGGAATGCTGGGGGCCGCCTGGGGGCAGGAGCCTGACCTCAGGGCTGGCTGGGTCTGGTGCAAGCCAAAAAGGGCAGGGCCCTCCTGAAGGCCACAGCAGGCCCTCACCCGCTGCCCTGCCCTGCCCCAGCTGACCAGGCTGCTTCTCTTGCCAGCACATCCTCGTGGCCCAGAGGCAGGTGCAGGTGGCTGAGGAAGCCCTGCAGGACTTCCGCCACGCCCTGTGCTGCTACGTGGACTTCACGGGGTCCCAGAGCCACTGCCTGCAGTGAGTCCTCAGCTGGGTGCTGGCCAGCCAAGGTGGGGGGGTGGACAGGCAAGGAGGAAGGCTGGGCTGGGTGACCTGGGCCAGGGCTCTCCTCAGACACCCTTGGTGAGGTGGGCAGGGGTGGTGGCAGCCCAGGCCTGGCCTGGCCTGGCCGTCTCTTTGGCCCTGCAGTGTGTCTGCCCAGAAGATGCTGGACAAGGCTTCCTTCACCCTGTATGAGTTCTGGCAGGACGAGGCCTCCTGGAGAAGGTAGGAGCGGTGGTCTGACGTTTATTATGGGACCTCGAGTGAACCAAATCTGGGTTCAAATCATCTCCTAGTCACTGGCTGTGACGTCAGGAGAGTTACCTAACCCCTCTGAGCCCCAGTGGCCTCCTTCTCAAAATGGGAGCGATGCTAAGTCCATTCTCTTGTCACCATGTAAAGAACTGAACACAGTGCCAGGTACCAGGTAGGTGCACAGTGAACACACACAGTTCCCACCGTGCCACACCCCATGCCACGTGCCTTGTGTGTGCCTGCATGTAATCCTCATGGTATCAGTGATGTGGACACTGCATCCCCATTTCACGGAGAAAACTGAGGCGCAGAGCCACTATGAGGAAGGACAGAGATCTGAAACCAGGCAGCAGGACTGGGCGGGAGTGGGGAGCTTTTAACCATGTGGTCCTGGTCACTGGGGACCAGCTCCGGCCTCGGTCCACTCTGCGGCCCTCCCCAGGCACCAGCAGTCCGCCTGCAGTAAGGCCTTCCAGCGCATCCTCATTGACCATCTGCGGGCTCCAGACACCCTCACCACTGTGTTCTTCCCAGGTGGGCGGTGGCCGCCAACCCTCTGGGGAAGGGCAGTGGGCACTTGGATGGCCTCTGACTCCCAACCTCTGACCCGCAGCCTCCTGGTGGATTATGAATAATAACTGAGCCCAATTTGCACAAGCCAAGGACTCCAGAGCCCTGCCTGCCTCCTCCTGGAGCGTCCGGACTGGTCAGCTCCACTCAGCTCAAGACCAGGATGCTGCCACCTCCGTAACTGGGGCCCGGCTCTCAGCCTCCCAGAGCCAGCTGGTGGAGAGTCTCACAGCCCAGGGATCAGAGACTGGGCTGCTTGCTTCCTCTTTCTTTCTTTAACAGTGTGTTTTATTGCTTATAGCTTCGGCCTCTGAGATACTCTGGTATTTGTCTGGCCTCAGGAGGCCTGGATTCTGGTCCCCTCTGTCCTGCCTTGCTGTGTGACCAGGGCAGGTCCCTTCCCTCTCTGAGTTGGCCTTGGGCTGTCTGGCTACCTAGTGGGTGCCTGCTTTCTTCTTGCTGTCTTGGGACCAGGCTTCTGCTCTTCCCCAGCCAGCAGCAGAGCCAGGGCTGATGCTCAGGAACTGTCCTCCACACCCTGCCCCTGACCTCCATCCCCAAGACTGGGCTGGATCAGTCTGCCGTGTGGGCAAAGGACTTGGGGGTCCCCACCCCCTTCCTGGGCCGGCAGGCTCCTGACGATTTCAGCACCTGTGGCTGCACCAGAGCCCTCCGGAGGATCCTGGATTGGTTTGCATGTTATTTGCATATTATTTGCATGCTCATTCCCACCCATAGTCAGGGCACTATGGGAAGCCCCAGGGTGACCTTGCTAGGTAGCAATAATTTGGGCCCAGAGTCACCTGCTGCCCCCAGATACCTCTGAACCCCAGCCCAGAGGCAATAAAGGCAGTGGTCACCTCTGGCATCGCTTCCATTCTCTCTCTCTCAGCAAGAAGGCCTGGTCCGCGTGCCTGTGGATGTGGGAACTTAATCATGGCTAATCCAGGTTCCCTCAATTCAGGACCTTCTCACTCCACAAAGCCTGGTTCTGAAGTCTTTTCCTGGGAAAGGAGAGTGGACATGGGTTCTGCCAAAACTCCCCTAAAATCCTGGGGGTTCTAGCTTCACCACCTTCCTTTACCAGCAAGGTGTGGTATGAAGGTGAGGGCAGACCACAGAGCCCTCTCAAGACGCAAAGAGCATTGCTGACCCCTGTGAGAAGACTTGTCCCCAGATAGAACCTCCCCTGCCCTTCCCAGCTGGACTTGTCACCAGCCCTGCTGCCTGATGGTGCCAGAGGGCAGTTCCGGGAGGATACTGGACCTCCTTCTTGCCGTCCTGAGTGAAGGGACTGGGGGCATGGAGGGAGCTGACTGACAAGAAGGCGGGTGGGAGAGGGCGCCCCAGGTCGTGGGCTCTAGCGGGGAGGCACGCGGCCTCACAAGAGCACAGGCTGGCCTCTTGACCTGGTCTGGAAGGTGTGGGGTCAGGAGCATTTAGGCAGAAGAAATGGACAAGTTGAGGCTCTGAGAGTGGGGAGAGCTTGCTTCACTGGACAGAAGGGAGCCCAGAGGTGGGCTGAGGTCAAAGTCAAGGCAAGGTGGCATCAGGGCCTCGAAAGCACTGCATCTTGCAGAAGCTGCGGTAGGCTTTAAGGAGTGGCTGGCCGGTGGGCTGAGTGCCATTTCACCAAGGCACCTGGCTGCGCTGCTGGTGCCAGTCATGGCTGGGCTCTGGGGCACAGCCAGGAAGGCAGCTCGGACGGTGTCAGCTCAGGATAGAGACCTCCTAGGGTGGGAGGTTTCTCCCCGGGGATCCCTGTAGGAGTTCAGACTTGCAGGGACAGGCAGCTGCTCCCACTGGCCTAGCTGCCCAGGCCAGGAACCAGCACAGGGGTCTCTGGGGGCCCCTGGCCAGCAGGCTATCACACTTCCTGGACTCCTGGCAGTTCTAGAAAGTGCTGCCAGCACCTGAGTCACTCAGGTTTGGGTGGCTGGAGGAGGGTCAGGGTCTTCTTGTTAGAGAAGCCCATCTAGGAGGAAGTAATCCGGCTGTCTGCCTGGTCCTGATTCCTTCCGTCTCCTCTATGAAAACAGCACCAACAGCAAACTCTCAACACTAAAAAACTTCCCGTTGCCTCTGAACAAAGATGCTGAAATTCTTCAGCTCAGGCTGACATCTCTCAAGTGGGTGCCTGCTTCATCCTGTGATGGAGTTCTGAAGTTAACACTTTAATTTAAAAAAAAAAAAAGATGGGCTGCATCCTTCCTCCCTGGCTGAACGTTCGGAAGGGGGAGGGTCAGTCCTGCAGGGTCTGAGAAGGCCGCTTGGAAATGGTAATGTTGGGTGGGAGCTGTGAAAGAAGAGTGAGGGTCTCCAGAGGTGAGGGGTAGACAGGCAGGGAGAATGTTCCAGACAAAGGGAGCAGGAGGAGGAACAGTGGAGTGCAAGGGATGGGAGGGGGGGCAGGGAGACCAGGTCAGGGGGACTCGGAATGATCAGCCTCTCAGGGAACGGGGAGCTGGGCGTCACCAGACAGGGGAGTGCTGTGCGCAGGTGTGGAGCTGGACAGGAGGAGCCTGGAATTCCAGCTACAGGGAGAACGAAGTTCTGAGCTGGGGCTCTGGGGGCACGGAGGGCCCCAGGCCGCCTCGTGTGTCTACTGAACTCTTAAAAGGCCACATTCATTTCCATCCTGCCATCCCTCTAGGCTCCCAGGTCTCGGCCACCTTCATCTCTGGTTGAGTTGACTGCGGCAGCTTTTTTGCTGGGTTTCCCTTCTGCAGTCCGTTCCCCAGAAAGGAACAGACAGGGGTGGGGGTGGGGGGCTGTCTTCAGACTTTGCCATGGTGACCACACCCTTCTGGCTAAGACCTTTCAATGCTTTTAGCATCAAGATCAAGTCTGATGTCTCGACTTGGCATTCAGGGCTCTTAGCAGCTATCAATACCCAGTCCTACTACGTGCAGCCTCCTCTCCCTAAAACACTCCAGCTGAGCTGGGCTCTCTACAACCTCGGTCACTGCCCTCGAGGCCTTTGTTGCCTCCCGCTCCCCACCCCGTCCACTGCCTCCTTAGCCTTCAAGCAGCAGGTCGAAGCCATCGGGTCTGACCCGCTTTCCCACTCCGGGGCCTCAGTGCCCCACTTTCCTCAGCTCATTTCAACAACCACTCGGCCCCGGCTTTGGGGATGGTGAAATGTCTGAGGCTAGTGACAGCACCCGTCAAGAGCAGGCAGAGTAGTGAAGCTGGGCGCTGCCAGCACCGCACCCACACTTCCCCCACTGCCTGCACCTGCCTCCTCGCCATCCTCCCACCTGTGCTGGTGACTCACCTGCATACAGCAAAACCTGCGGCCTGGCTCGGTGCCAGGCCAGGTGCTTGGCGAGACAGCAGCAGTCTGGGTGGCTTCCATTCCCCTCCAGCTCTCAGAGAGAAACACGCACACACACCAAGTCCCCTTAACACAGACTCACAACAAAAGGCCTTCAAGAAGGATTTCCCTGGCTGTCCAGTGCTTAGGACTCTGTGCTTCCACTGCAGGGGGCATGGGTTCCGTCCCTGGTCAAGGAACTAAGATTTCTTCACATGCTTCGAGGCGTGGCCAAAAAATGCTATCCTTGAAACGAATACTATCCGAGGAAGACATCAGGCTTCATGAGGGATGCTGGGACAAAGGTGAATCCTCAAGGATGTCACATATTGGCAGAGAGAAGCAGGTTGTGATGGCAGCCAGCGTTTACAGGGGCTTCCTGGGTGGTAGGCCTTGTGCTGGGTGGTGGTGGCGGTGGTTTAGTCGCTAAGTTGTGTCTGACTTGTGACTGTAGCCTGGTGGACTCTGTCCGTGCAATTCTCCAGGCAAGAATGCGGGAGTGGGTTGCCATTTCCTTCTCCAGGGGATCTCCTGACCTGGAAATAGAACCCGGGTCTCCTGCATTGCAGATTCTTTACTGACTGAGCTACGAGAGACCTGAGGGTGACTCCCATGTGATCACATTTAACCTCACAACAGCCTGGTGGCGAAGGCACCCTTAGCATCCCCAGTTCACACGGGAAGAACCAGAAGCTCAGCAAGCAAGTGCCTGCTCTGAGTCACACAACTGGGTCTGCCTCCTGGCACTGAGAGCTACTTGCTGTCAAACGTGAACAAAGCTGAGCTGAGCAAAATCTCCCACCATCTCTGGTAACGGAAACCAGGATAGGGCTGGAGGACAGTGGCAGCTTTGACGAGGGAGCGAGGCCAAGCCCTGGGGTTGCGGGATAGCAGAGGACACGGCAAGAAGATCCACGGAAGCATATCGCGAGGTGGAGGGGGGATCTGATGTGGGTTTTTCAGAGCTCAGCCCTTGCAAGGTGGGGGTGCCGAGTCCTGATCATTTCTGGAATGCTCTCTGGGCGCCGCCCAGAGAAAGTCAGCTGAATTCATGGGGCAGATAGGCAGCCTCAGAAAAGGCTGGTGTGAACGGGAAGGGGAAGGGTTCAGGGGTCCGCCCCCTGGACAGGAAGCTGGCTTGTGAAGGGAGGCAGCAGGTCTGACTCTGGCCACAAGAGGGCGCCTGGCACCAGGCAATGAAGCCGCTCCGGCGGTGTGGGTGGTTTGTTGCTGGTTCCCCAACGGTCTTGGGAGGGAGGATGTGGAGGAGGGGATACACTCAACTCACTACCATGAAATTCCAGCACCATGAACAAGCACAGTCGGGCACGATGGTTTAGATCAATGCATGTATGCTCATTCTGAGATTGTATCATCTCAGGCCAGTTATTTCTCTTTATACTGAGTTAGTAGGGTTCTTGACTGCATTCTTTGTAAAATGTGGAAGGGCTCTTTCCTTGAAACCTACCTTCCTAAAGGGGACAGCTCTTTTCCATCTCCTTGTCTATGTCAAGGACCTGTACAGCAATGCTTCACTCATTTTGATTCATTTAATCTGCTGTTCAATAGTGCACAGAGTATTTATTTCAATGACTGTATTCCCCTATCTTCAAATCTACCTAGTCAGTCTCTTACTTTCTGCTATTTTTTTCTAGCACTATCTTAAGAGGTTCCATAGGTATTTTATATACTGTATCTGATAATAACAGTACCTGAAGTCCCGGAGGGGGGGGTCTAAATAAAAAAATTTTTTTTTCTGTTCAGGAAGCACTTTGTTTCTCCAAGATTAAGAATTGAAAAAAAAAATTCCACTGACAGAAAATCTGCATTGCTTTGCTCAACTTCTGAATGTTGATTTTTGCAGACATATTTCTCTCCAATCATTCCACCCATGATTGATGGATCAGTCTTAACTTCCAGTTTCAATACTTGGCCTTCACTTAGAAAGCTCTTCAGGACCTTTCCTTCTTTTTTTTTTTTTAAATTTAGGCTGTGTTGGGTCTTCACTGCTGTACGCGGGCTTTCTCTATTTGCAGAGAGCAGGGGCTACTCTCCAGTTGTGGGGTGCAGGCTTCTCACTGCGGTGGCTTCTCTCGTTGCAGAGGGTGTTGCGCAGCCTTCAGGGGTTGCAGCACTCGGGCTCAGGAGTTGTGATTCACCGGCCTAGTTGTGTCAAGGCTTGAGGGATCTTCCCGAACCAGGGATGGAACCCATGTCCCCTGCATTGGCAGGTAAATTCCTAGACACAGGACCACTAGGAAGTCCCTAGGACAGGTTTTAATCCAGTAAGAGTAGCTTCATCTAAAGGAGGTGCAGTGGAAACTGTACAAGGTCCTTCTCCGCAGTGGGCACTCATCATAGTATCAATGGCTCCAGGGAGGATTGTTCAAGCCAACTGCAAACAAGTTGATCCAACTGGTTGAGAGGGGAGAAAACCATTTTTGCGGTGGCGTCACTTAGGCTTTTCACCTTAATGTAATGCTTTACATAAGGATTCATAATAGAAGCAGACTTTTCAGGTTCCTTCAAGATTTGTGACCATCTCAACAATTCTTTTGCTACTCACTCCAATTCATTGTTTAGATGCAGCAGAATAAAGAGCAGTGGCATAGTGACCTTCAATACCATGTATCTGACCACAGGTGGCTTCACAAGCTTGATAAATGGCCTCAGCATAGATGTCCTGAAGCATCACACCTGTGAGGAGAGTCCAGACACTGCTGGGGTGGCAGTCCTCTCCTGGGCACCTCTGGGCCAAACCCAAGTTGTGTGCGTGCGTCCTAAGTCGCTTTAGTCTTGTCGACTCTTTGCGACCCCATGGGCTGTAGCCCACCAGGCTCCTCTGTCCATGGGATTCTCCAGGCAGGAATACTGGAGTGGGTTGCCATGCCCTCCTCCAGGGGATCTTCCCCACCCAGAGATCAAACCCACATCTCCATCTCCTACATTGGCAGGTGGTTTCTCTACCACTAGCACCACCTGGGGTGAGTGCTAAATCAGTTTATTGTTCATGCTGCTGTTACTCATAACGGCTCATTTGCTTTGATATGAACTTTAGTTCATGGACAACTTACACTTGGTTGATATGTAATAATATGATTGCTGTTTTAGTATTTTTCTCTAGAGGATTTGCATTTTTGCTTCTGCCAGATCCCAGGAAATACAAACCTGGAATCACCTTAATTCCTCAGTCCAGGTATTCTTTGACCTCTGGAGTAAGGAGAATCTGACTTTAGCCCCAGGAGAGAGGAGACATTAGAGGCTCTGGTCAGTTTCCCCTACTTGCCTTCTCCTAAGGCCAAAGCCAGTGCCCTGGCTTCATGGAGAGGTCCCGGTGGTTTTGTGTAATTTTGTACTCAAAGCCAAGTGCCACAGTCCCTTAAAAAGTTTTTCGACTTCTTGGAATTTCTTTTGCCCTCAAGGAGCAGTTTTCCTCTACTGTACTGAATTACTACTGTGGTTTTAATTTATAGTCACAGGCTTGAGATCCCCTGGGTGGTGGAGTGGAGTGCTGGGCAGCTGTTGAGAGATTGGCAGTTGGCACCATCTGCATGAAAGATCATACAGTTAAGCACCCATCTTGCCTTCTAGGGCCAAGGCCACCCTTTTCCCAACCCTGAGATCTGGTAACCAACTCCTCCCTTTGCATTTCGGGGGTCTGTGAAGCTGATGGTACCAACAAGCCTCTAGGGCAAGGCTGCTCAGTAGTAGTTCTAGGGCTATTTTCCAGAAATGGACATCTGGGTGACAGGAGTGAGGCTGCGGCCAGTGGGGCCCATGGAAAATGGTCTCTGGTCAGGAAACCGGACAGCCCAAGACCTCACATGCACAGGTGTGCCTGCAGCAACCTGTCACGGCTCAGCTGGTCAGGCCAGCTCAGAGCCAAGGGAAGTACCACGCGGATCCTGCTGGAGGCGCAGCAAGCTGGTGGGCTTTCAGAGGAAGCAGTCTGGACACAGGGTAAAGGACCCGAGAAGTGTCTAGTTCCAGAAGTCCCACTGGAAAATTACCCCAAAGAAAGAAACCATGCTTAGGAAGACGTCCATTTTAGTACGTGAGGGAAAACCAGAAAGCAATCCAACTGCCCAACAGCAGGTGAGGAGTTAAGGAAAATCATGGCCTTGAGGGAACTCTCTGGCAGTCTAGGGGTTAGGACTCCATGCTCACTGATGAGTGCTGGGATTCAGTCCTGGGTAGAACTCAGATCCCCCGCGAGCCCTGTGCTGTGGCCAAATCAGACAAACAAAAACCCGGCCTTGATTAGGTCATACAAGTAGTAAGCAAATAAACATGAAGGCAACAGTGAACTTATTTATGATTTAACATCAGTGTAAAAAGGAAATGAACGAATATTCCCAAATCCAGGTATGTTAAAAAATGTTTAAGGAAATAAATAAGTTATTGGAAAAGAAAAAGGACCTAAAGAGCTACTACCCTGTTCTTCAAACTTTCTGTGGTTATTTTCCTCGTTAGAAGATCACTTAATGGTAAAGAGTTAACACAGAGCTGGGAGCATCTGTATGCTGTTGTTGGCACTTGGCTTCCGAGTTCAGCAGCCAGAACCACCTCCTAGGAGATCGAGGAACAAGGCAGACGGGATGTAGAAACCTGCCGGCAGGATGTCTCACACAAGTCTACACACCACCTTCCCTGCTAGTCCCATTCCAGCTTGAGTCAGAAAAGGAATATAGCCTTTTTATTGACTACTTGAAGTAGAACAAACTAAATACATATTTAACAGTTTTGGTTCATTTATACAGTACATTAAATAAGTTATGCACAGAGTTAAGTAACAAAAGTTCCTATCAGAGTAAAATGACAAAGCACAGAAAAAAATCAACTCTACTGCATCCTGTGGGTGGTTTCACATTCATCATCCCCCTTAAAAAAAACCACGCTTGGAAGCTCAGTTTTGGATTTATTTACATTATTGGCTTTCTCTGTGGATGGAGCTTTTGTAGCCTCATCAGGAACTTGGAAAGCTGTGAAAGTGGACTGAAGGCCTCTGAGCCAAACAGCACTTTCAGCCATCCGCCTAATGCTTATTGCCGCTTCTCTCTGCCAACTCCAACGCAGGTCCGGGGCTGTCCCTGCCAGCCGCCAGCCGCACATGCCCTATTTGGTATAAGCATCAATGAGTGTACACTGGGCAGCTGTGGGTCTGACCAGATGGGGTAGCAGGGGAAGCGCCATCTCTGGGACTGTGGAGGCAAAGAGGGGAGGCAAAGGCTGCCCTCAGGCCTCAACCTTCTCCTGGCTCATGATGGAAAAGGTTGCCTGCACCATCATCTTTGGAATTGAGCATGTCAATGCACGTGGGCGAAGAGGCAGGTGGTCAACATTTTGGTTTCACAAGAACTACAGACACTCAGAGTTGGCAAGGGCCCTATCCAACAGCTTGCCTAGTACCCACACCCACCCCAACCCCAGGACGGAGTCCCAGCAGCTGGCTGCTTGGCCCATGCTGGAACAGTCCATTTCCCTCTGGTTTTTCTTACATTTGGTTTTTCTTACTGCTACCACCCAGTTCTCTGTAAATAGCTTAAGAAAAAAAAAAAAATCTAAGAAAGCTGGCTTGGTCTATTGTCCCGGGAGCCTGGAAACCAGTTCTGAAGAAAGCCTCGAAGATGAGTTCTATTTTAAATGATTTACTCAATCCATAATCTCATCTACAGTTTCCAGGACAAACAGCCAGGTGGTCATTATTCATACTTTCATCCCGAAGAACTCATGAGCACACAATTTCAATTGTGTTGCTGCAACTTCAAGCCCACTTGCTGTGATCTCTGCTGGAACTGCCCACAAGGTCTGCCCTTTGCAAGCAGGTGACATCACTGGGGATCCAGCTGACTTTGGGACAAGGCTGTACAACGTGAAGTGTAGACTTCCCGTCTAGAAGCTGAAGATGCTCACGTTGACACCAAGAAGTGAGGAGCTCCAGGTGGAGCCACTGGCCCAGATGTGCAAAAGTCATCCACATGGCAGAGGGCCCGCTGCAGCCAGCGCCAGGCATGGACCTTTGCCAGGGTGACGGGTCTTGTTTCCAGACTAAAATCCACTGAGACACACACAGGACTCAGTACTGTCCAAGAGAAGGTGCATTTGCTCTGTGACTTCAGGGTTGCATGACTGTGCCTGAGCAGATCTGTCTAAGCCCCATCCTGAGAGCTGCAAGGACACCCCCAGGTGAAGCTCTCACACTCAGGAGGAGGGCTGCTCATTTCCAAGCAGGTGGACCGAACCTGAGTCTGTTTTCACCCCTGGGTGGAGCAGGCAGTAGGACCCCAGAGGATGATTGAAGCTCTGAGGATCCAGCCCTAAAGCTTCCCTCAGAACATTTAAAACAGTTCCCATGCTGGCTACTTCCGGTCTTCTCTGGCTCCTGCCACCATTCCTCACAGGGCAGAGGACAATGATGTGCCATTGCTTGTCACACTTGCTTTTGATTCCTAGGATAACACTGAAGAGCCCATGACTGCTCTGACAATACCTTCAGTACCACCACTATGTCTTTTCTTTGTCCCCTTAAACTATAAAGGTTGGTCCTCTAAGCAGTCTGACTATATTAAGATACTTAAAATCTAACTAGATGAAAGGGGGAGCCTGAATTTGCACCATCAATCTGGTTATCAGCAGACATGGGAAACCAAATGGGGAACCTGGACTCACCCCTGCCCCTCCAGTCCCATCACCCCATTCCAAGACAGTATCCCTTCTCCTCCCAACTCCAACCAGAGAGCTGAGACTTTCAGAAGAGAGGGAGCTGGAGAAAGGGATTCTTTACACGTAAATAGGAAGTTCTGGACAGATGCCCTAGCAACCGATGCGTGAAACTGACCAAAATTAATACAGCAACAGGCTTGAGATCTGAACCGCAGTGTGGAACACTGCTGAAATCTTTAGCTTGGCCTCTGGGTGGCATGTGAGCAAAGCAGTTTAGAACAGCATTACACAAATTCTGCAGATTAAGCTGTCACTGGACTCACAGTCCACAAAAGTCAGCTAGGACCTACCTGCACACTAAACCTAAACCTTAGCTGTGGAGACTGACACCAAGCCTGATGAACAGTATTCAGTTGGCTTTGGCTCTTTATTCCAACCCGAAAAAACCTGAGCTACCCTGGCTCGGCCACTGAAGACTTACAGGACACACCTAGGTGTTCATCCAACTTGCCAAGGAAAAAAGGAGCTGAGGTGAGACCCAGTGGACACCAAGAGACACCCTTTTGCTGCCACCAGATTTATAGGCTCAGTGACTGCCTCTCATGGGACATCTCTTCTCAGGGAAACGCAGGCAACTTTTATCTGGGGTTCTGATTTCATCTCTGTTAGGCAGGATACCTCAACTGCTGCAACTAAAGGAAAGCTGCACAACGAAGCAACTATTTCGTTATTCTTTCTCTGGGTCTACCTCATTTTACACAGCAGAAGTCTGGGTATTTTAATGGTGCCTTGTACTGAGTTTAAGACAGAAAATCCTTGAGTAAGGTAAATTAGGGACTTACAGTTTTTATTTATTTATGTACTTGGCTGCTCCGGGTCTTAGTTGTAGCTTGTGGGACCTAGTTCCCTGACCAGGGATCGAACCCTGGCCCTCTGCATTGGGAGCACAGAAACAGCCACTGGACTATTAGGGAGGTCCTGGGACTTAGTTTTTAAAGTAAGATATACCTATACGTAAGGATAACACTACCTATGCTGATACCTTACTGGGAGCTTTCAATTCACTCTGGTCAATGTGCAGAAAATGGCCGTCTAAAGCTGAGCTTTCAAGGGTCAGCAGGAGCAGGGCCAACCAACTCATTCCTTGGTGCAAGAGGGTGCTAGAGGCTTGGGAGTTGGAGAGGGGGAGGGTCAGGGTCCTTGAGCTCCCAATAAAACTTGAATGGCAAGGAAGAACGTGTGTGGCAATTCCTAACATTTTAAAGGGAGTATAGGTGATGTCATGTTTGGAGAATCAGGTAAGCAGTTGGAAAAACTCCCTGAAGACAGGAGAAAAATTGGTCAGGCTCTCACAAATGGTTGTCACATTTCAGGGAACTTTTCTTAGCTCAAAGAGGGTATGTATCAACAAAATTAGAGAAGGGAAACAGGATTGTATGCCCAATAATAAATTGACATAGGACACTTAACGACAAAGTCTGAAGAATTCTTTCAGGTCCAAAAGGGTCGCTCAAAAGTGACCAGGCCTTGACTGGTGAGGCAAGTCATAGCCATACCACATCACATCCTATGGGTCAACTATGGCTTCAGAGGTGCCAAACAGAGACCATGGGAAGAAGATCCACCCAGTGATCTGGACATGCGTGGTCTGAGATAAAAGGACACAGACAAGACAACTGTGCAAAGAGCCAAGTGGTGACAAAAGTTTCTGCATTTCCAACAGATGATCCATTCAATAATGTGATGATACTAGTTTGGCTAACATGCTCAGAGAGAACAGACAATCCATAATTGAGTCTCATTCTCCCTCAGACCAATCCATGCGCTGAAAACTATTTTCTGCATAAGTAAAATCAAAAAAGAGAAGAAAAAAAATGGGTCCCAAACTAAAATAGCCAGCCAGGCTGGAAAATCTTGTCCAACATGATCTGTGATGCTTGGTGGAAGTTTTATTTTTCATTATGGGTGCTTTTACTGAAATGGTGACTTCTTCCTGTGGTTTCTGAAAATCTTACGCCTGAATGGCAGGGCCAACGAGGGTGTCCTGAGTGCTGCTTTTTGCCTGCCCCAGTCCCCCGGGACTAATCAGTGGCACCTGCTGAGGGTGGAAATGGGCGCAGGGAACTGTTCAGGGGCAAGAGGAGCTGCTCCCTGTGAGAGAGAGGCCTCCTTCCCGGCTCGCTATCAGTGTCCAGGCCTCTGCTGCGGGAGGACGCTGGAGCAGGAGACAGTGAAGGGGCGAGCTGCTTCCAGCCTGGCTGGGCACACTTGACAGTCGGCTCTCTCACAAGGCAGGGAGGAGCTGGTGGTCTACATGGAAGAGTGGCTGGCCATGCCAGCTTTAGCTGGGAGAAGAACAAACCTAGAAGCCATGGAGGAGTCAGCTCCAGCCAGCGGCCATATGCACACAGGTGGGAAATGGACAAGTGTGTGAACAGGCTGGGGCTTGAACTCTTCCTGCCTCCACTTCTCTTCTGGATGATGACCCAACAGCAACTTGCACTGCTTCACATAGCCAGCCTCCCGTGTAGAGTTCTGTCGTGCTGTGAGGTTGCCAGGGGAAGTAAGTCTGGGGCTCAGAGTCCGTTGGTGTCGATGGCTGTCACAGAGGCCGGTGTGGAGGAGCGTGAGGTGGTTGCCGAGGTCTTATCCAGGGCTGGACTGGGGACACTGCAGTCGGCGGACCGGGCTGAGGAGCCCCGCCCTCCAGGAAGCAGGGGCCGGCTCTGGCTGTGGGGACTCTGGCCGTGCAGGTTCTGGCCACAGAGGCGGTGGTGCCGCTCCCAATCCTTATGCTGGCAGAAAGAGCCACAGTATCGTGCGATGTTGCAGCCACTGCAGGTTTCACTGGCTTTTCGGCCACAGTTCCAGCAGTTCTGCAAGACACAGGCATTGGTCAGCTGGCGGGATCCTGGGGGGCACGCTTGTCATCACGTGCCAGCTGCTCTGCAGAAGAGGCAGCGGGGCTGTGTGGGGAGAGTGTGGGCTCTGGAGCTGCACATACCTGTGCCTGTTACTGCCTGCCCTGCTGCTGCTTTCTGTTTACTTCTTCCGTGTTACAGAAAAACTGCCTACCCTGGGCTATGGGGACAGCGACATGAAGGAATGTGAAGACATATCCACACATCACTGTAGGGCAGGAACAAGGCCTGCTGAAGGCAACAACTCCTCGTTTTGACTCATATTTTAATCCTCAATGACCAAACCAAACCAAACCAGGCTTCCACATCCAAGACCACAAATGTGCTTAGACAGTTTTCTTTCTTACCCTTTGCAATGCAGAAATGATCTTGACTGTGTTCACTGACAACATCTGAAATCTTTTTAAAAAAAAGTCACCTGCGAGGGTACAAGGCTGGGTGACTGTGAGTGTGGGAAGCTGTGCTACTCACTCTGTGCTCATTCTCCATTCAGTGATACATCCCATCAGAGGTGGGCTGGGGATCATGGGACTACTTCCGGTCTGTTTACAGGAGCCCCTGTAATACCTCAGATCCTAAGGCCCCAAGGTCTATGTCAGGGAGTTTTCTTCCTATTTTTTGCTCCCACACCTGCCCCTTGGTACTCCCCTCCCTGACACACGAGTGTTTTACACCTAAGGTCTCCACGACTCACTTATGGATTTGATCAGCCAGCTATGCCCTCCCCTGCAGGTTCTGCAGAATAGCAAAAGCCAATTATGAGGCCTGGCCTGATGATCAAGGAAGAAAGATGCTGTCTCTTGCTCAAGTGTAAAAACAACTAATAAAAAACAACAACAAACAACTGATAAGAGCAACAAAGGACCCCGAGGCCCCCTCACCCACCTCTTGCACTGCATAGATAGATGGGACACTGAGGGCCAGTAGGCAGGACTTGTCTGAGCTTATAAAATGATCACGTGGCTATGCAAAGCCTGGAACCTGGGCCTCCTGTCTACTATTCTGAAGGGACACATTTAGTTTCAAAGAGCATCAGAAAGGACTAAAGATCCCGTCCAACACTAGAGGCTTCTTAGGAAATAATACTCCAGGGACTGCCCCAACCTTGCCAGCACCAACACTGGAGAACCAGAATCAGGGACAGAAGTCATTCTTAGGATCTTCAAGCAAGATGTATTCCAGAAAATTTCACACTCTGGTAGGCTGACTCCAGACAACGCTTTGGTCAGACAGTATTGCTTGTGGGGCATGTGCTTCATGGAGCTGCTGTGGAAACACAGGCTTCTACTTCCTCTGTCCAAGTCTGCAAGAACATCCCAAACTGGGCCAGAGGATTAAAGCAACGGTGCTTTCACCTTAATCACTACTGAGAAGCCAGGGTGAAAAGGACAATTTGCATTCTCTGTCTCTCTGGCTTTGCCCTGACTTTACCAAAAGGCTTTTTGCCAAGAAACATGATGAAAGGTTTACTGTGGTCATCACCCTTCAAATCAGCATTCCTCAAAGATGGAGCAAAGCACATGGCCAAACAGGCCTTGTAATTTATGGGGAAGGTTATTAACTCTTCTGAGTTACTGGCCACGGAAGTCAGAGATGGTATTCCAGAATATCCTTTGACAAGCAAGGGCCATCAGTTTATGTCAGTTTACTACTCCAGGTGTGGCCTGGGGAACACCTGTATCAGAATGACCCAGAGCCCATCCCGAAGTTTCCTGACCTTATTTCAAACCTGGCTCAAAGGAGAAATGATTCCTATCTTATACTCAACTGCTAGCCCATCACATTTGCCAGGAAATCTAGGCTGGGGACAGAAGGGGATCTCTACCTGAGGCATCATTCCAAGGGAGATGCTTGGGTCTGGCCTCAGAGGAGGCAGCTGCTCTGCAAGAGTAGGAGCTGCCACACCTATGTTGTTAACAATGTAAGAAAGTCCTTTCTGTCTGAACAGTGCACTGCAGTTTAAATCACTTCCACAACTGTGATCTAATTGTATCTTCCTTAAAAAGTATGAGACCAGCAGGACAGGGGCTGCTACTCACCCACTATACAGAGAAGGAGCTGACCCCTGAAGGGGACTCTGCCAGAGTGAGGGGAACTGGGACGAGTGGTCAGCGCTCCTGGGTTGCTTCCGCTCTACTGAACTACCTCTTGCAGGATGAACGAAAACTCCAGGGGGTACCACTAGATATCAAGCAGAACTTTCTGAGTGGACTGGAGGAAACCAGCCCTCTTGGTCCAACACAAACTCACTTATAACATATGCCCTGCTATCCTGCCTTGTTTTGGACGGAAAGTTTGCAGGGATGGATGCTAGTGTGTGCCTCACCTGCAAGTCACTTTGTGCCTTGAATATAGATATTGATATGGGTGGCTATAATGAATCCAATACCAACAGAAACAAATAGGAGAGGAGAAGGAAAAGGGGAGAGTCAGAGGAACTATTTTCTTCCAATTCAGCTGGAGAGGCTACAACAGGACTTGCCCACATGATAGTTAGGCATGTTCATCTTCACATCACCATGCTTAATACCGTTCTTTGAAAAAGATTTAAGGAGGGTGAGAAAATAAAATTTCTGTCATTTAAAAAACAAACCAACAACAACAAAAAAGCTCAGTTCTTTATAACCTTAAGAATATCCCAGAGTACATGGGATTTACCTACTTACAGAAACAGGCTTGTTTCAGGACTTAAAAGTTTGTCTTAAACCTGAAAAGTAACTGAAATCAAAGTTACAGAAAAATTTCATTACATTTGAAAGGGCTGTTAGGATGTTTCTGTTATGTGCCTTTTAATTATTGTTTTCCTCGTAGCGGTACAGAAGCACCACCATGTCCCAGGGCAGTCAGGCAGGCCTGCCAGATCTATCCCCTCAATCCATGAAATAACTAGCCTCTTTGTAAACGGACTGGATACTGCAGGACCCTGCATTGCCTTTCTCCTACTCTCTGGCTTCAGTGATGTGGGATTAGGTCAATTAAATTCCCGAAATCACAGTTTCCTCACTGGTAAAGTTGGATTCCAACAACACCCACATCCCACTGTGAGGATCACAGAGACCACAAACACATTGAGTTCTGTATGTGGCACCCAGTAAGCCCACTCAGGCAGTGGTGGTCATTGCTGTAATGTAGTTCCACAAACTTCAGGGAGACTTTTCATAACTTAAACCAATATAATGAGCCAATATGTAAGAATATAAGAACTGAGAAACAAACCTCTCCGGAACTGAATAAAAATTATAATCATCTAGTTCGAGAGAGGACTGTTGGCTCTTACTGCCCAGCACCTGAGAGGAAGGCGGTGGGCTTGGTCCCGCTGCCCCAGCCCCAGCCCCCAGTGCTCTGACCTCCGTTGACTCTTCCTGCTCGTTTATGACGAGAAAGGCATCCTCTGCAGCCTGCCGTTTGACGTCCGCTATTGTCTGCTCCATTCGAGCTCTCTCGGTTGCAATCACTTCAAAGGCTTTTTGCTCTGCCTCAGCAACAGCTTTCTGTACTTCTGACATGGCCTGAATTTTCACCTTATTCACAGCTTCTTCTGGAAGAAAGTGACAATAAAATCAACTGGCCGAGAAATCTCTCCCCTCCTACTAGACATCATTTCAAAGAAGGGACAGAGGTGAAACATGATTTTTCTTCTAAAAATACTTATGACAATGGTATTCCCTTTTATTCTTATCTCCACTTGTCTATTAATGCAATCATTTGTTGGGTCTGCAGACCGAATCACTTGTTGGCACTGTGCAAGGTGCTGAGGAGACCTCAGCGACTAAGATGTAACATATTTTCACAAACGTGAAAGCATATAAGCATGGCTGAGGGGACATGATACTTGTCATTATCAGGGACAAGAATCCCAAGGGGAAAGCTGGTCAGGTCTGTAAGTGGCAGAGCAGGATCAGGAAAATGTGTCTTGGTTGAGATGGTAGGTGGAAAGGAATCTTCTAGTCTTGCATTCCACGCTAAGGAATTTGGCTCTTCTTCTAAAGAAAATGTGAAACCCTAAAGGGGTCTATGCATAATGAAAAGAGTGAGGGCAGAGACACCAAATGAGAGGCTGGTCAGTAATCTGGCTGATAAACAGATTCTGAATGTAGGTAGGAGCAAGCAACACAGAGGAGGGGATGAGACAGAATGAGGCTGGTGCACCTAAGGGACTGGAGGTGGAGGTAAAGGTGAAAAACGGAAGTGCTGTGCATTGAAACAGATAATGAGCAAAATGCTGGTGTGGAGGTAAGCAAGAAGGCTGAGGTGCATCCAGGTACAAATCACCAGAAGGCAGTTAGGTACAGAAGACTGAACTCAGTGGAGAAATGTTGCCTGAAGATATAGCTCTGGGAAGGTTGCTAGGTGCTCTGGGCTACAAAAACCCCAGCTGCCATTACCCCACTTGGATCCTGATCAGTTCTTCCCATCAAACCCTGCTTAGTTTCCACAGGATGTATACTCCCGGTGACACACACGCTATGCACCTGAGCCTCAGTCCTAGGTCCCAGCATGAATGACGTTCCTTCTAAGTCCACAAGACTGGACAACCCTGAAGCCTAAGGAAACTCCTTGACTGCTTGGTTCTTGCACATGGCTGAGTCTCAAAGGGGGTTCACACACAGTATTCTAGGCTGCCAACCTAGAACTTTCCATCACATTGCTCCAGCCAAGAAAAGTTTTCACCCCAAATGTCAAAGGTAATACTGATAACTATTTTCATTTCCCATAATTCTACTTTACCTCTTGGTAATATAATATACACCTCCCCATCGCCAACTGCAAAGATTTTTCTGAAGTGTTATGTAGTTTTCCAAATTAGTTTTAATGGTAAGATAATATTCTGTGGTGCCACACTGTAAATTCACATAACCATTCATCGATATGTGGGCATTTCCTGGGTTGCTTTTCCCTTGCTCCAGTTCAGTCCAGTCGCTCAGTCATGTCCAACTCTGTGACCCCATGGATTGCAGCACGCCAGGTTTCCCTGTCCGTTACCAACTCCTGGAGCCTACTCAAACTCATTTCCATCACGTCGGTGATGCCATCCAACCATCTTATCCTCTGTGGTTCCCTTCTCCTCTTGCCTTCAACCTTTCCTAACATCAGGGTCTTTTTCAATGAATCGGTTCTTCCCATCAGGTGACCAAAGTATAGGAGTTTCAGCTTTAGCATCAGTCCTTCCAATGACTATTCAGGACTGATTTCCTGTAGGATGGACTAGTTGGATCTCCTTGCAGTCCCATCAGGTGACCAAAGTATAGGAGTTTCAGCTTTAGCATCAGTCCTTCCAATGACTATTCAGGACTGATTTCCTGTAGGATGGACTAGTTGGATCTCCTTGCAGTCCAAGGGACTCTCAAGAGTCTTCTCCAACACCATAGTTCAAAAGCATGAATTCTTTGGTGCTCAGCTTTCTTTATAGTCCCACTCTCAGATCCATATGTGACTACTGGAAAAACCATAGCTTTGACTAGATGGACCTTTGTTGGAAAAGTAATGTCTCTGCTTTTTATTTTTTTATTTTTTTTTTATTTTTATTTTTATTTTTTTTTGTCTCTGCTTTTTAATATGCTGTATAGGTTGGTCATAGCTTCTCTTCCAAGGAGGAAGCATCTTTTAATTTCATGGCTGTAGTCACCATCGGCAGTGATTTTGGAGCCCAAAAAAGTCTCTCACTGTTTCCATTGTTTCCCCATCTAATTGCCATGAAGTGATGGGATCAGACGCCCTGATCTTCGTTTTCTGAATGTTGAGTTTTAAGCCAACTTTTTCACTCTCCTCTTTCAACTTTCATGAAGTTCTCCCTCGCTTATCTGCATATCTGAGGTTATTGATATTTCTCCCAGCAATCTTGATTCCAGCTGTGCTTCATTCAGCCCAGCATTTCGAATGATGTAATCTGCATATAAGTTAAATAAGCAGGGTGACAATATACAGCCCTGATGTACTCTTTTTCCTATTTGGAACCAGTCTGTTGTTCCATATCCAGTTCTAACTGTTGCTTCTCGACCTGCATAAAGATTTCACAGGAGGCAGGTGAGGTAGTCTGGTATTCCCATCTCTTTAAGAATTTCCCAGTTTGGAGGAATCAACCTGCCTGACTTCAGACTATACTACAAAGCCACAGTCATCAAGACAGTATGGTACTGGCACAAAGACAGAAGTATAGATCAATGGAACAGAATAGAAGCCCAGAGATAAATCCACGAACCTATGGTCACCTTATCTTGGACAAAGGAGGCAAGGATATACAATGGAAAAAAAGACAACCTCTTCAACAAGTGGTGCTGGGAAAACTGGTCAACCACCTGTAAAAGAATGAAACTAGAACACTTTCTAACACCATACACAAAAATAAACTCAAAATGGATTAAAGATCTAAACGTAAGACCAGAAACTATAAAACTCCTAGAGGAGAACATAGGCAAAACACTCTGCGACATAAATCACAGCAGGATCCTCTATGACCCACATCCCAGAATATTAGAAACAAAAGCAAAAATAAACAAATGGGACCTAATGAAACTTAAAAGCTTTTGCACAACAAAGGAAACTATAAGCAAGGTGAAAAGACAGCCCTCAGATTGGGAGAAAATAATAGCAAACGAAGCAACAGACAAAGGATTAATCTCAAAAATATACAAGCAACTCCTCCAGCTCAACTCCAGAAAAATAAACGACCCAATCAAAAAATGGGCCAAAGAACTAAACAGACATTTCTCCAAGGAAGACATACATATGGCTAAAAAACACATGAAAAGATGCTCAACAGCACTCATTCTCAGAGAAATGCAAATCAAAACCACAATGAGGTACCATTACACACCAGTCAGGATGGCTGCTATCCAAGTCTACAAGCAATAAATGCTGGAGAGGGTGTGGAGAAAAGGGAACCCTCTTACACTGTTGGTGGGAATGCAAACTAGTATAGCCACTATGGAGAACAGTGTGGAGATTTCTTAAAAAGCTGGAAATAGAACTGCCATATGACCCAGCAATACCACTTCTGGGCATACACACCAAGGAAACCAGATCTGAAAGAGACACATGCACCCCAATGTTCATCTCAGCACTGTTTATCATAGCCAGGACATGGAAGCAACCTAGATGCCCATCCGCAGACGAATGGATAAGGAAGCTGTGGTACATATACACCATGGAATATTACTCAGCCATTAAAAAGAATTCATTTGAATCAGTTCTAATGAGATGGATGAAACTGGAGCCCATTATACAGAGTGAAGTAAGCCAGAAAGATCAAGACCATTACAGTATACTAACACATATATATGGAATATAGAATGATGGTAACAATAACCCTATATGCAAAACAGAAAAAGAGACACAGATGTATAGAACAGACTATTGGGCTCTGTGGGAGAAGGCGAGGGTGGGATGTTTCAAGAGAACAGCATCGAAACATGTATATTATCTAGGGTGAAACAGATCACCAGCCCAGGTTGGATGCATGAGACAAGTGCTCGGACCTGGTGCACTGGGAAGACCCAGAGGGATCGGGTGGAGAGGGAGGTGGGAGGGGGGATCGGGATGGGGAATACATGTATATCCATGGCTGATTCATGTCAATGTATGACAAAAACCACTACAATATTGTGAAGTAATTAGCCTCCAACTAATAAAAAGATAAAAAAATTTAAAAAAAGAATTACCCAGTTTGTTGTGACCTACACAGTCAAAGGCGTTGGTGTAGTCCTTTTTTATATCGCTGCTTCTTTAACAATTTGTGAGTCTAAATCTGGATCATTCCTTACAATCATGGATTGTAGGGAGTCATTCCAAATCGTTACTGTTATTTAAAAATTTATTTATTCATCTCTGGTTGGACTAGGTCTTTGTTGCTGTGCATGGGCTTTCTCCAGTTGTGGTGGGTGGGCTTCTGGCTGCAGTGACTTCTCTTGTTGTAGAGCATGGGCTCAGGGGTGCGTGGGCTCAGTAGTGGCCATCTGTGGACTTAGCTGCCCCCACCATATGTGGAACCTTCCTAGACCAGGGATCAAATCCATGTCTCTTGCATTGGTAGGCAGATTCTCAACTGCTAAACCACCAAGTCAGTCTACTTTTTACTATAATTTTAAAATTCATTTTAATTCTTTTGGCTGTGCCATGAAGCATGTACAATCTTAGTTCCCCAACCAGGTATCAAACCTGTTCTCCCTGCACTGGAAGCTCAGAGTCTTAACCACTGGACCACCAGGGAAGTCCCTGGATCATTCCCTTTTAAAAAGAAAGATTCAAAAGCATGCAAGTGAGAAATGATTTCAAAATACCCATGTGTTCACAGGTGGTAATACTTAACAATTCATTAAGTATTATTATTCATTATTAATCTTATTAACCCATTAAGAATTATTTAGTGACATTAATAGGGTCCTCTAAAATTTTGTCAATAATTAGGTGTTAAAGACTTTGGGGGCTAATTGGTGGTGGTGGTGGGGGGCGGTTTGCATTATCTTATACTTTCCTGTCAGTGAAAATAAACATTTTGCAATAGGGTTATCTGTATTTCTCATAACATGATGTGTCTGTCCATTTGTTTATATTATGGTCTTGAAATTAAGTGGGTATTAATCTTTTTGTAGAAATAAATTTTTTGTTAGGGAGAAACCCCAAAACTATTAATTCCACTGAGAAAGGGAGGCAAGAAGGAAAAAAAGACTAGTATTTGGATGAGGTAATATGAGGTTGGCATAATCCCTGTCTTACCACAACAAGCAGTTCCTACCCTCCCTTATTCTTGTAGAAAATGACACCTAGAAAGAACAGTCTTTATGAAGCTAGAGACAGTGAAGGTGAAAGGAAGAGCAGACTGAACCAAATGTGGGAGTGTGAGAATACAGTAATGAGGACAGGCAGAAATGCATTAAGCTATACTTCCAGAAACGGGGCATATAAATAGAGAAGAGTCAGTTACTTAATGCCTCCCAGTAGAAGTGGGTGAAAAGGACTTGGATGGAGTGTACAGAGTCACTACAAATTCTCAACCAGCAAGGAACACAATAGGCAGTCCAGAAGCGGGGACAGCTTAAGGGGGAGAAGCAGGGGCCTAGAGCTTTTTGAAGGGGAAGTTATGAGAAAATCACCTTTTCACAAACATGTACTCTACAGTCAAATCAGTGAGTACATGTGACCCCTAAGCAGACAAGACATACCAGTTTTTTTCCAAAACTCCACAGGTACATATCCTGTTCCCGGCCTACTGTTGAATTCCCGCTGAGAATCTACAGAGAGAGAGAGAAACAGCATAGCGTCAGAACTGTCTATAATTGGCATGTTTTACTTTTGTGAAAAACTTATCCGATCTCTCATTCACCACTTAGACCACAAATAACAAATGTTGGTGAAGGTGTGGGGAAAAGGGAATCCTTGTACACTGCTGGGGGGAATATAAATTGGTACAGACATTATAGGAAACAGTATGGCAGTTCCTCAAAAAACTAAAAAGTACCATATGATACAGCTACTCCATGCCTGGGTATATATCTGAAGAAAATGAATATAGTAATTCAAAAAGATACAAGCACCCCAACGTTCATAGCAGCGTTATTTACAATAGCCAATATATGGAAGCAACCTAAGTGTCCATCAACATATGAATGGATAAAGATGTGGTTATCTTCATGGTATTTCCAGAAGTCAAAATTTTCAGCTCATTTACTAAGAAAACTAGAGTTTCAGAGGCTATTAATCAAAGGTCAGACAGAGAATGCAAGTATTTGGATCAGAAGTGGGGGTTAAAAAGAACTGTGGTCCTATAAGAGGATGCTCTAGTTCTTAGGAGAAATAGAATGAAGCACTTGAGAAAGCGAATGTGGCAAACGTGAAAAAAGGGTGAATTGAGGCACAGGGCACATGACTGGTCACTGTGCTGCTGCTCTTTTATTACTTCTGTGTGTTTAAAAAACTTCAAAACAAAAAACTGAGAAAAAAATTGCTTTAAGTATAGGCATACAAAATTTCTTAGGAACACTAATTTGCAAACAAGTAAGCCCAGGAGTAGAGGAGGTAAAAAGTGGGATAGGGAAGATGTTCACAATTTATATGTTTCTGTACTGCTTGACATTTTTGCAATGCAGTTCATTTTTTAAAAATTCCATTAAAAAAAGAAAAAAAGGAAATGAAATACCCAAGAAAATGAAGGGGATCTAATATTCAGTTCAGTTCAGTCGCTTAGTCGTGTCCGACTCTTTGCGACCCCATGAACCGCAGCACGCCAGGCCTCCTTGTTCATCACCAACTCCTGGAGTTTACTCAAGCTCATGTCCATCGAGTTGGTGATGCCATCCAGCCATCTCATCCTCTGTTGTCTCCTTCTCCTCTTGTCCCCAATCCCTCCCAACATCAGGGTCTTTTCCAATGAGTCAACTCTTTGCACGAGGTGGCCAGAGTATTGGAGTTTCAGCTTCAGCATCAGTCCTTCCAATGAAAACTCAGGACTGATCTCCTTTAGGATGGACTGGTTGGATCTCCTTGCAGTCCAAGGGACTCTCAAAGAGTCTTCTCCAACACCACAGTTCAAAAGCATCCAATTTTTGGCGCTCAGCTTTCTTCACAGTCCAACTCTCACATCCATACATAACCACTGGAAAAACCATAGCCTTGACTAGACGCACCTTTGTTATCCAGATATTAAAACACATTCTGAAGCTATAATAACTAAGTTTGATATTACATTGTGAAGCTATCCTAATTGCTAAGCATGTATGCTGGTTCTGGAATAAACTTAATAAGCTGTAGGACTACTTATGCCAAGTTTATAACTTATTTAAGCCTCAGTTTTGCCATCTTAGATGAATCTAATGGTGGTTCCTATTATTTCCATAGGCAGGCTTGAAAAAAGACTTATCAGCACTGGCAGGAACACAGTAAGAGCCCATACAGCTATTATTACCAAAAGTGATAACTAATATAGTCAGAAAGACTATAATACTTAAGACTATAATATTTAAGTATTAACAAAATCAGCATATGATAATCATTTCATTTTAACAGGTAAAGGATGGGTATCAATTGATGGTAGGAAAATTTAAACTATTTGGAGAATTTAAAGTTGGATAGCTAATATGCAAACACATAAAACTTGAATATAGATGAAATTTATTGTGCCCTGGGAAGGGATCAAGGTCAAGGAAAAACTACAAATAAAATGTTAGATTTGACCCCATATTAACTATCTCATCCATTAAAACAAAACAAGATCAAGTGAACAAAAATGCCTGTATCCGTAATTCATTAATTTGCTAAGGGTATCCTAAAGGAAAAATCCCTACCTATAAAGATTTTATATATTACTTACCATAAAACAAAAAATTAGCAAAAAACCTTTAGTTCAACAATAAGAATGGCTTAAAAAAATAATAGTGTATTTACACGGTGGAATACTGTAGTACAGTCATTAAAATCATGTTTATAAAATATTCAATAATGTGAGAAACATGTTTAATATGAAGTTATGTTTTCAAAGAAATCAACAGGAAGTTGTAATACAGAAATCTCAGATACATTACAAAGCTCTTCACCGTGGGATTATGAACTAGTAAATTCTTTATATGTTTCTGTATTTTCTACAATGGGCCATACAGTTTGACTATTAAAAAAAAAAAAGAAAGAAAGAAAAAGATACCTACACTTCATGAGGTTGTTCCAAACAAAAAGGAATGGTTCTCTACTGTGGGAGACCAGGTACCATATCAGACAAATTAAATCAGAACCTCTGGAGCTGGGGCCATGGCACCAGGAGTTTTCCAAAAGTCCTTAGATGGGTTCTGAGGAGCATCCAGGATTAATGACTGAAGAAAAGTACCTCGCTTAGAACCCACTGTTCAGAGTTAAGGTCTGCCAAACCACACTAGGAGCATCACCTCTCTGTCGGTCATATATGGACATATATATATGCTTTCCAGCTGATTCTTTCAATATTGGTACACCTTGATCTTTCAGTTGCAGGCATTATTGATTGATTATGATTAGGCTTTTCAGCGGGAAAGAATTTCATTTTCTTTTTTTCAGCTCACCAGACATAATAAACATTTCCTTCTTCTCTTCCCCCAAATAAATATACTCAAATTCTGTTACATCAATAATTACAATTGAATTTGTAATTACTTCAAATTCAATCTCAAACTCTTCCTGTGGTGTCAATATATTATAAATTTCCTTTTCTTGAAGAAATCTCCAGCCAGCTTCTGGGCTATTCTAGTCTGAACTGTCTACTTTCCAGACTATTTCAGCCTGGAAAGTCCCACTGTTGTTTGGGATCCTCCCAAGTATCCCAGGGATTCCCTTCCTCCATGTCTTTCCACTTTATGGTTTATTTCCTGTGTCAGGGCACATCCTACCCAAATGTAGTAGATACCACAATGAAGGCTGATTGGAGGTGATTTTCCCCCCTAAATTGTGGGTTATTAATCTAACAATTGTTTTGTTAGAATTCTAGGCGAAACAGTCTGATCACAGGTGGCCCCTCATTTAACCATGCCTTTGGACAGGGCACTTTTTCAACTACTAGATGAATGCAAGGCAACATTTTTGGAGGAATAGTTTCAGGTGGTGTCCTGGATATATCCTGGATTGAGAGCTCAACAATTTTCATCTCTACTGCTTCAGGATGAAAAAAGGCAGGAAGGGACGACCCAGCTTGGTACAGTAAAACTATTTGGTTTTTTTTTTTCCAGGCAGAGGTTGATAAATGGTATTTTTCTAGACAGGGAGTGGGGAAAACTGGAGGGAAGCTGAGGTGATTTTTTTTTTTTAAAGAAACAAAACTTTACTGTGCTGTTTGTTTCTTTTGTTGTTGTTTTTGGCTGCATCGGGTATTTGTTGCTGCCTGTGGGTTTTCTCTAGTTGCAGCAAGTGGAGACCACTCTCAAGTTGTGGTGTGTAGGCTTCTCTGGTGGCGGAGTACGGGCCCCAGGGTGTGCTGCTGCTGCTGCTAAGTCGCTTCAGTCATTTCTGACTCTGTGTGACCCCACAGAAGGCAGCCCACCAGGCTCTGCCATCCCTGGGATTCTCCAGGCAAGAACACTGGAGTGGGTTGCCATTTCCTTCTCCATGAGGTGAATATTTTGAGGGTTACTATAAGGAATGAATGAATGTGATGTACATGAGATGTCCCAAGTACATTCAGCCAGGCTTAATTTAACATTCAAACACTCTCTGAACAGCACCCCCTACTTATATACAGTATAGAGTTGAAAAGAGAACAAAATGACAAACACTCTCATTCTACGTGGGGAAGACAACATTTCTTGAACATACCAGATACTGACCAAGTTCTTGACATATTTTGTGATTTACTGTTCATAATTCCCAAGCTCTTTATAATTCCACAATCAAGTACCATCTTCCTTTTAAAGGAAAAGATAAAAAGCCTCAAACATAAAAAATAACAACAAGAACCAAAGATATATAAAAAACCTCCCTTGCAAACCAGACTCTCCCCTTACCATTGCTGAGAGAATCTGCGCTTCCAGGACTGTGCTGCCTGGAGACCAACTCACTCCCCGTTTTCCTCATCTCTGTGTTTTCGTTGAATCGTCTTTTCCAGTAGTTGAGTTCTTCACGGTCTGATTCTTGGCAGCGCCGCAGGACGGCCATGGAGCGCCTTGTTTTCTCTACCATTTCCATAATGCAGTTGAGGGCCTGAGCCAGGCAGGAGGTCAGGCAGAGCCACAGGATAAGGATATTCAGACAATCAACATCGAACATCGAGGAAAGGTAAACAAAATACACAGAATAAAGGCTTAAGAACCTTACGGATTTAGCAACAGAGTTTACACTTGAAAGCCTACCTTATTGTTTCTCTTTAAATATATACACATACTTTTCTTTAAGATTTCAAACTAATATTTTTTGGATTCTTCACGGTTGAAGCAGACAGTCTCATTATAAGGAGGTATTACATCTTGTCTTCACTTTTAAGTGAGAGGGGAAACTCTCTTTTCCAGTGGGGCAGAGGACTTAAGTTTACATTCTGTGCCAGTGTACTAATTCTCATTTGTATTTAGAGAAGCTCCTTTTATTATACCAGGCCCTGTGACAAGCACCTTGTATATCATTCTAACTCCCCCTGTAAATTCAAATGTAGCATTAGTTTTTTTTAATACATAAAAATTAAGCCTAAAAATGGTAATGGGCAAGTTCCTTCAACATTTTTAGACTTGATTTTTCTATCTTCCTGCCATTGCAAAGGTAGGATGTGGCAAAGTTGGGACCTAAAACTCATAAACCTATGTTTTTAACCATTATACTACAGAGTTTCACTTGGTTATGACCTAAAATGAAAACCCTACCACAAAGATTTGGGACTTACTCTTCATACTCTAGCTTGGGGAGTAGGAGATAAGTCAGCTATTATTGCAAAGACACTGTAGCTCTGGTTAAGTTCACTTCAAGCATATGCACTCTTACTCTCAGTAATATTTAGGATGACAAGTAATAAGTAGTTAGGAAAATTATACACTGTAAAATTCTTACATGATCAAGATGTTTCCATTCATCAGCCCATTCCCTTTCTGTCAAACGGTGGTCTACCAACTCATCTTGATAGCCTCCATTTAGACCTATTAGAAATTAAATTTGAAGATAAAGGGAAGAATACAGTAAACAGAATTTTACCAAGTAAATATACATTCATTCATAGTAGCTATAAGCACATCGTTAAGGCCAATTATTCACAGTGACTTAAAACCACAAAATGACATAAAACCAACAAGAGATCACTACACAGAATGTATTAAAAACTCCTACAAATCAATTATGAAGGATAAATAGGCCAAAAGTAGGTAAAAGAAATAAATGGTTACATCCCAGACAAAAAAAGCAGAGATGATTTATAAACATATGAAAAGATATTCGAACTTATAAGTAATCACACAGTGTAAATAAAATGTTCATGAAGATAATTTGACATCTATATATTGGAAAAAAGTAAACTGTCATTCATACTAAGTGTTGGCAAGGCTGTAGCACAATACAAAGACTTAATCACCATAAACACAGTTGGTGCCATACAAGCACTTGTAAATAATTTAGTAGTCCCAAAGTATTATTTGTTGCATGGTTTTGATACATATTATTGAAATTTGCAAGAATGCAATGACTGTGTGAATCAAGGGTATACTGAATTATCCACTATTTTGAAAAATCATGTCATATATGTCACCACTACTCCTGGTACCTGAATCATCAATGTAACACAACTGTGTGCATGCTAAGTCACTTCAGCTGTGCCCAAGTCTTTGTGATCTGCCATCAGTCTGAATTTATAGGCATTGTGTTCATAGTGAATCTGTATTTGTCCAACCATCTGCTTACACTTCATCATATCTTTTTGTGTAGTCATGCCTGAGCACTAACATATTATAAAATACTTTGTTACATATTAATATCCTACTTTAGAATATTGATCCTAAAATTATGGCACTAAGGCAGGCTTTGCAGTAGTAGTGGTACAGTTGTGTCTGACTCTTGCTATCCCATGGACTGTATGTAGCCTGCTAGGCTCCTCTGTCCATAGGATAGTATCCATAAATTTCATTTTTGGTGAATAAATTAGGGGAGTGTTACAGTTTATTTGTTTAAAAATGAGGGGTGGGAAATGAAGAACTATTTTATTAAGGCATATGTTTTCAAAAGAGGACTGGAGAAAATTATAGAATCTATATCCAGACTGGAAGACAAATGGTTGATTTTAAAATAGAACCATCAAGGTAGAGGATTAAAGATCTTTCAAGCAGAACACTTCAAGATGAAAAAAAACCTCTCTCTAAAACTGATAGAAATACAAGGAAAACCTGACCAAGATGCAATTATAGCTAGTTTGTGGCATACTTCTCTCTAATGGATTCAACTGGCAAAAAAACTTGTATGAATATAGATGAAATCAATAGGAAGTCTCATTTTTAACATAAAATGAAACATACAGAACAGCTGCTAAGGGAGGCATCATAGCATACTGGGAATATAGCCAAGTTCTCAGCATCAGACAACTGGGGTCAGAATCTTGTTTTTGCCACTTTCTAGCTATGTGATTCTGGCCACAGTTCTGTCTATTTTCATGTATAAAAAGATGTAAACTCCATGGAGCCCCATGTGTGAGGATTAAATGAGACAACCGACACACACCACAATCTAAGTACTTAAGACTCAGTAAATGTTGGCGGCTGAGAACATCACTGCTGTCACGGCCCTCACCATTCAACTACCACTGCATGAAGCCAGAGTCCTACTGTGGTTCAAGTCTATGAAAGATGACAGTGAGTCTAAGTCAGAAAGGGTACAGGCAAATGTTTTGCAACTTTTTACTCCACAGGGCAACCCACAAATGGAAATGTATGGGCAATCCTGGAAGCTAGTAGCCCTTTGGTTCTCTGCTCTGACATATCTCAGCAGAACAACTGCAAAGAAGCTTCTGAGGTAAAGTTACATGAGTACCTGACAAAGAGCTTTGTTCAAAACTCTGCACTTTGATCTAACTCTGCACTTTCTGAGTCTCTTGTAAATGTGTTATCATACCTTCATAATTGAAAAAAAAATTAATTAAAAAAATGATCTCAGGTGAGGTTTGCTAGGGGACTTTATAATGCACAATCAAGATTTAATTTCAGGTATGCCTCACCTCTGACCTAAATGTCTCTGCACCTTTTACCACATGTTTTACATCTTTGTTGCTTAACTTCTAAAATATTTCATTCTGAAATAAACTCAGACTTACAGAAATGTTGCAAGAATAAAGAATTCTCATATACCCTTCACCCAGATTTCCTAACTGTGAGTAATTTTATCTCACTTTGCCATTTTCCATTTCTCTTCTGAACCATATCAGAATAAGTAATACCCCTTTATTTTTAAATGCTTTTCACTGTGTATTTCCTAAAATGTTTAGCCCACTTCCACTCTGTGATAACAGAAACAAAGTATGAATTGAGATCAATTTCAAATGAGAATACTATAATTCTAACATTCTTTTCATGTATAATATTGTTCTATCTGTGGGGAAAAAAGCAATGATGATAGTATTTTGCTTTATCACTAAGAAGGAAAGAAAACCACAAATTCAATCTGAATTTAAATCATTACCGTGCTGTTTATGCCACTTACTAAGATTGTGGTGTCTATCACGAACTTCTCGATGTTCTATCATCTTGCTGGGCTCACGATATAGGTGGGAAGTTGCAATATCTTCTAAGGTGTAGTGCTGAAGAGGCGGAGGAGTAGGATGGAACTGGCCCCCAGGATTCATGAGGGGTACAGTGAGGGCAGGACTGTGCCGGGGAGCAGGGCTAATGGTACACACTCTCTTGGCAGGGGGCTCAGGAGCAATTGCGTCTCTTTCAAAACTGCTCTCTTCCCGCCTGTAGAAGGATGGGGCAAGTACATGTCTGAACCTGTCAGTAAGTGTTGGTACAAACATTTCCCAGGCACCTACTGTGTGCTATGTATCGTACATTTTCACAAACAGGAAGATGTTAAGAAACGGTTTGAGATGAGGCATGAACTGAAATGTCTTCAGGAGCCGGGCAGATAAAGGAAACCACTGATTTATCCCAGTACAAGAGGAGAGGTCAAACCCATCCACAACAAGCAGACGCATCTCAATATGATGAAGCAAAGGAGAAATTAAGACGATGACACATTTTCTTACTTGACAGGACTATGGAAGATTATGGGTTCAACTATATTTAGAAATGCTGTTCAAGGTCAAATTTGCTACTACGGAGGTCAGTATCAGAAAGAGCCAATTCACCACATAGGAGGAAAAAGGCTCACATAATTAATATACTTGTGGTTTGGAAGAACTTTTAGTCATTTGCTTTAATTGTAGCAAATTTTCCACTGTTATTAAAATGTTGCTTCCTCAACAAACCATAGAAAATAGTGTTGGATACTCATACATAAATTTCCAGGGTAAATTAAATTAATTTCAATTTTCAAAGTAAAGTGATTACACATTTATAAGACTTCACATCAGAAAAAAATGCCTTAAACAGATTATATTTTCTGTGGTTTTGGAGCAGTGGACCCACAGAATACTAGACAGCAGAATTTATCAGCAGGGGTGTACAGTCATTTCAAGAGTTGAAAAGCATTCTGCTGCCTGATGCTGTGACAAAGCAAAACTAGCCTTAGAAATTCTGAGTCCATACCTATATATAACCACAGTCATCCAGTTCGTTTTCTTTCACAAGAAAGGGAAAGCTCAGAGCGGTTCCAGAAAATCAAGGACAAAGAAGCTCTTCTCGGCTCACCTCTCTGGGCTGGGCCTTTTTCCATTTCCATGCACTTCCATGAGCAGCTCCGAAGAGTCGGCAGGGGACGCAATACTTGTGTTGAGCAGAAGGTGTTCATGCTGAGCCAGGTACTGGGATGGGGTCTGCTTGGCCGCCCGAGCACAGTGCAGCAGTTCTCGCTGCAGCAGAGGCAGGTTGGCCTTGAAAAGAAGAGGCAGGGGCTGGAAGGCAGTTTTCCCGGTGTTGGGCCCTACACACAATGCTCAGCACCGCCCAAGGCGTTCACAAACAGGGCGACACAAAACAAAAGCCCTCTCCTTGTCAGTCCAGTTTTCACATGACATCCATTATACTGAGCTTAATTATTGTTAACTTGTTTACTGTCCCCACAAGATCTAAATTCCTTTAAGCAAGAAATTATATTTACCTCTGTGGCCCGAGTACAGAGTCAAAGCTCGGTAAAGGTTTGTTGAACATAATAGTTTCAAAACTTAAACATTTCTGAAGACTTTGATCAGTTAGAGAATTAGTAATGCCTACATGGGAGTAGGAGGCACTCATTCTTTCTTTTCTCATTTTAAGTCCTAGTTCTCCCTTCTGAATCCTAGGACATTAGGATAGCATAAAAACCTTGCCTTCCTGTTCTCTCTTAAGAGCTGCCATGGAATTCTGGAAACAGCAATTATTCTGGCTTAGTTGGAACATGGGGTCTTGATAAATGTAGTAGGAGTGATAGGAATGGGGCAACAAGCCTTAGGCTAGTTTAGTATCTGGGTATGCACAGTTATCCCACAGGCAGAATCTATTTCTTACTGTGGTGCTCCATTGAGCACATTCCCTTATTTTGTAAAAGGATAATTATTTATGTACTGATTATTTTTCCTTCCCCTCAAACTTAAACCTCTAATGAGACAAATCATACCAAAAAACCCCGTGCACCTTTAAACTTCTTCATATTTAAAATATACTTTCCCCATATTTATTTTATTAAAAAAATTATATTTTCCCTCAAATTTGAAAACAACTCAGACTGAGCTCATAAGTCTTTATCCTAAGGGAAACAGATGAGCAAGTGAAAGAAGAGTTTAATATATGCAAGTACTCATCCCTTTACCAACAGTTAATTTAGCAAGCACCATAATTAGTGACTGTTTTAAAGCAGAAATAAATTGACAAAAACCCAAATGTTAGCCAAAAAGCTGCCAGAACAACCTACCTCATGCTGTTTTCCCAAATAACAAGAGTTAAGAATAGAGAATTTGATGATATAAAACAACTTCTAAAGTTTGCTATTTTATAACTTCAATCTTGCAGCAACTGTAAAAACTTAATTGGAAAAAATACAATGTTAGATCTCTACGCTTGTGACATGTGCCCTTTGATGAATTTTTAAAAATGCTAATTGTTTCCTATTAAAGCAAATTTCCCAAATCTCTCTGATTCTGGAGTCTTGGGGGAAATAATTATCTACTGACTCTGATATACAGAAGAGAGACCAAGATAGAACTCACACAGCTGTTTCAAGACTGAAAAAGGCATCCCAGACGGCTCTGAGAGGCCAAGGTGTCAATGCCGTCAGAAAAGAGCCCAACACAGGCTGTGCATGGAGACCTGTGCATTTCCTTGCGTGTCTCTGATGCTCTCATTTAAAAAAAAAACCCAAACACCAGAATCAGTACTTCAGTAAGTTGACTCAACCTTTTGATGCTATTACATTTTCTTAGGAAAAAAAGGTACAGAGGCATATTTATTTTGTCAAGACAAAAACTGATGATATTATGTGAGTACTCACATTGTGATAAAGGAGAGAAAATAAAGTTCCACAAATATTGTATTGACAAAAGTCAAAATATAAAAAATTTGAGTTCAGGTTTTTTTTTTTTTTGGTAATAGTCTACTATTAATGAAAAGAATGAAATTCATTTGCTAGGGATGGACTGAGGATAACATTTTCAGCTTATTTGGGATTGAAAAAGTATTTCCTATCACCAAATCGATCCCAATGTTCATCTGTAAAAATCATTCTTCTCTCTAGCCCTTGGTAAAACCATGTAGTACTCTGGATACGGGTCATAAGTTTCCAAACTGTGCTTGGTCTAGAATACAATGATGTCTGACCATAGCCTTTCATTGCCTTTGACCTATTTTATAACACTGCAATTTAACCTTTTGATGGCAATGCAAAAAACTTCCTATCTGTGAACGTGCATAAAATGACATGCAGCAAAGGTTCTAGAGACTTTTTCCTTGCCCCACTGTAGAAGCATCCAATTTCACTTTTGTTTGCATATTTTCATTTTGGCTACACCTTGTGGCATGCAGAACATAATTTCTGGACCAGGGATCGAAACTGTGTCCCCCTGCAGTGTGGAAGCGCAGAGCTCTAACCATTGGACTGCCAGGGAATTCCCTGTTTGCATATTCTTAGCAACAATCCTGATCTATAATGTATATTTTTTGGCTTCTCTCCTGAACAGGTTATAACACTTTATAGATTCCCTCATTAATAATGAATTGAATTAAATACAATTCAAATTGTGTCACAGACACAGGTTCAGTTTTTAAAAATCTTTATGAGTTATAATATCACATTTTTAAAAAATTTATTATTTAATTGTAAGAAAACTGCTTTGCCATGTTGTGCTGGTTTCTGCTATGTAACCACTCAAATCAGCTGTAATCCCAGGTCATCACAGAGCACAGGCTTGGTGCCCTGTGTTAAACAGCAACCCCTCACCATCTATCTGTTTTGAACATGATAGTGCATATATGTCAACGCTGCTCTTTCCATTTGTTCCACTCTCCCTATCCAACTGTGTCCACAAGTCTGTTCTCTATGTGTGCACCTCCTTTCCTATCCTACAAACAGGTTCATCAATACACATCTATGCGTTAATGTCTCTTGTTTTTAAAAATTACTGTTTAATAGCACCAGAGGCACACCACCTTTACCAACTAATCGAAGTCAACACTACCAATTACGAGACAAATTAACATCTATGTCTCCTAACAGCATGCAGTGATAAATGCATAACCTCACTGTAATCATAAAGCAGCATCAGAAAAATCCAAACTGAAGTATATGCTATAAAATAACTACCACACACTTTAAAATACAGATCATAAGAGACTGAGAAGCTGTTCCTGATTAAAATGAACTGAAGGGAGACATGACAGTGTAATCCAACATGTGATCCTAAATTAGATGCAGGACCAAAAATCAGGATATTTTGTTAAAAAGGACATTTGTGGGACACCTGGTAAATATGAATAAGATCTATAGATAATACTGTATCAATGTTAATTTCTAGATTTGATAATTATACTAAAGTATTCATATGTATCATGCCTGCAGCTTATTCTAAGACATTTCTGTGGAAAAAATAGGAAGAGAATAATAATTCAGATGTGATAAAATATTAACATTCAGAGAATCTGAATTTTACCGTACCATCTTAAAACTTTTTTGTGAGCATGAAATTAATTCAAAATAAAATTGTCTTCTTTTATATGTAAATTTAACTCTGACTCACATATCAGGGAAGCACAATAATTTTAAACAATGCCCCCAAAGTTATGTTGCAGAGGGCAATTAATTCCAGAGGCCGTAATTAGAAACTAGACTAAATGGGGAGGAGGGAAGCAAACCATGGCTTCCCACACGCTCTTCTACCCTCAGGGTCAGTCCTAACTGCACGGCCTCCACTGATAACACACACTCCTTACCCGCTGGCCACAACCAAAAGAGTGTCCAGTTACTTCTGCTAAGAGCCCAACCATCATGTCAGGCACACACCTCTAGCCCATCCCCACTCCTGTTCCCCACCTCCCACCTGCTCCTTCTGTGCGTCATCAGCAGTGTCTGCATATAGACCACAACTCAAGGCTTTTGCAACTCTCATCTTACCAAGCAAACCTTATTTGAAAACTGCACTCACATTTTCTCTAGCAGCCTCAAATAAAATAAAGATATGAAAATGTGGCAAGCTGCCCTGATGCAGATCATAGAAGAGGGACCAGTAGCAATTCTGAAGAAATGCTGAAGATAATTTACAATCAGTAGTTATAAAAATTACCTTGAGGAATGGAATAACAAAAGGACGAAGAGGAAAGTTTGTAGCCTCTTGGAGCTTGCAATGGAATTCTTCAATTGTTACTGTTGAGTTCTGAAAAGATAAAATAACACTGTTCAACTTCAAAAACTGGACAGTGTTCTCCTAACATAAATCTGACAGTGCTGAGCCCTTTGAAATAATGAGGATAATTCCAAGAGCACTATTGTGAACCCAGATCCCTCTCAAAAGTTAACCAGATTCTGTTTCCTTTATGAAAGAAATCCAGCCTCTTTGATTTACTTCTCAACTGTCCCAAATCTGGTAAGTTCCCCATAATGCTCAGCAGCCTGGGCAAAACAGGGCACTGCATTCCTCCCATGAAGAGTGGCACTGAGGTCCCCTGTCTTGAGGGATTCACCACAAGTCACCTTAGGTACAAGTAACCAAGAGTACAGTGTATCCAGGTGTCCAGTTGAACATTTCCCAAATTAGTACAGGATATCAACTTAATGACTCGGAGCCTCATTTCTTCAGTTCATTTCTTCACTGGTTCTGCCTACCTCCTAGCATCAGTTCCCTAAATCTTCTAAGCTGAAAGTTAAAACAAAAATAGGTGCTCTTCAAATGGTCTGTTTACAAATCAGAGTACCTCCAAGTAAGCAGACTTTCACTAGTTATGTATTCCCAGGAAAGTTTTCAGCATTTCCCCAGTATTTTTTCAAGTCTTTCTTTAAACTAGGACTCTCAGCTTCTCTAAGAGGAATATAACAATACAAATATTTTCTTCAAAGTTCACAAACTATTTTTATTTTTACTTCAATTCCTTAAAACACAGCATAGTAAGTTAAAAACAAAACATTAATCTGAATTCTTGCTTGCCTAAAAGAACAATGAGGACTGCTAGGATTTACTTTTATAAAATCATCAAGTGTTCAAAGATGTAACATGTACTGCACAAATTATTCATCAGCAAAGTATTACTTCTTAATAAGAAGAAATGGAAAATATATAGGTCCACCAACACAAAACTGGATTAAAAATTATAATGCATTTATTATTGCTATAATGTGTTATTATTATTAATAATGCATTCTTATAATGCATAATACATTAGAACACTCAGGGTGGTAGATTTGTATGCATAAATGAAGAAAGATACATATAATATACTAAGTGAAAAACCAGAAACATAGACGTATATTCCAATAATACATTTTTGAAAATAACACACATACATTTATATAATATTTTAAGTATCTGGAAGGAAAATCACAACAGTAGTTATTTCGAGATGTGAAATTATGTTGATTTTCCAAATACAGCATACAACATTGAGTAAAAGCTAAAATATTGCTTTAGGAAAAAAGAATGTATCAAATTAAACCATGTTAAATGAAAATGTGTGACCAGCTTATCCCATTCATATCAAAAAATTCCTTTTAAAACCTGAGTGCCTGATTTAGTAAATGACAGGTATATAATGCAACCAAATCTACTGACAATCAGGGAATAAAAATTAAGTATAAGAGAAGGGGCTTCCCCGGTGGCTCAGACAGTAAAGAATCTGCTTGCAATATGTGAGACCCATGTTCAATCCCTGGGTCAGGAAGATCCCCTGGGGAAGGAACTGGCAACCCACTCCAGTATTCTTGCCTGGAGAATTCCATGGACAGAGCAGCCTGGCAGGTTACAATCCATGGGGCACAAAGAATAGGACATGCAGCTTGTGGGGTATTCCAGTTCCCCAACCAGGAACTGAACCAGGGTGCTCAGCAGTGACAGCATGGAGTCCTAACCACTGGACCACCAGGGAATTCCTCAGATGTGATGTCTTGTTTGACAAGACACAGGTCTTTTGTTATATTTTCAGCCTTTATTTTAGCCCCACATTCTTTCTTTCCTCCTACTATGACTAAGATCTCTTCCAAATCCCCAAGGTTCTGTTCATGTTTTTTTTTAACTTCTTTATGTTGTATAGACTGGGTAGTTTTTTCAAGTGCTCTAGCTTCAAGTTTACTGATTCTTTCCTGTCTATTGTTGAGTCCATCACTGAGTTTTTATAATTTCATTATTATATTTGTCAGTTCTCCAATTTGCATTTAGTTCTACTTTATACCTTCTATGTCCCTACTGAGACTTTGTATTTCTTCATTTGTGTAATTGCTCACTGAAGCATTTTTATGATGGCTGACTCAAAACTCCTATCACATATTTCAAATATCTGGGTCATCCTGACTGATATCTCTTGGTTACATTTTCTCTTTACACTCAAAGATGGTCATGTCTAGGTATAAGTGACTTTCTGCGGTAAACTGGATGTGTTGGGTTCTAAGACTCCAGATTTTATCTACATATTCTATTTTTGAGGCATCATCCATCAGTGTGCCATTGAGAACAGGAGAATCTTTGAAGCTGTCAGCTGCGGTATAATCCCAAGCTTCCCACTCAACCTCTGCTGATCTGAAGAGAAGGAGGGGTTCCTTACTGATGGGCAGTGGTGGGAGCTCAGACTCCCCACTAGGTCTCTTATGGGAGAGGGAAGGTTGTCCATTATAATTTTTTCCCTGAGCTGGTCGACTACAATAAGAGTTGATTTTTGTCTAAAAGTTTTCTACCTTATTGGACGCTACTCTCCTAGTCGTTTGACAGAAAGAGGTGGGTTTATTGTTCTTGTGGTTTTTGGTTTGCTTTTGTCTGTGCTCATTAGCATTTCCTTGTTACTGGCTTCTCCAGACCACAGTCCAGGATACATGATGAAAGCACAAAACCAAGGGAACTCACTGCTATGTACTTCCTTGGGTCTCAAGGTCACTAGTCAATCTGCTTTCTTCTTTCAAGAGTCTTAATTTTACTTTATGTAACTGTTCTTTTTTTTTTTTTGGCTGTATTTGTCAGGAGGAATAGGAAGAAGTATACCTTTCTGTTGGAGATTCCCTGGTGGCTCAGATGGTAAAGAATCTGCCTGCAATGTGGGAGACCTGGGTTCGACCCCTGGGTTGGGAAGATCCCGTGGAGAAGGGAATGACAACCTACTCCACTGTTCTTGCCTGGAGAATTCCATGGACAGAGCAGCCAGGTCCGACTCACAGAGTCGGACTCGACTAGAGTGACTTACACACATCTTTTTGTTACATCTCTGAATCAGACTGGACATGACCATATCATATTCCATTAAACTGAGGTACTGTCATTTACTCAGGCATTTATAGAACATTTAGCTGGTTCAAATTTTTGGGGGGGCCTTATAAATACTGTTAGTGCACATTGGTTATCATTTTCTTAGGATGAACGTCAAGGAGAAATACTGGAAAGTCAAAGGAACTGTCTAGTTTAAGGCATAAACTACCTTTCAGAATGTGTATTTTCCAGATAAGCAGCCAGAGTAGGAAACATTTATCTTTACCTTGCAGTGGAAATTGCCACCCTTGCCTCCTGGTATAGCTCTGACACAACAGAAACACCAAAAGGACACAGGTGAACTAAACTCTGGCTATGGTAGCTATGTGACCTTTTCCGATTTTGCTACGCAAGCTTTCTCCACATGGAATAACTGTGCATTTATATATGCTTCCCAAAGTCTTAACCATTCCTTATGTGAATAGAAGATCAAATAAAGCTTTCATGGATAGGGGAAATATAATAATCTAAAGGTGTTAATTTTCTTCCAAATTAGACAAAGTTTAAAAAAGAAAAAGGAAAGGGAAAAAGGAAAAAAAAGACAGGAAAAAGAACAGACTGGTAAGCTCAAATGCAATACGCATTAAGACAATCATTTTATCTACAAATAATGACAGATTTATCTTTTTCCAATCCTTATATCTTATTTACTAGGCTATAATGTTCAGGTTTACAGAGAATAGGCTTTCTAGCCAGTTCCTATTATCTGAGGGAAAGCTTTTGAAATTTCACCATTGGCCGGGCCGCCGGCCCCACCGCGAGGAGCAGGAGTCTGGGAAGCAGCAAGTGGCTTCCTCCAGGACCAGACAGCACAGGGTGGGCTGCCATCAGCCTCAGCAGGCCCAGGCAGGCCTCATGAGAATGCAGGACAGAAGCGTTTTGGGAGGTTCGCAAAGCAGACTGCGGAGCCCCTGCCTGCAGCTTTGGTCTGCGCCCTGACTCTGGCCCTACTTGTGTTTCCCCCACAAAAATGTCTTCCCCCAGCCTTTCCTGAAGTTGGTGAGGTTTGGACGTATTAGTAATATTGTTATTTTTCTTACTATCATCATCATTTTGAGAGTCCACTGCGTATAAGCATTGGTGGTCCTGCGCAGGGCGCCATGCAGAAAGCCATGAGTTAGAAGCTGGAGGAAGGAGGGCTTATAGATGCTTGAGGACTGTCCTTAAACCAGCATGAAATGTTGGAGGTTGAGGTGAAAAACATGGCTTTGATATCTTCATGGAAGACTGCATTATTTCATCCCTGAATCTGGTTCAGTTCCCTTATTGACTTATTACTGTGTTAAAATGCTTGTTTAGCAGATTGTAAAATAAATTAACATGTACATGCTGTCTTGGGGCAGACTAAGGGAAAACAGGTATTCAGCCTAGGAAAATGTTGCTCGTTGGATTTCCTATTAAGTCAGTATGTCTTAGGTTTAACTTTGAAACAAATTAAAAAATTTAAATATTTTAAAATCTAAAAAAAAAAGAAATTTCACCATTAAGCAGAGGTCTGTTGAAGGTTTTCTGTTTATATATACAACTGTCATCAGATTAAGGAAATTCCTACTAAGTGTGCATTTTATAACAACAAATAGATATTAAATTTAACAAACACTTGTCTCCAAATATAGTTTCAATACCAATTACTATAGATTCCATGTTTCTGTAAGCCCTCAAAATTTCTACATTTAAACTTCATTTCCAATATTTGGAAACATAGTCTTTGGGAGATGACTAGGTCAGGAGGACAGAACCCTAATGAATGGCGTTAGAGCTCTTACAAAAAAGATCCCAGAAAGCTCTCTTGCCCCTTCCGCCCTGTGAGGACACACATCTATGAACCAGGAAGTGGGCTCTCACCAGACATGTAATATGCTGACCTTTGATCTTGAACTTACCAACCTTGAGAGCTGTGAGAAATGAATATTTGTTGTTTATAAGCCACCTACTCTTCAATATTCTATTCTAAGAACCTAAGAGGACTAAGACACTTATCTTTTTTTAAAATCTACTTTAATTAGAGGATAACTGCGTTACAATGTTGTGTTGGTTTCTAATGTATGACAGTGTGAATCAGCCATAAGTAGATATATATCCTTTACCCCTTGAGGCTCTCTCCCCACCCACCATCCGATCCCTCTAGGTTTACACAGAGCACCCGGCTGAGCACCCTGTGTTACACAGCAATTTCCCACTAGCTATCTATTTTACACATGGGAATGTATGTGTTTTGATGCTACTAAATTTGTCCTACCCTCTTCTTCCACCGTTGTGTCCACAGATTCATCTATGTCTGCATAAAATGTTGATCTTTTTTTTTTAATAAGCTTATTTATTTTTATTTATCTATCTGTCTAGTTTTGGCTGTTCTGGGTCTTCGTTGCTGTGAGGGCTTTTCTCTGGTTGCAGCGAGTGGGGGCTATTCTCTAGTTGCAGTACACAGGCTTCTTATTGCAGTGGCTTCTCTTGTGGAGCACAGGCTCTAGGATGCACCAGCTTCAGCTGCTGTGGCACGTGGGCTCAGCAGTTGTGGCTCCCAGGCTCCAATGCATATGTGCACAGTTGTGACACATAGGCTTAGTTGCTCTGTAGTATGTGGGATCTTCCCAGATCAGGCATTGAACCTGACTATCCTGCACTGAGCAGGCGGATTCTTTACCCCTGAGCCACCAGGGAAGCCCCAAGATGCTGATCTCAATGAAAATCTCAATATGTGAGAATATAAACTGGCATAAACTTGGAAAAATAATTTGGCTTTATATACTAAATTTATATACATGTATACCCTATGAAATCACAATTCCACTGTTCAGTGCAATGTTTGCATACATGTACTATACATAAAAATGCTCATTATTTACAATGGCCTTTGTACAGAACAGACAATATAGTTGGTCAACAACTGCTAACCGTAGGAAAGCCTGCTTGCAAGGTTGGGGCACTGATTGGTGTCGAGGCACTTATAATTTCCTACACTGATACAAAACTTTTCATAACTGAAAAAGTGAAAGCATCTCAAGTATTCATTAATGGATGAATGCATAAGCAAAACATAGTGTGTATGTGTGTGTGTAATGAAGTATTAACTCATCTTTAAAAAGGGAGAAAATTGTAAGACATGCTACAACATGACTCTAGACTAATAGGGTGAACCTTGACAATATTATATAAGTGAAATAAGCCAGCCACAAGAAGATAAATGCTGTGATTTCACTAATATGAGGTACCTAGAGTAGTCAAGTAGAATGATGGCTGGCAGAGCTGAGAAAAGAAGGAAATGGGGAATCATTGCTTAAGGGCACAAGTTACAGTTCCAAAAGATAAAAAAAAATTCTGAAGGTAGATGGTGGTTGATGTTGTACAACAATGAGTATATTTAATACCAGTGAACTATACACTTAAAAATCGTTACGATGAAAAAATAGTTAAGGTAGTAAATTTTGTGCTTATGTGTATCTTACCACCTCTTCATGATCAAACAATTAAAAAAATTGAAAGAGAAAAAAGACAAAACCTTAACCCAAGCACAGTCATTTAAAAGAGACAATTGACTATATCTACATTTGGCTCAGATGGTAAAGAATCTACCCACAATTCAGGAGACCTAGTTTTGATCCCTGGGTCAGGAAGATCCCCTAGAGAAAAGAACGGCAACCTACTCCAGTATTCTTGCCTGGAGAATCCCATGGACAGAGGAGCTGGCAGACTACAGTTCATAGATTGGCAAATTCAGACATGACTGAGCAACTAACACTTTCACTGTCAAGGACTAGCAAACCACTCCACTGCATTCTCAAGATGTTTTCTCTTGAAGTCTTGTCTGCTTTCCTTGAGATGGAGACTCCAAACAAAAAAAAAAGTGTATTTTCATAGCTCATAGCTAGAAAAAAATTCGTTTTGTGTATGCATGCACGTGCAAATGAGCTGTCATTTTTTCCTTTTACTCTTGAAATTAAGCAGATCCTACTTAAAGTAATTTGCTGCTGGAAATGGCATCAGGCGAATTCTGATGTCTACTTTGCTTCCAATTATGTTCAAACTCGTTTTGACATTTAAGGTAAATTTTATTAGTCTAGAGACAGAAAGACTTTTCCATGGTACTCTAAAATCTGACCAATAAACAGACCCCCCTCACCCCAAACAAAAAACAAAAACACCTTCCCTCAATGGATGACGGTACTATTTTTACAAGCTCTGATTTATGCTAAACACTAATCTTCCTTCTAGGAGTCTGGAATTTCATACATGCTGCACAGAGCGCCTACTTGCCCGGGCATTGAGTGTTTAATGGGGTTCCTTGGGTAGAGACATCACACATATGCTGCTGTTATCTTCACAGATGGGGGAAGAGTGAACTCTCTCTGACCATTCATACAGGGAAAAAGGAAGCCTACATATGGATTCCTCCAGATCCTGACTGTGTCTCACCTTTCTGATCCAGCTCTGTATCCTTATTATACTTCTGTATTAAATCTCAGCTCTGGGAGAAGGAAATGGCAACCTACTCCAGTACTCTTGCCTAGAAAATTCCATGGATGGAGTAGCCTGGTGGGGTCACAGAGAGTTGGACACGACTGAGCGACTTTTCACTTTCACTTCCTAAATACAATGGTGGTTCTGATGACTGCACTTAAAACTGGGATGTTGGACTATATTTTCAGTATTCTGTTAAACAGTAAAGTACTGTATAGATAAAATGATATTAAAAAATATTGTTACCAAGTGTCATCATGTAATATGGCTGAAAATCCTAACTGTGTGGAACTACTTGTTTTCTATGAAAATGGTCTAAAGATTAATTAGTGAGAAATGATATAAATTTAGAAAACCCTTCAATAAATACATGAATCGCAGATAGAGAGTAGTCTCCACCTGCTGAAACTAAAGAAAGTTCTTGTGCAGTAACGACAACCCGACACAGCCAAAAATAAATATTTTTAAACAGTATAAATTGTGGTATATTTCTATAATGAAATATTATACAGCAATGGTAATGAACCACCTACAGTTATACAAAACAACAGGGATAGAATCTCACATGATAAAGAAGTCATTTATTACATTTTGCCTTGTATGAAAGTGGTTTCTTCTGCACAATACTGAGTAATGTTTTAAAGCAGCAGTTAATAAACTTTTGTCTTGTAATCCCTCAATTATTGTGGGTTACATCTATCAATAATCACTATATCTGAAAATAAAACTGAGAATTAAAAACACTTGTGATGGATACAAACTTTTGTAAGGAAATAAAAACCAAGTCTGCAAATTCATGCCAGACACTACCATAGAACAGTTGGCCCCTGTTCCTTGGATGACGAGATGGGAGTGCATTCCTGGGATGCATAGGATATCTCCTACAGAGCTACTTCTCCAGAATCGGGAAATGTAACTAACCTACCACATACATAAAAATACAAAGAGAAATGTAGACAAAATGAGGCAACAGCAGAATGTTTCAGACAAAGGAACAAAACAAAACCCCAGGAGAACAGGTGAGGTAGATAGAGATAGGCAATCCACCCAAGAAAGAGTTCAGAGTAATGATTGTAAATATGATCAAAGAATTTGGGAGGAAAATGGATACACAGAGCAATAAACCAGAATTTTTCAAGAAATAATTAGAAAGTAATAAAAAAACAACCAAAAAGAGGTGAAGAATACAACTGAGATGAAAAATTCACTAAAAGGAATCAACAGTAGACTAAATGAGATAGTATTATTGATAAATGAGCTGAATGACAAAGTATGGAAATCACTGCCACCAAGCAGAAAAAAGAATGAACAGAAATGAATGAAGACAGTGTAAGAAACCTCTAGAACAACATCAAATGCACTAATGTTTGTATTATAGGGGACACAGAAGAAGAAAGAGAAAGGGTCTGAGAAAATATATTAAGAGATGATAGCTGAACACTTCCTTAAACTGGGAAAGGAAACAGTCACCCAAGCCCAGGCAGAAATGACAAAAATTAAAGATAAACAGAATATTAAAAGCAATAAGGGAAAAGTAACAAACAACATAAAAAGGAATTCCTATAAGGCTATCAGCTGATTTTTTAGCAGATAATTGCTAAAAAAAAGGAGTGGCACAATATACTTAAAGTGATGAAAAAATTAGGAAATGGAAAAGCTTACTGGTAAAGGCAAATATAAAATAAAGGCAGGAAATCATCCATACACAAAGCTACTGGAGGGTGGGGTAGACAAAAGTAGCAACATTTCTGTATCCACAATAAGCAGTTAAGGGACCCATAAAACAATTAGATGTAAGATATAAAACCAAAAACAGTAATCATGAGGGGAGCAGAGTATAAAATGCAGGGTATCGAAAACTTATCTGAAAGAAATCAGCAACTTAAAACAAGCATGTGTGTATGTATAGAGAGAGACCACTATACAAAAACCTAATGGTAACTGTAGAACAAAAATCTATAATATATTCACACACAAAAAAGGAATTAAAACACAACACCAAAGATAGTCATCAAATCACAGAAGAGAACAAAAGAAGAAAGGCAAAAAAGGACCTAAACAACATATCCAAAAACAATGAACAAAATGGCAATATGAGCATATTTACTGGTAATTACTTTAAATGTAAATAAACTAAATGCTCCAACCAAAAGACAGACTGGCTGAATGGACACAAAAACAGGAACCATGTATATGCTGCCGAAGCCTGGCGGGCTACAGTCCAAAGGGCTACGTACAGTCAGATAGGACTAAGTGACTGAGCACAAGGCATATGTCAGATCTCGAGACACACACAGACTGAAAGAGAGGATATGGGAAAAGGTATTCCAAGCAAATAAAAATCAAAAGAAAGTCAGAGTGGCAATACTCGTATCAGACAAAATAAGACTTTAAAGACTGTGACTGGGAATTCCCTAGTGCTCCAGTGGCTGGGACACCATGCTCTCACTGTCAAGGGCCCAGGTTCAATTTCTGGTCAGGGAACTAAGATCCCACAAGCTGAGTGGTGTGGCCAAACCTCCCCGCCCACTCAAAACAAAAAACACCAAACCCACCAAATATAATGATCAAAGGATCAACCAAGAAGATAGAACAATTATAAATATATATATATGCACCCAACACAGGAGCAATATACAAGGCAAATGTTAACATATACAAAGAACCTTAATACTCTACTTAATCAATGAACACATCACCCAGACAGAAAATCAATAAGGAAATACAGGTCTTAAGTAACAAATTATACCAGATGGACTTAATTGATATTTATAGGGCATTCTATCTGAAAGCAGCAGGATACTCACTCTTTTCAAGTGCTAATGGAACATTCTTCAGGACAGATCACATGCTGGGCAATAAAGCAAGCCTTGGTAAATACAAGAAAACTGAAATCATATCAAGCATCTTTTAAAACACAAACACAAGAGAGGTTAAACAATATGCTACTAAACAACCAATGGGATCACTGAAGAAATTGAAGAGGAAATTAAAAAATAATACCTAGAGACAAATAAAAATATAACACCCCAAAACCTATGGGTTGCAGCAAAAGCAGTTCTAAGAGGGAAGTTTACAGTGATACTACTTTACCTCAGGTAATATGAAAAATCTCAAATAAACAACCTAAGCTTACACCTAAAGCAGCTAGAGAATGAAGAGAAAACAAATCCCAAAGTTAGCAAAAAGAAAAAAAGCATAAAGATCAGAGCAGAAATAAATGGAGATTTAAAAAAATGATCAAAATGAAACTAAAAACTGGTTCTTAGAAAGGATAAACAAAACTGATAAACCTTTAGTCAGACTAATAAAAAAAGAGAGACGGCCCAAATCAATAAAGTAAGAAATGAAAAAGCAGAAGTTACAACCAATACCACAGAAAAACAAAAGAACTGTAAGAGACTATTAGGAGCAACTATATGCCAACAAAAGGGACAACCTAGAAGAAACGGACTAACTCTTAAGAACATACAATCTGCCAAGACTGAACTATGAGGAAATAGAAAATATGAGTGGGCCAATTACCAGTAATGAAATTAAATAAGCAATTAAAAAACTCCCAACAAATAAAAGTCCAGGACCAGGGGTGGCTTCACAGGTGAATTACACCAAACATTTAGAAAAGAGTTAACACATATCCTCCTATAATTATTCAAAAAACTTGCAGAGGGGCGAACACTTCCAACTCATTCTATTAGGTGACAATCACCCTGATAAAGATATTACCAAAAAATGAAAACTGCAGGTTAATACCACTGATGAACACAGATGGGAAAATCCTCAACAATACTAGCAAACCAACTCCAACAATACTTTAAAAGGATTATACACTGTGAATATCATAAACCAATCAATGTAATACATGACATTAACTGGAGAATAAAAACCATATTATCATCTCAATAGACACATAAAAAGCTTCTGATAAAATTCAATATCTGTTTATGATAAAAACTATGTCTACCAAAGGGGAAAGTGGGAGGGGCACAGATTAAGAATTTGGGGTTTACAGATACACAGTACCATGTATAATACAGATATACAAAAAGGACCTGCTGCATAGCACAGGGAACTATATTCATACTTTGTAATAACCTATAATAGAAAAAAATCTGAAAAAGAACATAACTGAAGCACTCTGCTGTACACCTGAAACTAACACAACATTGTAACTTTAAGTCAAAGTGTTAGTCCCTCAGTCCTGTCTGACTGTTTGTGACCCCATGGGCTGTAGCCCGCCAGGCTCCTCTGTCCATGCAATTCTCCAGGCAAGAATACTGGAGTGGTTTGCCATTCCTTTCTCCAGGGGATCTTCCCAACCCAGGTCTCCCACATTGCAGGCAGATTCTTTACTGTCTGAGCCACCAGGGAAGCCCCTCTTTTGCAACTGTCTCTGCTATATAACTTAATAAAAGAAAAGAAAGCTGGACTCTTCTGAATTTAATGTGTTGCAATATCCTCATCATATAATCTCTAGAAAATTTCACTGAACAATCATGTGAGAATTAAGAGTCAAAACATAAGTAATATTCTAATATTATTATGAAAACGCTTTTCACCTCCTAGGCTTCCTGAAAGGGTCTTGAGAAATCCAAGGGGTCACTAAATACACTTTGAGAAATGCCAAGTTGTGTGAATCATCTTTATCACATAAGAGGCTAATATGCAGGAGCACAGTGTGCTTTTAGTTGAGGTAAATCTTGAGGAATTCAATTTACAAACATTAAGAACTGGTAGCTCTTCTCTTACATATACTGAGAGTTGAACCCTCCCAGGTGTCAATGGAAGAAAATCTCTAACATATAGCATGGATTTGCCCCTCGGTATAGAAAAAAAAAATTATGTGTACCTTTAAAATCCTAAAGATACTGTATTTGTATGAGGAAACAACGCACCAGGCACTGAATATATTATTAAGTAACAAAACTTGGTGGAACCTCAGTGGATCTGTTGAAACTCAGTTTTAAGACAAATTCAAAGTTGCTTAAAGGAATTAAACTGATAAACATTATCCACAACTGAAACCCATGATTCAACAATATTGTACAAATTAAACTAATCTAGACTGTAGAATTTACCACACTGCTACAAGTTTTGCAATGAAAAGTGTGCACAATTTCTCTGCTGGCTTCAGTTCTGAGCCTCATACTCAAAGCAGTGGTTGACAGTGATGCCATACTTACCACCAGTGCTAGAACAAGAGTCCGCACCTTCTCCCCAATCTCAGGTGAGATGTCATTGCCAAATTGCTGCAGAGTGGTGAGGAAGCGTTTCAACTTGCTGAGCTGCCGAGCACCGCAAGTGGCTGGCAACTGTTGGTTAGTGAGCGCAGATGATGTGGAAGAGGCAGGACCATTGCTGAATCTTTGTGGTGGTGATGGGGCGCCGTTAAGGGTAGGAGGAGAATGGTTGATGCCATTGCTCACTAAAAGAAAAACTTGGTTTAAGTGTAAATCACAACGATCTCTATTATTTTTTCTTTTTTGCATTCTCTCTCATTCATTGATTTGAATTTTGTAAACCACATGATAAAAGTGTATAGAAGACACTGAGTCAGCCCTCAACAACACTGCTTTCAGTGAGACAGATGGCCAGGTAAAAAACGGTAACAGAGTAACACAGACGTGTTAAGAGAGAAGAGCAAAGAGAAGGGACATCTAACTTCCACAGGTGTGGGGGGTGGGAAGGAAGGGTAGCTTTTAAGACTTCTTGCAATGGGTGGCATGAGTGGAATCTGGTAGAATATGTATTTTCAACATGGTATCATCGATCCCAACTTCAGACTCCTGAAGCAAAGCGGTCAATTAAATATATAGCATTTGAACAAGATTATCAGAAAGCAGAGAGTTGCATTAATATGAGAATTTTTTTTTCTACTCCATAGGCTTATTGACGTATTCCTACAATGAGATATGTATCTCTTTGACCATTCAGAATATTCACATTCATCAAAATCTGTTTTCCTCTGCCTTGATAGTGCTAAGCGTTTTCTAGATACCATATGGGACACTTTCATTCTATATTTCTAATCTAATGATAATATATGTGATTAATTACAGTTTTCCTATTTGCCCATTGTTCTGAACACTGATTTCTTGTAGTTTTAATCTGGAACACAACTCTAGAGCTATGGTTTTGGAGGCAAAGTCCCTTCTTCCCTGATGAATGAAATAAATATGCCTAAGTGTCAATAGATTTTTATTTAATCATTTCCAAGCCTGAAAATTTAGCAAAATAAAACAAGGTCTAAAAACATATCACCTGTATTAAGAAGCATTATTTGACAGACAGTGTGACAGAGGAGCCTGGCACGCTACAGTCCATGAGGTTGCAAAGAGTTGGACAAAACAGAAGCGACTCAGTATGCAAGCATGTTGCTCCTAATAGATTTCATAACTTTTCTCTGTGCTATGTACATGTGCCCCTTATTTTACTTACCAAATTATACTTAGTTTTTTCTATATTTGCACCACTTGAAAGACTGTCCACTTCTTGATAAATATACATCTGTGTATATCATAATTAGCTATCAAAGTGTCCATTAAAATGTTGCTAAAAGGCTCACTGCATAAAAGGTTAACAGGCTGAGAAAAAAGATGGCAATCTTTCTACTGTCTTCCAAGAAAGGACATTAGAGCTACTACTGGAAAGGAAGGTTCAACACTCAACCTCAGCAATTCAGAAAATTAGGTGCAAAGGTATACCATTTCTCTTTGTTCATAGAAAGGACCATTGCCGCTGGAGAGCTGCCCTCTTTTGAAGCAACCCATAAATATAATACATTATCATGCTTTTGGCCACTCTGATACTCCCTCGGGCTGTTTTACAGTTTCTTCAATGAAAGTATGTGGTCACATTTTCTGAAATAACACATTCACCCCTAAACAGTCAAGTATGGAGGTTAAAAGGGCTCAATTTAGTTACACATACAGATACACATAAAATTCTACAGTGTGTATCTTGAAATCTGAATGATAGTCTAGATTTAAATCTGCTACACTTCAAAGACAGTACCTTTATCTAAGGCTGTTTAACTGTGAGATAAAATTTCAGAAATTAAGGGAAAAATATACCAAACTTCATATCATAAATTCTTGCTCAAATTATTCCAGTTGCCAGTTACTTAACTTCAAATGTTTTCGGACCATAAATAATTAGTACCAAAAAACGTTCTTTTTTTTCCCCCAAAAAATGTTCTTATAAACAATTTATTGTTCAAGTTGCTCCACATACTCTCACCAAGACCTGATGCTCTTATTTCATTCATAACATTCTTGTGGGTGTACACAGTACTACATTGGTTTTAGTTCCTTTTTGACTAATAAGGCTGAGCAACTTATTATGTATTTATTGTCTAACATGATTGTTATGGACCAGATTATATCCCCCTCTCAAATTCCTATGTTGAAGTTCTGACCCCCAGAGTACCTTAGAACGTGACTGTATTTGGAGACAGGGCCCTTAAAGGTTAAGTGAGGTCATGACCTAGGCGGTAATCCAATATGACTATTGTACTTCTAAGAAGAGGAAGAAGCATCAAGGATGCACATGCACAAGGAAAGGCTATGAGAGGACAGAGCAAGAAGGCAGCTCTCTTCAAGACAGAGAGACAGCCTCTGAAGAAACCAATCTGCTGACATCTTGATCTTAGGCTTCTAATCTCCTGACCTGTGAAAAAATAAGTTTCTGTCGTTTAAATCACCCAGTCTTTGGAATTTTGTTAAAGCAACCCTACTAAACTAATAAAACAATTATTTTCTTTTGTAAAAAATACCTTACCATGACACTCGTGGAGTAGTTCAATAATTTTATAAAATTTACCTTGAATCCTATGAATCAGTATAATAATTGAAGATTCATCCTTTTAGAGTCAAAGAAATTAAAATAGATACTTTTAAGTAAAAAATATGAAAACAAAATATTTATACTACTAAATTTCCAAGTACCTGAAAGAGTTATGTGCTATTCTCTGAGGGAAAAAGAAACAACCAAATATATGTGTGTATGTTAATAGCCATTAAGAAAATGTTGAGTAGTATACATAGAAGACTTAATGACATTCATTTAGATCCAAACATCACTGTGAACCACAAACCCAAGTAACTAAGAGGTCTCACATGCTGTAGGAGTGAATGACACGGGCCTGGGTCCTCCGGGATTTATTGGTGGAAGGGGTGGCATGGTGGGAGGTGAGGATCTTGACTGTATCTTCACTTCCACAGGAGATCCAGGCATCGCTGGCACCCTTTTGTCAGCACCAACTGTAAAGAATAAAAGGAATGAAGTCAGAATTTCCTGTAAGATAATAAAAATAGTGACAACAATCTGAAATATTATATTGGTACAAATGTAATTGGCATTTTTGCACTGTTGAAATTTGCTGTTTGATACATTCTTAAATAATTGTGGTTATGTTATATGCACATATCTCTTTTTTTTTTTTGCTAAGGACATCACTTGCCATTTATTTTATACTTACTTTAGAATAGGAAAATGATGTTAGACAAAAAGTGATTTTCTTATTTGAGTTCAAAATGGGTCATAAAGCAGCAGAGACAACTCATAACATCAACAATTCATTTCACCCAGGAACTACTAATGAACACAGTGCAAGAGTGGATCAAGTTTTGCAAAGGAGATGAGAGCCTTGAAGATGAGGAGTGCAGTGGCCAGCCATCAGAAATTGACAACTGAGAGCAATCAGCGAAGCTGATCCTCTTACGGCTACATGGGAAGTTGCCCAAGAACTCAACGTCGACCATTCTATGGTCATTTGGCATTTGAAGCAAATTGGAAAGGTGAAAAAGCTTGATAAGCAGGTTCCACATGACCTGACTACAAGTCCAAAAAAACTGTCATTTTTTGAAGTGTTGTCTTCTCTTACTCCACACAACAACAATGAACAATTTCTTGACTGGATTACGACATGTGACGAAAAGTGGATTTTATATGACAGCTGGTGATAAGCAGCTCAGTGGTTGGACAAAAAGCTCCAAAGCACTTCTCAAAGCCAAACTTGCACCAAAAAATGTTATGGTCACTGTTTGGTGGTCTGCTGCCCGTCTGATCCACTACAGCTTCCTGAATCCCAGGCAAACCATTACACCTAAGAAGTATGCTTAGCAAATCAAAGAGATGCACTGAAAACTGCAATGCCTGCAGCTGACATTGGTCAACAGAAAGGGCACAATTCTTCTCCACAAATTCTGACTGCATGTTGCACAACCAATGTTTCAAAAGTTGAATGAATTGGGATATAAAGCTTTGCCTCATCCTCTGGCCATACAATTACCACTTCAAGCATCGACAACTTTTTGCAGGGAAAATGCTTTCACAATCAGCAGGAGGCAGAAAATGCTTTCCAAGAGTTGCTCGAATCCTGAAGCACCGATTTTTATGCTACAGGAGTAAACAAACTTCTTCCTCTTAGGCAAATATGTGTTGACTGTAATGGTTCCTATTTTGATTAATAAACATGTGTTTGAGCCCGGTTACAATAATTTAAAATTCATGTTCTGAATCTGTAATTACTTTTGTACCAACCTAATACCAACATATCTACCTAGAGGACTGAGAAGTTATGAAAATGATTACTGAGTATAATAGGCTGAATGGTGGTTGCCCAAAATATGTCCACCTCTTAATTCCTTGAACTGTGAATGCTTCCTTATTTGGAAAAAGAAGGTCCTTGAAGATGTAATTAAGGATCTTGAGGGAAGGAGATTATCCTGGATTATCTGAGTAGTTTCTAAATCCAATATGATGTCCTTATAAGAGGATGATGTAAGAGGAGGGAAAACACAGATAGAGGGAAGTCTACCTGAAGACAGACCTAGGTCCACAGAGAGAACACCATGTGACAATGGAGGCAGAGATTGGAACAGTGCCATCTGCAAGCTAAAGAATGCCAAGAATTGTCCGTAACTACCTGAAATTAGAAGACAAGGAAAAAAAAGATTCTTTCTCCGAGGCCAAGAACGAATCAATTCTGCTGATACCTTGATTTTGGACATCTGGCCTCTTGAACTGTGAGAGAATAGTATTGTTTTAAGTCACTCAGTTTGTGGGACTTTGCTATGGCAATCCTAGGAATCTAAGGCAAGGCAGCAAGGTCAAGGGATTATGTGACACAAAGGTTAACAGTGAGAACAGTGGCTGGGAAAGAAAGAAACCAGGTTAAGAATTCAGCTTATCTCAACTGCATTCTTTCCTGACTTCTTATAAATTAATCAAAGTAGTGGGGGGTGGGTAGCTAATACGGGACTAACCAGACAAGTGAACATCAACTGCATGGCATGGAAACAGAATCACAGCTGGCTGTATATAAATTACTATGGATGATGAAATACATGTTTATATATAACTACTCTAAGTAAGAAAAAAGAGTGGAGACAACATCTCTGATACCAGGCATGTCATTTATGCTGAGTGTCCAAAAAATAAAATAAAAGTAGAGGTGACCCTAAACACAGGCTACTTCATCCACAAGGACAAATTATAGCTGTTTGATAATACTAGATGGCAACAAATCCCAGAAAATCAGATTGGGTAGATTAAACCTGACATTAGAATTAGGTCTGAGCTAATATGAATAGGACTTGAAGAGTAATGTTCTAATATCTTCAGAGAGTTATTTTTCCCATTAAAGGAAGCTTGTTAACTACTTGGTTAAAAATAGGGTTAGGGCTACCATAATAATCTTTAAGTTGAGCTATGTTCCTCTCAGCAATTCCAAGTTTTTCACTTAAGTACCATGCACTTATTCTCTAATAACTGCTAAATTCAAAATACAAGAAATAGAGAAATGAGAATGTTACATCAAAGTTTTCCTTCACTGAGATCATAGCTATAAGCACAATACATCTAAAAGCATTCATGACACTGGCAAAAAGGCAAATCTTTGTACACTGAAGGGCACTTTCTCATGAAGAAAATATCCCCCAAAAGAATTTTTCTACTTTAGTTTGCAGTGGCCACATTTTGGGGAGAGAGAAAATGAATACGTAAAGCCAATCAGGGTAGCAATCCCAAGTCACAAATCCCCTGACAAAAATGTGCAGCTCTCTGAGAGCCATGTGGGCAATACTCTGCCAGCCCTTCCATCTCTCTGTCCGGGACATTTTCACTATAAAATTGATGGTCGTCCTGTCTGATTAGTGGACTAATTAGCTATCACGTTCGCCTTTTTCTTCTTGACAGTGTTTTCTCAATGCCCTTCAGAGCACAGCTGACACGCTTCCAGCTCTTCCATCTGGGCTCAACTTTCTGGAGGGTGAGGGGAGAAAAGAAGGAAGGAGCTGACAGTTGTCTCGCACTGTTATATGTTGTGTACAATGTGCAACAACCTAGAGGGAGCCTTTCTTCAGACCACCTGCCTTTACAGCAAGGGCGCCAAAGGCCCGAGGAGGGCTTAGCAGTGAGATGTGTTTTAGCACTTAAGCACTCGGCAGAATGAAAAAACTCAGGGCAGCCCAACTAAAGAACACTGAATTATATACCAACTGAAAGCTTAGAAAATGGGAAAAACCCAAACTCCAGAGTGTCATTTATAGGTTAAAACTACCTATCCTTTATTCACATCACTACTCACAAACCTGCAACACTAGTGATATGCCTCAGGTTTCAGGCAACAACACTGTCTAGTAGGAAGAGTATGGGTACAGAAATGGAAAGGTTTGGTGTGAACCGTCATTCTAACAGCCTGCATGAATTTTATTAAATCACTTCACTTTTCTGGGCCTCATTCTGTTGTAAAGATTAGAGATAATGCTAGTGTTGGATATAAAGAGGGTACTTTAAGAAAGAATACTAATGACGATTAGAAAACATGAAGACTAGTGCTGATTTTATCACTTAACTTGCCTTGTGACTATGACCAAGTCAATATTGACATTTGTTCTCACAGAAAATGAGTATACGATCAACAGTCCATGCGACCTCAGTGATATTGTATGGAAAAAAATCTAAGAATTAACAGTTGCAAAAGTACCAAGTATAATGTAAGATGATGTTGTGTTGAAAGCTGGGCAGCAAGACTGCACTTAATAACATGAGAGCTCTATCCTGGTTCATAATCTGATAAATCCAGCAGTTGTTCAGATGGTGGATAAGGAGTATATTCCAAAGTAGGCATTTAAACACTCTGCATGGTGGCCAATCACTTTTAGAGTGACATCATTTCTGAATCTTTTTTAAACTGATGTTTTATAAAACATCTAGCTAGATCCCTTGAAAGAACCAACCATATTTTGAGCTCTTTTCAATTCCAGAGAAACTTAAAAGTTCAAACAGAAGAAATTCTATTTTTTAAACTGTCTTGAGTCCATAAACACCACTGCCTGAACCATTAAAGAGACAAAGTATTCAGTCCTAGAAAATTAAATTAACCCTTAGTTTTATCAGAAAGGTTCAACTAGATCTTAAACACAGATTCTAAAGTTCAATGTAATTATTCAGTCACTCTATGAGTTTGTGCTTTGAAAATATCTGAATATATTGGAAATGTGATTGCATGAATTTGCAAAATCACTGATGCTTCACCACCTAACAATATAAAGCCAAACAACTTGAGCTAAAGAAGAAGGACGGGAAAATATGTCTGGGTAATGATTTTACCCCTCCATTGTGAAAGATGCTACAAAAACAGAAAAATGACAAAAGAGAACAAATAATAAACAGTTCTCTGTGTGCAGGTACTGTGATATTCCCCTCCCCCCCCACATAAGGAGTTGAAGAATCAAACATGAAACTAAAGGGCAGAATTATTCTGTAGCTTTAAGAGAAAGTAATGCTAAACACAAATGTAAACATCCTGTGTAACTAAGTCCTACTTGGGAAGAATCTTGTATGATAAACTGCCCATAAATGAGGGCATTTACAAGTCATTATAAACCGCTTTTCCATTAGTGTTTTTTTTTCAAATTACAGTTTTTAAAAAATTACTTTGAGGTTGATGAAGGAGCAATAAATACAAGAAGTATATATAAGAGAGAAGACAAATGCAACTATGTGAGGGGAAGGAGTGTCCACAAACAACTGCAAAGAGGTGGAAATCCCAGAGCTGCAAAGAGGAATGAAATTTAAGTGAAAGAAGGTGAGCTTGATGCGAAGGAGGCTCTATCACTTATTTGCTGTGTGACTATGGTTTCTGTGACATATCCCCTCCCAATAACCTTGTTAATGATCTTACTTGGCCACTGAGATGTTTCCCTATGCTAAGTTCTGGAGAGTAGAAGATATGGTCAAGTGCTTCTGATTATCATCTCTGAGAAAAATAAGCTGAATATAGATCTTACTATACTATAGTTATACTTTCTTACTATAAAGAAAGCTGAGCGCCAAAGAATTAATGCTTTTGAACTGTGGTGTTGGAGAAAACTCTTCAGAGTCCCTTGGACTGCAAGCAGATCCAACCAGTTCATCCTAAAGGAGATCAGTCCTGGGTGTTCACTGGAAGGACTGATGCTGAAGCTGAAAACTCCAATACTTTGGCCACCTCGTGCGAAGAGGTGACTCATTTGAAAAGACCCTGATGCTAGGAATGGTTGAAGGCGGGAGAAGGGGACGACAGAGGATGAGATGGTTGGATGCCATCACCGACTCAATGGATATGAGTTTGAGTAAACTCATGATGTTGGTGATGGACAGGGAGGCCTGGCATGCTGTAGTCCACGGAGTCGCAAAGAGTTGGACACAACTGAGTGACTGAACTGAACTAACCTGAACTGATAGATCTTTCAGATGAATAGCACAGGAATACTGATCATTCCAAACAGGGTGAACCAAGGAAGTCATTACCAGTTCTTTAAAACAAATCAGATTCCTAACTAAGAAACAACTGTCATAGTTTAAAAAGAACTATTTGGGGGAGGGCGGGGGGTGGGCAGAGGTTAGATAGATAATTTTCTTTTTTGTATGTATAAGCATAAATTTATATGGTTCAAAAATTAATATATGATATAAAAAGAAATACTCCCTGCTCCTGTCCGTATATACCCCACACCTCATCCAAAACTACTTAAATCTGTTTCTTGTATATCCACCCATTCTCTCTCTCTCTACAAATGAGATAATCCCCAAACATGTAAGAGCCTAACCTAATGAATATGATCTGTAGTTAACTGCTTGCAGACATGAACACATGAGCACATGCAAGAACAGAACCTCCTGTCTCATAGATTTATAAGCCACTAAGTTTTAGCATGGTTTGTTGTAGCAATAAACCAATAGGCAACTGATCTTTATCACATACAAATTGTATTGCTCCTTGTTTTTTTGTTTCATTTTATAATTTAACAGTATGTCCTGAAAGTTCTAATTCCACAACTTTTTTTTTAATAAACAAATGAATGATGGGTGGGGGAGGAATAAACTAGGAAATTGGGATTGACATATACACACTACTATATATAAATACATATAGTATATTTAAATACTTATAGCATATAGCCTAGTATAAATATATACTGTATAACTAATAAGAACCTACTATATATAGCACAAGGAACTCTACCCAATACTCTGTAATAACCTATGTGGGAAGAGAATCTAAAAAAGACTGTATATAAGTATAGGTATAACTGATTCACTTTCCTGTACAACAGAAACACAACACTGTAAGTCAACTATACTGTAATAAAAATTAAAAAATAATCAATTCATGACAGTTCATTGTGGGAGCATACCACAATTCTCAAACAATTCTCTACTGATATATAACTGAACTATTTGCAATCATTTGTAGCTGAATTTTGAGGTGCTCTAGTTTCTGTAATACCAACTGCCCTGTATTTGTAAGACTCTGGGAAACAGAAAAAGAAGACAGGACCCTGAGTTACAGGAAAGACAAATATATTTAAATGTGTACAAAATACTAAGAAAATAAAGGAGTAGAAGCATTACTTAATTCATGATGGCCAGGGAAGTCTTTACAAGTTTACTGGGAAGGCTACATGGGCTGTCCAGGCAGCACATCTGGACAAAAAGCATGACGTGTACAGTCTGAATGCTGCCCCAAAAGTCAGTATCAGACCAAGGAAAAAATCAGGAAAAAGATTTTCTTGACCACCATTTCTCTTTAACAATCGTCAAACATAGGTAAATGTTCTAAATGTGTAACTATCAGGTAAGAAGCATTTCCAAAACTGAGTATTTTAATCTTTTAAAGATCATGGAAAGAACATCAAAATTACTGTTGCACTTATAGGCTTATAAGGCTTAAGGATAAGCATTTCCCATTCTTGTAGCTCTGCCACAAACCTGACAATGCATTCAACTTTCTAACAACATGCAGGCTTCATGTGCAGCGATAGCCAGAAATAATTATTTACAATGAGAGATAATTTATTATTCAACAAAAACAGAGGCATAAGTATTCAGGTAAAGAAACTACCAGAAAGTATTTTACAAGGGTCTTTGAAAACAGAACCCAACTGAAACAAAATAAATGCTTTACCATATACTAATGATAGGGATTGAAAAAAACAGATGTTTCCATTCCACATTCATAAATACATTGAAAATTTAATTTAATACATTTTCTACAGTCAGGGATCAGCAAACTTTCTGTAAAGGGCAAGACAGTAAATATTTTTGGCATTTTGGGCCATATGGTCTCTGTCACAACTATTCAACTCTGCTGTGGTGGCACAGTAGACAATATACAAAGAACTGGGCTGTGTTCCAATAAAACTTTATTTGCAAAACCAGGCAGTGGGCCACAGTTTACTGATCTCTACTACGGTTGATTAAAAACTGGAAAAATTCACATGCCTAATTCTTAGTTTATTTTTTATTTCTATGCCTGTAAACCTTTCTGTAAAAAACCACATCAACCACAGTGGTTCATCTGAATAATGTTTTATTTTCTAAAGCCTGGATGTAAAGAGACTTCTAGTATTGACAATGAAAGAAAGTAACATATAAAAATTACTTTAAAACAGAAAAAAAATTAAAGACAGAACACTAACAACATGAAGCTGAAGAACCACAAAAAGGAGGCTAGTTATCTGATGTTCTTCCAAAATTCAGACAGACCTAAATGGAGAACCTCAAAGATGACCAGCATACCTATGAAGGACCACTTCCTTCATGACTATGCTTATTTCCTTCTTAGTCACCTCTCCTTTCTGTCTTCAACTAGTGCCATCTGACACCAGAAACAAAGATAACCCAGAACATATAAATAACTCTAACAACTTGATGATAACAAACAACCCAATTTTAAGAATGCACAAAAAAGATTTGAAGGAACAATTCTCAAAGAAGATATATAAATGGCTGGTGAGGACATAAAAAGGTGTAAGATATACTAGCCATTAAAGAAAGACAAATTGTAACATATCAACAAAAAGGAATGTACTACCATCCAACAACATGGACGAATACCAGAAGCATTAGGCTAAGTGAAAGATGCCAGACACACAACGAAACTATATACTGTAGTCTCCTATTTATATGAAACTTCAGACAAGACAGAATTAGTGACAAAAAACAGATCAGTGCCTGGTACTGATGGGAAGAAACTGACCACAGAGGGGCACATTAGGAGGCATGATCAATCTTTCTATGGTGATGGAAATATTCCATATCTTGATTATAACAATGTTAAAATAACTACATACAACAGCTAAAACACAAATTTTTTACATCAAATGGGTGTATTTAATAAGTATAAATTATCTCACAATAAAGCTAAGAAAATTAGCAAACCAAATCCAGTAATGTATTTTTTTAAAATTACAATCAAGCTGAGTTTATCTAAGAATGTAAGGATAATTTAATATTAGAAAGTCCAATAATTCACCACATTAACAGATTTTTTAGAAACACCTTAGAAAGAATGAAATAATACAATTTTCAGTGACATGGATAGACCTAGAGATTGCCACAGTACTGAAATCAAAGACAAATATCATGATATCACTTATATGCGGAATCTAAAAAATGACACAAATGATCTTATTTACAAAATAGAAATAGTCACTGATGTATAAAACAAACTTATGGTATCCAAGGGGGGATGGGATAAACTGGGATATTGGAATTGACATATACACACTACTAAACATAAGACAGATGGCTAATAGAACCTACAGTATAGCACAGTGAACTCTACTCAATACTCCGTAATAACCTATATGGGAAAAGAATCTAAAGAAGAGTGGATGTAGAAATGTAACTGATTCACTCTGAATCAGTTACAGCAGAAACTAACACAACTGTGTACATCAACTATACTCCAATAAAAATTCATTTTAAAAAATCCCCCTAAACCCACCTTAAGATCACTCTATAATTACAGAAAAGCACTCAATAAAACCCAGTTCCATTTACAAATATGAATAAAACTAGAAATAGACGATCAGTTCCTTAACTTGATACAGGGTCTCCTCTAAAAACCCATATACTTATTGGTGAAATATAAGCATCGCCTTTCAACTCTGAAAGAAAAAGATGCCCATTATCAATGCTTCTTTTCAATAGTTACTCAAGAGTTAAGCCATAGTAGGAATCCCCAGTGGCTCAGCAGTAAAGAATCCACTTGCAATGCAGGAGGCCACCTGCCATGCAAGAGAAGTGGGTTCGATTCCTGGGTCAGGAAGATCCCTTGGAAAAGGAAATGGTAACCCACTCTAGCATTCTTGCCTGGGAAATCCCATGGATAGAGGAGCCTGGCAGCCTACAGTCCATGGGGTTGCAAGAGTCATACATGACTTAGTGACTAAAACACCACCACCACAAGTCACGGCGCAGGACTGTTAGCCAACCATAACGGGTATAAGGATTGGAAAGAAAGAAATAAAATGATCCTTTTGCACACACAGGATAACTTTCTATGTCGACCCAAGAGACTCTACCACCCAGTATTAGAAAAAAACATGCAGGTTTAGCAAGGGTGCTAGATAAAAGCCTAATATTTTAAAAATTAATTGCATTCCTGGGCTTCCCTGGTGGCTCAGTGGTAAAGAATCAGACCAACCAAGTCCGTATGCCACAACCGTTGAGCCCGTGCTCTGGAGGCCGGGAATCCCAACCACTGCGCCCACATGCTGCAACTACCAAAAGCCAGTATGCCCTAGAATCTGTAGTCTGCAATAAGAGAAGCCTTTGCACTGCAACTAAGAGTAGCCCCTGCTCACTCCAACTAGAGAAAACTCTGTGCAGCAAGGATGACCCAGAATAGCCAAAAATAAATAAACAGCATTAAAAATTACATTCCTATACACCAGCAAATAAACAGTAATTTCAGAAAGATAAGAACACACAACAAAAATTATAAGCCACCTAGAAATAAACATAAGTCAAGATACATAAAATCTTTATAAAGAATATAAGTAGACTGAAAGACATGAAAGGAGACAAATAATTGGAAAAATCTGTCATGCTTATGGATGAAAAACTCACTAATATTCTCTCTTCATTTTAATGAATAAGTTCAACATAAATCTTATTACATGCCAGCAAGACTTTTGGTATAACTTGATGAGCAATTACTAAAATTTACAAAATTTACATACATTAAATGTCCAGCAACAGAGAATAGACAATTGTGGCTTATTCATAAAAAACAGTGAAGACTGTTAAAATAAGTGAACTAATTAAAGCTCTGTGTATTGAAAAGCTAAATCCCCAAACAGTGTAGCCATACTTGCTAAAGAGTATGTTGCATGAAAAATAGGGACAGTAGGATACTTCTATAAAAACCATTTAAAATTAATGTGTGATAAGAGACTGATTTACATTTATATATGTATATGTGGTAAAGTACTATTTTTTTTTAGTAAAGTAATTTTTTAAGCAAGGGAATAATAAACATAAAATTCAAGATGACTACTGCAAAGGGAGGAAAGGAATGGAATCAGGTACGGTCACAAACTGTAGTTCTAACATTTCACTGCTTTAAAAGATCTGAAGCAAATTATAAGACAAAACATTAAAATCTGACAAACAGTGGGTACATGGGTATTTGTTATAGTGTGTTTTTTTCCTATTTTGTAAACTTGAAATATGTCCTAAGAAAAGAAAGATCACTAGCTACAGTTGGGGAAATGATGAGATCATAATACAGAAAGAGACTAACTTTCAAGGTTATTATAGTGGGAGACGATTGTGGCCTTGGATAGGAGTAGCAGTAGGAATGGAAAAATGGGGACAGATTTCAAAAATATTTAGAGTTACAATAAATAAGATTTGTTGATTGTTTAGACAAATATATGTGATAGCACTTATATGTGGAATCTAAAATATGACACAAATGAACTTATTTATGAAACAGAAACAGACTCACAGACACAGAGAACAGACTTGTGGTGGCTAAGAGGGAGGAAATAAGGGGGAAGGATGGACTGGGAGTTTGGCAAACTATTGTACAGAGAATGGATAAACAACAAGGTCCTACTGTATAGCACAGGGAACTATATTCAATATCCTGTAATAAGCCATGATGGAAAAGAATATGAAAAAATATGTATGTGTAAAACTGAATCATTCTGTTATATACCAGAAACTAACACAACACTATAAATCACCTATACTTCAATGAAAAATAAATTTAAAAACAGGATAGTAAAAAAAAAAAAAAAAAAAACAGGATAGTGACTATTTATACACTAAATACTCGTTCATACTTTAATAGTTTACTCACATCCTCTTCTTCAAGTTACTAATCAGGTTCTTTGGATTAGTCATAAAGTCAAACATTTATAGCATGTTTACAAACTCCTCACTCTCACCATTTTCCACGTTCTGCAATTTGTCCACACTGTTTCATAGAACATTCTACTTTGCATTTCTCTGGTGATATTTTCAACTCCCAGTTCTGGACAGCCAGGATCATTCACCCATGTTCATCTTCTATTTACCAAAACCTTTTTAGGGCAAATCCATTCTCAGGGAAAATATGAATAAGACAACAAAGGAGGGCAGAAAAAAGGACTGGTAAGAAAGGTGTTACTTCCCTACATTGGAATATTTAAAAAAAAAGTGTATGCATGCGTGTTAAGCCACTTCAGTTGTGTCTGGCTCTTTGCGACCCTAAAAAGAGTGTATAGCTGATTTTTATGGAACTGTTCTTTCTGGCATGTTAGTTTGGGTGTCATAACAAAGTATCACAGACTGGGTAGCTTTAACAACAGAGACTTTTTTTTTCCTCACAATTCAGGAAGCCAGAAGTTTGAGGTTTTGTCAGGGTTTTTTTTCCTGAAGCCTCCCTCCTTCGTATCTCTCTTCTCCATGTGTCTTCACATGGCATTTCTGAAGACATCTGTGCTTCCGAATTCCCTTAGAAAAGGAGAGCAGTCATATTGGATTAGGGTCAAACTTAATAGTCTCATTTTAACTCAATTACCTCCTTAAAGACCCTACCTCCAAGTTCAGTCACATTCTGAAGTACTCGGGGTCTGGACTCCAACAAATACATTTTTACAGTTCAGCCCTTTAAAAGTGGAGGAGGTTGAGCAACTTTTCCTGAACTGACTTTTAGTGTTCTCTCATTCATTCATTTGAAAATATCCATCCACTTTGTGGAGTATCCATCCACAAAGTATCCTACCGCTGAGGACAGAGCTCAAGGAACGATTTTGATATTTTTAGCCTGTGCAACTGGAAGAATGGAGTTGCTATTTTCTGAGAAGGGGGAAAATGTGAAAAGAAGATGGGGTGGAAGGTATAGTTTGAGATCATAACTAACTTAGACATGCCTAGTAGATATTTAGATGGGGATGCTGGATAGGCAGGTGGATATAAAAGTCTGAAGATGAGGTGGGAAAGTTTGAGCTCGTGATTAAATGTTGTCAATTGATGATACACAGATCATTCTATTTAAAGCTTGAAATGATAGAGTGAGTGAGTAAAGAACAAAGGTTCAAGGACTGACTTTTAGGTATTCTAATTTGGGAGATCATGCCAGATGAGAAGAAACTAAAAAAGGGGACAGAAAATGAGCAGCACTGGGTTGTCATTTTGCAGAACACCTTCAACTTACACAGAGCTGCATGTTGATTATATGTCAATGAAAATGAAAAAAAAATTAAGAAAAAAAAAGAGAGAGAAAATGGGCAGCCAGGGAAAAGGGGAAAAAAACAGAAGACAAGTAAAGACTATAATCTTCCAAACTGTAGACACTGTGAGTTTCAAAATTAAATATACAAATACTCATGTAGGAATACATTCTTTTAATAAACAAAAGGGACCTAACCAAACTTAAAAACTCTTGAATAGCAAAGGAAAACTTAAGCAAACTGAAAAGACAACCAAAGAATGGGAGAAAATATTTGCAAACAATGCAACTGATAAGGGATTAATTTCAAAAATATACAGACAGTTCATACAATCTGACAACAAAAGAACAACCTAATTGAAAAATGGGCAGAAGACCTACAGAGACATTTCTCCAAAGAAGAAATACAGATAGCCAATAGGCACATGAAAAGATGCTCAACTAATTATTAGAGAAATGCAAGTCACAACTACAATGAGGCACCACCTCACTCCAGTCAGAGAGCCCTCATTAAGAAAGTCTACAAATAACAAATGCTGGAGAGGGTGTACAGAAAAGGGAATCCTACATTGTTAGTGGGAATATAAGTTCAAATGTAAGCTGCTGGTGGAAAAACAGCATGAAGCTTCCTCAGAAAACTAAAAGCAGAATTACCATATGATACAGCAATCCCATTCCTGGGAATATATCCAAACAAAACTATAATTCAAAAAGATTCATGCATCTCTATGTCCACTGAAGCACTGTTCACAATAGCCAAGACAAGGAAACAACCTAAACGTTCACTGACAGATGAATGGATAAAGAAGATGTGGTATACATATACAACGGAATACTACTCAGCCATAAAAAAGAACCAAATAATGCCATTCGCAGCAACATGGATGCAACTAGAGACTATCACACTAAAGTGAAGTAAGTGAGAAAGAGAAAGACAAGTACTATACAAGATCACTTAAATGTGGAATCTAAGAAACAGAAATGCAGACATAACGAATAGACTGGTGGTTGCCAAGAGAGAGGGGTGTGAGAGAGGTTTGGATCAGGAGTTTGGGATTAGCAGATGCAAACTGGTATAGAATAGGTAAACAATCAGGTCCTACTATTATGGCACAGGAAGTTACAGCCAATATCCTGTGATAAATCATAATGGGAAAGAATATGAAGAAGAATGTATATCAACATGCAACTTGGCTGTAGAGCAGTAATACATTATAATTCAAATATACTTAAATACAAAATAAATTTAAAAAAGAAAATACCTTTCAAAACCAAGTATTTTAAAACTTTGCCTTTGGCTAATTCATTTCAATGTATGACAAAAAACACTGCAATGTTGTAAAGTAATTAGCCTCCAACTAATAAAAATCAATGGAAAAAAAAAATAAAACTTTGCCTTTTGTCAAACCATCAACAAACAAGAAAAAATTACAAAGAAGCCTAGAACAAATATATTATTTGTAGCAAAGGATACAAAGGCATTTAAGAGACTGTACACAAATCTCATTTCAAAACTTAACTGGAACAAGTCAAGCACAATGGCTAGTGCTTTAGGCCAGATCAAAAAGTATATATAACTGTCCTTCCTCTCCAAAATTAAGACTCTTAGTTGAATCAGAATATATAACAAAGACAAAACGGCTAGTTTGCAGCAAAGGTAAGAAGAAAAGGACAGTCTGACAAACGGATCAAATTCCAAACCAGCTGGAGATTTAAGTCTTTATAGAATCAAAAGCAGGCTACTGTAGCTGAAAGAAGACTGGGCATGAAACTACAAGATGTGAAAAAAAAAAAAGAAACTGCAAGATGTGACTTTGAATCCCAATTATTCTGCCAGTTTATCAACTGTGGGACCTTGTACAGTTCACTCCAGAGTCGTTTTCCTCATCTGTAACATAGGAGGGAGGTGTTGAAAAGCCAAAGAGGTAATAACTAAGAAAGTGCTGTCACATGACTCATGTATAAGACATCATTAGACAGCTATCCATCAGGAATGCATTAACAATCATTATACCACTGCATGTTGAAAGTAACTGAAAGGTCTCTTCCAATGCCAATGATTTAAAAAATTTAGGGATATGTTGTAACTGCCTGCCAACATCAAAACTGTGTTGATAACCTTAATGCAAGTTAAAAGTAGCAGCAACACAGCTGACTTGATAATGTAAATAGGGAAAAGTGAAATATGGATTGTTGCTTCTCAGCTTCAACAAATGTTTATTTGGAATAATAAAGTTATCTATTCCAATGGCACACCATCTGTTTCAAGTCTCCACCAAGTTAATATTTTTCACATGAACAGAATGACTTAAATTACATTTGATCAGCATTGTGCCTTGAGGTGAATGTTACCTCTATTATATACAATCTAAACCTCAACCTCTCAAGTTGGAATCAAGATTGCTTGGGAGAAATTTTAATAACCTCAGATATGCAGATGACACTACCCTAATGGAAGAAAGCAAAGAGGAACTAAAGAGCATTTTGATGGAGGTGAAAGAGGACGGTGAAAAGGCTGGCTTAAAACTCAATATTCAAAAAAACTAAGATCATGGCATCCAGTCCCATCACTTCATGGCAAACAGATGGGGAAAAAATGGACAAAGTGACAGACTTTACTTTTCTGGGCTCCAAAATCACTATGGACAGTGACTGCAGCCATGAAATTAAAAGACACTCTCTCCTTGGAAGAAAAGCTATGACAAATCTAGACAGCATATTAAAAAGCAGAGACATCACTTTGCCAACAAAGGTCCATCTAATCAAAGCTCTGGTTTTTCCAGTAATCATGTACGGATGTGAGAGTTGGACCATAAAGAAAGCCAAGTGCTGAGGAAATGATGCTTTCGAATTGGCTAAGTCAAAGGTCTCTCTTGGTAAATGTCACATTGCACTTGCAAGTATATGGGTTATGTTCAAATATATTTTGATATTAATTTCTAACACAATCCCTCAGTGATATGAGAACAGACACTGAATGATTTTAATACCTTTAGAACATGAAATTTTTGCACCTTGTTTTGTGTCCCTGGGTACACAGTGTCTCTGAGTTTATAGTCTATGAGAACTTGAGAAGAACTTGTATCCTACTGTTGCATGAAAATTGTATAAATCTTAAATATGCTAAATTGGTTCATAGTGCTCTTCAGGTCTACTATATCTTTCTACTTCTCTGTATACTCTCATTTTTGAGAGTTTGATAGTGAAGCTCCAACTAAAAATCTTAATTTATCTACTTAAAAAAATAATTGTAATATAGAGTGGAACTACATGTAACATTGTTCTGTACTTTGTAAGTCTCCTGTAAATGTGTTACCATACTCTCATAATTTAAAGAAGAAACAATGAAAATAAAAAAAGAAATTTAATTTTTTTTCAATGAAGTTACTAGAAAATTTTACATTATGTGCCCTCTATTATAAGCCTACATGGTGTGCATTATATTTCAACTGGACAGCTCTGATGTAGAAATATGACACAGCAAGAAAAAAAAAAAAACATGGTCTCTGGATTCAAACAGATTCATATTCAAACTGAGGTTCTGCTACTTTTCTAACTCTTTAATGGTAGGAATAGTTCTTCCTGAAAAGTCTCAGTTTCTTTGTTTATAAAATGCTGTCAATACTGTCCAGCTGCTGGGGCTGCTGTTGACAAGCGAATGAAATAAAAATAGAAAAATCTAGCACAAACCCCATGCCACAAAAAGAAACTCAATTAAAGAGAAATCTGGACAATAATGACCTAGCACTGTTTGGGCTGATCAATTAAGGTCAGGATAGTTTTGGGAATTCCCTGGTTCAATCCCTGGTTGGAGAACTACAATTTCGGCCCACAAGCCATACATCATGGCCAAAAAAAAAAAAAGAAGGCAGGGGGATAGTTTTGATTTATTGTTCCCTTTTAGTTCCTTTAAGCTCAAAATAAAGAGAATTTACACTAACTGATAATTTTTGGGCCTAAATTTTTAAAATGTAGCAAGATATATATGTAAACAAGATGTTTTATTATAACGCATCTGGCAGAAACAAAATCAAGACTAATAGCCCCACAATGGATAAAGACTAAACGGGGTGTTTCCTCAGCCTCCTCGTGATCTTTGTGTCTGGGCATTTGACTTCTATCCCAGAAGTTCTATATCAGATTTATTCACTTGTGTGTTTCCCACAGACCCAAACTGTCCTCTGTTTGTCTTCACCATCATTAAGTTTCAGCTCTAATTAAAGCCATACATTATGCATTTACACTCTTTAAGTTTCTATCAACAACAAACTTGCTTTTTATTTGTTTCTATTAGAAATAGGTCTTCAGTTTAATCAAACACTTTTTTTAATGCGGGGAAGGGATCTATTTATAGAATTTTTTTTTTCTCCTTGAAGGCCTTAATGTCAAACCATCCCTACATGATGGAATCATGTTGCTTGATTAGGGTGTACTGTTATTACTCTTAAATACAGTGTTGTTCTTTATAATAAACCGAGGAATAAAGAAAAAGATCATGCAGTATAAGCCTTTCAAACAGGCCAGAAAAAAAGGAACAATAAAGAAATATGAGCTGAATGACAATGGTAATTTTCTAAAAATATGTGTATATCTGTTTATTCACACCGAGATTTCTATTGAAATTACAGACAACACTCCCTTTCAATGGGAAAAAATGGTTCACTCTAAATTCCTAACTTCATCACTATAAAAACTTCTAGTGTAATTTAACCTACATGAATGGAACAATGTTTGGAACAAATGGTCCAGATGTGAGCATCTGCCTCTCATTTGCCTTGGGATACAAATGTTAAAATTAATGGTTTTTAATGCCAAAACAGCCCAGACATAACAAGTTAAAATGAAATACATGTAAAACAATTCAACTCTAGGTCTTGGAAACATCTATGATGTCTTCCATACAAGTTCCACTTAAGAGAACGTAATTAAAACTAATTCCAGTCAACAAAGGCAAACAGTATTAATCACAGTTTAGTAGTGAAGTTTAGACTTGATACTGCTGCTGCTAAGTCGTTACAGTCGTGTCCGACTCTGTGCAACCCCACAGACGGCAGCACACCAGGCTCCCCCGTCCCTGGGGATTCTCCAGGCAAGAACACTGGAGTGGGTTGCCATTTCCTTCTCCAATGCACGAAAGTGAAAAGTGAAAGTGGAGTCGCTTAGTCATGTCCAACTCTTAGCTACTCCATGGACTGAAGCCTGCCAGGCTCCTTCGTCCATGGGATTTTCCAGGCGAAAGAGTGCTGGAGTGGGGTGCCATTGCCTTCTCCGGAAGTTTAGACTTAGGTAGAGACAATTCTATGAGACTATCCCATATACTTTTAGGAAGCTAGCAATTAAGTACACACCTTTCAAACTGAGATAGTCCTAAATTTCTGTGCTCTAATTGTGAATATTCTAAGGAAAAGAAAACTTTAAAGAGTCAAAATACATACCATTGTGGGGACAGGACAGGACTCTGTGGGGACTTTTTCCTGACTCAGAGCATCTTTTCTATTTCTTCTTCTCTATATCAGTCCTTATGGCAAAGGACTTTTGATTTTAGAAACTCTTGACTATGAAGAATCTTAAGATTTTATCAATTTTGAATCCATGCCCTATGCAAGGATCTGCTGTAAGATATGAATGACTTTCATGAGTCCAGTGTCTACTTAAAACCTTCAGAGAAAGATATGATGAGCATTTTTCATTGTTTTGGGCAAAGAACCAATACCAATAGGAACCACAGTTTACTCTAAAAATATGGATTAAAATAATAATAATTAATTGCAGTGTTGATAGGATTACATGAGCATATACCTGCAGTCTGTCTGCACATGGTGAAGTAAAATACCCATTAATATCTACCTTTTTAGGGAAATGGCAAATAGTTAAATAAGAGTCTTACATGCAATGAAGAACAAAAGAATTAAATCTATATTTCATAATTAACCATGAAGAGTAATCATGCTTTTCTTCTATTGTTAAGTTTTTCTTCTAAAGTTAACTTTCAATTTGCCATGGGCAAGGTTTTAATATCAATTTTCCACATTTCATCAGTCAGTCAGTCCTCCATCACTCTGCCAAAGTATAAGAAAATGGATAGTGAATTCTGGGAGAAAATTCTGACGTATTTCCAGCTCAAACTATAAGGCTTTCTGGACTATCTATATGCTTGTTATCTTCCATTAGTTCCAGTATCTGATTAGTAAAGTACTAGAAAGAAAAAACACAGAAATAAACATATTTCCAAGTACCATTTCAGCTACTGGGGTTAAAAAATGATTTCTTTGCCAGAAAAATGTTCATACCATTTGACTGTGTGACCTCACTCCTGGGAATTTGTTCTTAAGAAAAAAACTCAAGGGATAAAACAATCTATGTCACAGAGGAATGGTTAATTAAATGGTGGAATTGCATGTCAATGTGAATTATGAAGGCATCACAAATTATAAAGATCATTCAACACTTGGAACATGCGTACAAAACAAAACTATGGAGGGGGAAGCCTCCTATAAACTTATATATGTGGTATGATTACAATTATTTATTTTAAAAATTGATACATGGACACAGAGTATGTAAAGGAGCATGAAAATGAAATAGAGGATATAGTGGGCATAGCAAGTAAAGACCAATTTCTTGAATTCTTTTAGAATACTGCTTATGAAATATTTTCATTTACTCTCCTCACTAGATTTTCTTTTTTACAGAGGAATCATAAGATACCCACTGAGTCGCCAAGCATTCCTAACATATTAAGTCTTCCTTTACACACAAGCAGTATGATCTAGTTACAGTGACCTAATTACTGAAACCAAAATTTTGACAAATACTTAGGGTCAGGGAACAATGGGACAGATTACCTGAAATAGGAAGCATGACAGGAAAACCAAGACTTCAAAGTCAGAAGCCCTAGATCCCAGTCCTTCTCCATATGAGCAGCATAGATGGGTAAAGATAGGTTCTTAATTCAGACCAACTGCCCTAGGTTATAGTCCCAGTAATTTGGTTGTATGACCAAAGGCATGCCAGTTAACCTGTCAAAACTTCACTGTGAGTTTACAGGGTATCACTTTTCCATACATGTAACTGCTTCAACAAATAACCACACCTAAAAGAGTGGTTCACTATCTATATAAAACAGACAATGAAGTCTGCCCCTCTCTCCAACCTGTTTTGTCATCAGGAAACGAAGTTAGTAGTCCTGTTCTAAATTATAAACCATTTTACAAAAACACCAACATCGTCATCAATATCATTCACTATTACTGCTGTTACTAACTCTACTGTTCCTACCAAGAAGCCAGCTGAAGAAGCTGGCTACAGTTTACCTAATGGGTTGAAAAGAAATCTTCTAGTCCAAAAATGATACTTACACACTGTCCCCTAAAAAAAAACAAACCCTAAGACCAGAGTACATAATCAAGAAGGGGAAATAGAAAGTTCATAACTAAATGCATGGTATGGTTGGTGTAAGGGGGTGCAGCAAAGTGCTTATAGCATTTTTCACAGTTGTCCTCTGTGGGTGGAAATAAATGCATACTATAGCAGAACTCCCTGCAGAAAGAACACATCTGATGAAATGGTTTCAAAATGCATTGCTGGTAGAGACCTGGTCACCACCTAAATCCAAAGAAGGTGACTAAGGGCTTTAAATATATCCAATCAACATCTCTCTATGATTCATTATTTACATTCAACAAATAATTCAATCTTAATTATATGTAATTTTATCTTTTTTTAGAAACAAGGTGATTTTAAAATATTTACTATGCTTTATGAAACATAAAATATGAAGACATTGTATAAACATACTCAACTCAAAAAGAAACATCCTAAAACCTTATCAAATATTATATTCAAATTATTGATTAGTAAAAATAGTTTTTATACTTGACTTGGCTTAGCAGTAAAGAATTCGCCTGCAATGCAGAAGCCATGGGTTTGATCCCTGGGTTGGGAAGATCCCGGGGAGAAGGAAGTGGTTATCCACTCAGTATTCTTAGCTTGGCAATCCCATAGACAGAGAAGCCTGGTGGGCTACAGTCCATGGTGGGGGACAAGACTTAGCAACTAAAACAACAACAACAAAATAGTTACCTCTCCCAAGATAAGGTTTACAAAATTAAAGAACTTTAAGTTAAAAAGCCATATAGGCAGGCTGTCCAGACAAAGAAAATCAGACCCAGGCAAGATTTTGGAGCTTGTGGCTCTGACCCTGGGAAAAACCCATTACCTTGTGGCTAGGACAACTTTATGCTAATGACTAAACTGAAACAAACGAGTTCTCAAATTAGTACAATCGTGTTCTTGTATAAAGGACTGGTAAACGGCAACAAGATTTCATGGAAATAATGATATGTGATAAAAACAATGCACATTATGAGTATACTTTTCTACTGAAATAATGACAATGTAGTAAGGACTTAAGGTAAAGGAAAAGAGAATATATAATGTATTTATGGAAATAACATATAAAACGTAAATACAATTGTAGGCAAAAACTGGAAGAAAATATGGAAAGAACAGAACTTGTTTTTAATAAAAGGTAAGGCAGTACTGCCATTTTTAAAGCAAGAGATTACGATAATGATTCATCTTATCCATCACTGCTAAAGGGTGCTGCTGCTGCTAAGTCACTTTAGTCGTGTCCGACTCTGTGCGACCCCATAGACAGCAGCCCACCAGGCTCCCCCGTCCCTGGGATTCTCCAGGCAAGAATACTGGAGTGGGTTGCCATTTCCTTCTCCAATGCATGAAAGTGAAAAATGAAAGTGAAGTCGCTCAGTCGTGTCCGACTCTTAGTGACCCTATGGACTGCAGCTTACCAGGCTCCTCGGTCCATGGGATTTTCCAGGCAAGAGTACTGGAGTGGGGTGTCATTACCTTCTCCGGCTAACATGACCCAAGTACTGTACTAAGTGCTCAGAATACAAAAATTAAGCTGCAGTTCTAACTCAGAAAGAGTCCATGGTGTTCATGGATGACAAGAATCAAAGGAAGGAACCTCAAGTAGAAAGAGAGTGAGTGGTGGTTTAGTTGCCAAGTCGAGTCAGACTCTTTGCGACCCTTTGGACTATAGCCCACCAGGCTCCTCTGTCCAAAGGATTTTCCAGGCAAGAATACTGAATGGGTTGCCATTTCCTTCTCCAGGGGATTGTCCTGACCTAGGGATCAAACCTGGGTCTCCTGCACTGCAGGCAGATTCTTTACCAACTGAGCTACCAGGGAAGTCCAAGAGGGAGTGGGGATGCACACAAAAAGGAAGATTTAGCTGAATCTTATAAAAACAAATCATATTGTACTATCAGCTTAAGATCCTGTTTTGGCTCATGGTCACCACTGAGAATCAGCTAAAAATGAAGACTTCTGTCCACCAAAGAGTATATTCACATATACTAATGCTTCTACAACCAAATCCAGTGGTGTCCACATATAGACCCCAAATTACAAGTGTCTCTTCTAGAGATTTCATTCAGCCTACCTTCCTAATATACATCTTAGTTCAATGGTTTGAAAATTTTAAGGCTAACTTCATTCAGTGTTTGAGAACAGGGAACAGATGGCTCACACAGCATAAACTCTCCCAAGAACTAATTTTTACCAATCACATGTGGTTAAAACCCAAATTTATACCTACAGATTAGTGAGCAAAAGAAACCCTCATAATGACTTGACAATTATTCAGTGTGACAGCTGTTTGTATCACTATCAAATGTGAGTTTTAAAACATAGGCTAACACCTCTGGTTCCTCTGGATTAAAACAAAACAAAACCAAAATTAAAAAAAAAACAAAGAACCTGAAATACAATACCAATCACAGTATAAAACAAGTCTTTGTAAAGAGAATTTAGAAGGTGAAAAACACTAAGTAACTACATAATAGACAAAGAAAATTGTAGTCATACATACCCACTCATTCCAATGTTTATGCTGTAAACCATGGCTTCAGGCCTTATTTTCATTAAAAAACAAAACAAAAACACTGCAATGTTATCTATGTTGAATACTGTTCTACCCAAATGGCAAAAAAGAAAAAATAAAAAATCACTTCCTTAGGTGATGGTTTTGATGCTTCTATCAGCTGCTTAAAATAAAGAACATCAAAAAACTTCTGTTCACAGTCACACGGTCCCCAAACGCATAATTTGTCTTTTTTTTTCCCCTAGAAGAGGCCAGCTTCTGTCTCTTGTACAGTAAGCCCCTTGAAAATTGGGGCCCATGACTGTCTCAATTACTGCTATATTCCCAATGCCAAGTCCAGTACACACTTGCTTATTTAACTTTTTTTTTTTTTTTTTTAGTTCTACCAGTTTATTGCTACCAACCCATCTCCCTCCACCCTAGTGCACACATGCTCAGTCATGTAATCCCATGGACTTCAGCCCGCCAGACTCCTCTGCCCACGGATTTTTCCAGGCAAGAATACTGGAGTGGGTTGCCATTTCCTTCTCCATTATTTAACTTTTAAAGACCTGCTTAAGTCAACTCTTAGGCATTTGTTAGTGGGTTACAGAATTATTGAATTTTCCTAATAATGAAACAATTAGGTTAAAAAAAATCAGGATGGGAAATTAGAACCCAAACTTTTCAACTTGAATTTAAATCCAAATAAAAACAAGGTAAATGTTAGCATTGCTTATAATGGGAGATAACTCAAAACACTCTTTTATTTTAAAATAATTTGTCATATGCCTTTATATTTTAAGCACAAAAGAGATTATACTGTGCAACAGCATTCATTACTCTACAACTTTTCATTACAAGCACACAAGAAGTATATTCTCAATTTTATAAGTTTTAAAAATTCAAGAATATCTCTGCATTAAAAAACAGAAAGATAAGAGGGATAGACACTAAGAACTTATTTACATGATACGTTAAGCATATAGAATGGTCAAAACAACCTCAAAAAAATAAAAATAAAAAAGGTTAGAGGACAAATTACTCAAAGGCAAGTGGCTGTTAGAAAAGGTACCAAATAAATTCAGTGGGGGACACCCAAGTAGGAAAAAATAAAATCTCAATTTTATGTCAGTCCATTTACAAACCTAAGTGCAACATGGAGCTCAGACTAACACCCAGGATCACAAAGTTCCTAGAAAAAGAACAGGAGAGTATCTCTGTGACCATATGGTAAGCAAAGAATCCCTGGGCAGGTCACAAAAGAAAAAAAGCACAAACTATGAAAAACTATTTAAAAAATCTTTAATTGATAAACTACACTTTATGAAATCAAGGTTTCTATTCATCAAAAGATATCACTAAGGGTTTCGCTGGTGGTCCAGTGGCTAAGAATTTGCCTTGCAATGCAGGGGACACCAACTCAATCCCTGGTCCAGGAAGATGCCACATGCCGAGGGACAACTATGCCTGTACGCCACAACTACCAAAGCCCATGCACCGCAACTAGAGAATAGCCTCTGTTCTCTGCAACTAGAGAAAGCCCATGTGCAGTAACAAAGACCGAGCACCACCAAAAACAGGGAATTTTTTAAAAGACATCAAATCATTAAGATAATGGACAGATGGGCCATGCATAACACAAATTATTTAAAGCTCACATATCTAACAAGGGACTCACACCTAGAATGTACACAGAACTCTGACAAATTAACAATAAAGACACAAATAATTTACATTTTGACAATGAGATTTTAACATAGATTGTGCAAATGGAATAGATTAATATATCTTCACAAAGGAAGATGTAGCAATGTCCAGTATATACATGTGGCCAACATCATTAATCATCAAGGAAAAGCACATTAAAATCACAAGGAGCTACCAACATAAACTCAGTGCTGCTGCTGCTGCTAAGTCGCTTCAGTCGTGTCTGACTCTGTGCGACCCCATAGATGGCAGCCCACCAGTATCCGCCGTCCCTGGGATTCTCCAGGCAAGAACACTGGAGTGGGCTGCCATTTCCTTCTCCAACGCATGAAAGTGAAAGTGAAGTCACTCAATCGTATCTGACTCTTTGCGACTCCATGGACTACAGCCTACCAGGCTTCTCTGTCCATGGGATTTTCCAGGCAAGAGTACTGGAGTGGGTTGCCATTGCCTTCTCCAACATAAACTCACTAAAATTGCCAAAATAAGAGATGAAATGTTAAAAATATGAAGCATATGAAACTCTCACAAATTGCTGATAGAAGTGTAAATGGTACAACCACTTTGGACAACTAGAGAACTATTCAACAGTTTCCTATAATGTTAGATGGGCTTCCCTGATGGCTCAGTGGTAAAGAATCTGCCTGCAATGCAGGTTCGCTCCCTGAGTAGGGAAGATACCCTGGAAAAGGAAATGGCAACCCATTCCAGTATTCTCACCTGGGAAACTCCATGGACAGAGGAGCCTTGTGGGCTACAGTCCACAAGGTCACAAGAGTCAGACAGGGCTGAGTGACTAAACAACAACAAACAAACATACATACATCTACTCAATGACTGAAAAATTCCAGCCCAAGAGTATATTTACAAAATTATATAGACATTTATAGTAGCCAGAACTGGAGACAACTCAAATGTCCATCAAGGGTAACTAACTGAAATATACCCAATGGAATACTACAACATTAAAAAACAAATGATCCACTGATTTATGCAATTACATGTATGAAACTCAAAACCAGAAAAATTAGACACAGAAGAATACACGCTGCATGACTCCATTTACATGAAATGGAAATACAAGAGAAGAAATGAGATGCTGGTTATAGGAGATACATAGACATTTTCTGATACATTAAAATGTCCTAAAATTGAAGACTATAGTTACACAATGGAGAAGGAAATGGCAACCCACTCCAGTATTCTTGTCTAGAGAATCTCGTGATCAGAGAAGCCTGGTGGGCTGCTGTCTGTTGGGTCACACAGAGTTGGACACGACTGAAGCAACTTAGCATGTATGAATACATTGGAGAAGGAAATGGCAACCCACTCCAATATTCTTGCCTGGAGAATACCAGGGACAGAGGAGCCTGGTGCACTGCCATCTATGGGGTCGCACAGAGTCAGACACGACTAAAGCGACTTAGCAGCAACAGCAGCACACAACTATTAAAAACTCAATGGACTGAATATAGTATATCTGCACATTTTATGTTAATTAAATCTATTTTAAAATCAGCAAGAAAGGATCCCACTACCTCTTCCACTGTCCCCTCTAAGGACAGGTTCTACATGCAGATGTCATGATACCTTCTTGGCATGTGGAAACCACTCAGACTGTCTCTGTACATCAAGTCTCTATACATCTATCAGAGGGTCTTTCACATCTTTTGCTCAGCCAGCTTATGTCATCCTTGCGATTTCCTTAAGTATGTCACCCTGAAGTGTGAGCCTGATAATCGGCTGCCACTCTTGCATTCTGACTGACCAGCATTCACTCCTAATCAATAACAGATGTGGGAACGGTGCCAAGGTAGACCTTATGCCAAAGTAACAATTTTTTCTCCCATTCAAGAGCAAATACCTTTCTTTAAGCTCCAAATCATCCAAATAGAGCAAATGACATCTGGAAATAACACTACAATGCCAAGTGTTTGGTCCCTTTGGATGATAGCTGTAGGCAATGCAAGCAGAGAGTTCTTGTGCAAACCTTGTGATGCTGCAGAATATAGCAACTCCACAACCTTGCAATATGAAGAAAGTGCTGAAAGCTCAAAGGGAAACTAGCAAATGGGTGCATGCAAAAGTTCATTTAATAAAATTCCCGATTATGGTTCTTTTAACAAATAAGTAGTTGCTGATAATCTCATTTCCATATTCAACTTAGGCCCCAGTTCTTTATCCTTAGATGTGACTTCTCAATTCTTTACTATTTTTCTGGGATCTATTTTTAAAAATTAATATTTCCAAGGAAAGTAATACTCTTAGGTAAATTCAATCACATAAACTGCTTTGAAAACATTAGTTTTAGAGGTGTGGAAAAACCTAAATTAGGTGTACAAACACCAAAGTAGTCAGCTATAAAGGAAAGGAGTACGGCAGGAGAGAGGTCATGTACTTCTGATCTTACCTTGTTTTTTCTGTAACAGTTTGCATTATTCACATTAACTTGTGATATTTTGATGTTATTAGTATCATGCAGCCATCCATTTTACCAATGACTATAAATGTAACCAACTGATAACAAAGGAAAACTGATTTAAAATCCTTTCTTCAGATGCCCATGAACACTGTACACTTTTTCTTAATTCATACTGATAAGGAATCAGGTTTCCAATTTATCCAATATATTGAGTTCAGCAAGACTTTCTTGCTACAAAAGAGAAGTTCAGGAAGCAACTTTTGGCAACAATAATATCTCCCATTACCTTCTATTTCACTTGTAAATGATAACATAATATTTATTTATTATGTGCAAAGAATGGTACTGAGCACTCTATAAATATTTTATTTATGCAACACCACCAAAATGACAGGAAAAACCATCATCATTACCACATTACTCAACAGAAACTAAGGGTCTGGGGAGGTTACACTATGCTCAATGCCATATACAGTAGTTAGGAAGTGACAGCTTGGGAGTTCCCTGCTGGCCTAGCGGTTAGGATTCTGGGCTTTCACGACTGTGGCCTGGGTTCAATCCCTGGTTGGGGAACTGAGGTCCTATAAGCCATGTGGCAAGAACTCTACCCCCTCCCTACCCCAAAAGAAACCACAGCTCTGCTGGACTCCAGAGACCATAACTACAACAAAAGAAATCTAAATTGAAAGATGCCGGAAGAATGAATTAGGAAAAGACTCAATGAATTCTGCACACTGTAACAAAGAACTGAATACAATAAATAAACACTCCTCACAGCACACAGACTACACATTCTTCTACAGCACTTGACTTCCTCACAATTACGTGATGGTAACAGTAAAGCATCTGTAGCTGAAGGGGGTCCTGGGGAAGTGAGACTGAAAAGAAAAAGTTATTATGTAGGAACACATTTATGTCTTCATCCAAAATCAAAGAGGCTTCTAATATAAGAAGACCAAAAAAAAAAGAGCTTGAAGAATTAAGAAAAAATAAATGTCCTAAACCCTCATGCGCTACCGGACATCTACTCAACATGACAAAACAGGAAAGAAATTGAATTTGTTTTTTATATCCATGTAACAAATTACCACAAATTTAGCAGATTAAAACATATGCACTGATTAGCTCATTAAAAAAAATTTTTTTCAGGATTTTGAAACTGTTAACTCCACACCAAGATCATCCTTTTCCTCCCAATACAACTCCTCAAAACTAACAATCCAATAAGCCCTTTCCTTCACTATCTTCTAAAAATTCAAGTGTGTGTGTGTGTGTGTGTGTGTGCGCGCATGTCTTAATCTCTCAGTCTTATGCAACTCTTTGCAACCCATGGACTGTAGCCTGCCAGGCTCCTTTGTCCATGGGATTTTCCAGGCAAGGATACTGAAGTGGGTTGCCATGCCATCTCCAGGGGATCTTCCCATCCCAGGGATTGAACCTGGGTCTCCTGCATTGCAGGCGGGTGCTCTTACCGTCTGAACTACTAGGAAAGCCCAAGTTTCAAGTACCTTTACAAAAATGGATAAATACAACATTCAGATACAAATATAAAGGGTCAACAGCCATTACCGCTCATTGAAATGACTCTTTTAACAATGATACCCTAAAATGTAACCAGGTATTCTGTGTTTTCTAAGAGAGGCTGATGGATAGAACAGATCAAAACCAAGTAGAAAACAAAATCTCTTTGGCAAGTATCACAGTGACGCAATTAGCACCTACTCAATTCATCTGTTAAAACAGCTCAATCTTATTCTGGCATTAAACTAAAATTGGTACAAGGAAGATGGAATAAACATAGCAATAAATGAACTGGGACAACTACCAACTATGGAATCTCATGGACAACTCTACCCAATACAAATATAAGTCCTAGTGACATATTCTTGTATATTCTTATATAGTCCCATTTCTCCTCCAGACTCAGTGATTCCTCACCAAGTGTGAGCAGGTATATAAATACGCTGTGACCAATGACTACAGCTGCAGCTTGCAGACGTAGGACTGTTAGCTCTGGGATTGGCAACCATGCTGTCTGCTTTGCTGACTCCCTCCTGGTCACTGCCCTAGCAGTCAGCACTCCGGCTGTGCCCAGAGGTTCTTCCTCTTGGACAGCACCCTCTATAATTAAGCAAAGAACAAACACTGTATCTAGGAACTGACAGTCATCACAGAGGGATTTCTCTTCAAGATTCTATTCCTGCTTCTTAATGACCTGGAAAACAAAAATGCTGATATGATGATGATGTCTCCGTTTTCTCCTCCATAAAAATAAAAAAACTACCACCTGTTTTTTATTTCCTGCCCTTGGGGAGCTGTTATGGGGATAAAAAGCTTTGAAAATTAAAAGCGCAACACAAATATAAGTCTGGATTAGAGTGGGGACTGAATCCAAACAACATAAATGGAAAGTAAATGGGCATTTTGGCAGGGCAGATAACTGTATTTGCCATTAGAGCAAACTTCAATATCTTCTTATACAGTAAGAGGAGCAAGATCTCTGACAGAAATTAAAGATGCACAAAGCCTGCAAAAAGGCTGTCCCCTCTCCCTAAACTGCCCTGCCTTCCCTGTTCTCAGGAACTTTGTCCCCTCCGATACTCCTCAACTGCAACTTGACAGAATTAAACTCTCCCACAGCTGCACTCTCACGACCCCTTATAAACACTGAGAGGATGTCATCTGTCATACTGTACCACCTAACTTTTTTTTCTGTGCCCATCTCTCTCCACTAGCCCATGTGAGTTCTTTGAGCTCTTCATGGTCATAACCACAGCACCCACCTAGCATATCTGATACACGCTATAGACCATAACTCTTTTCTAATTTCAGTTAACTAAAATGCAGCGTAGGGAGATTCCCTGGTGGGCTAGTGCCTAGGATCCTGGGTTTTCACTGCCATGGCATGGCCTGGGTTTAATGCCTGGTTGGGGAGCTGAGATCCTGCAAGCCACACAGAGCAGCCAAAAAAGAAAGAAAGAAAGAAAAGCAGTATAAGAATCTTTCTATAAGGCAGACTTTCCCCAGCTGTGTGGCAAGACACACTGGAGAGGTGTGAATGGTTATGAGTGTACTGAGATATGATTTACTCAGCCTGGGATGGCCAATCAGAATTTATCAGTTTCTCTGGTGCTATGATGTGAAAAGGTTAGAAAGCACTATACAGACCTGTATTAAAGATTTAATTTTTAAAAAGATTAAATAAACAAGTAGGGTTAAACACTACATAAAGAGTAACATCAACTGAGACATCAAGAAAAAATACAATAACTAGAATAACTGCTTCACATACTGTTCACTAGAAAATAAATGTTTCAGAACACTGGCATCAGGTGAAGTATTATATTCTGAAAGAAAAATAACACAGCTACCTCATGTAGCAGTCAGTCTATGTAAACACCATATGGTGTGCTAATTCAATCAAAAAGAACCCTAGGATTTACTTTTTCATCTTGCTGGAAAAAATGAAAATAAAGTTGCTAGAAATATTTAGAAATTATTTTGCCACCCCCAAATATCTAACAAAATACATACAGTACTGAAGCTTTATTCACCTCCCTTTTCCACAAAACCCTTCATAGGCTGCATTTAAAACAAAAACTGATCGGATCAGTCTTTTCATTTACATTTTAAAACCAATCATTACTTTGCATTCTCCACCCACTCCCTGCCAAGTTCAAATCCTCTGGCCCTCTCTACTTCATCTACAACCAACAAAATACAGACCTTCATCATCTCTTGCCTAGACTACACCCATCATCTCAAAAGGATCTTCTTAACCCTAAGACTACCCTCTTGAAATTCACCTTTTGCCCAAAAGTGACATCAAAAATGACAAACAAGTTATACTTTCCTGCTTTAAAATTTTTTTAAAGGAGCATATTAAAAAGCAGAGACATTACTTTGCCAACAAAGGTCCATCTAGTCAAGGCTATGGTTTTTCCAGTGGTCATGTATGGATGTGAGAGTTGGACTGTGAAGAAAGCTGAGTGCCGAAGAATTGATGCTTTTGAACTGTGGTGTTGGAGAAGACTCTTGAGAGTCCCTTGGACTGCAAGGAGATCCAACCAATCCATCCTAAAAGAGATCAGTCCTGGGTGTTCATTGGAAGGACTGATGCTGAAGCTGAAACTCCAATACTTTGGCCACCTTGTGTGAAGAGTTGACTCATCAGAAAAGACCCTGATGCTGGGAGGGATTGGGGGCAGGAGAAAGGGACGACAGAGGATGAGATGGCTGGAGAGCATCACAGACTCAATGGACCTGAGTTTGAGTAAACTCCGGGAGTTGGTGATGAACCGGGAGGCCTGGTGTGCTGCGATTCATGGGGTCGCAGAGTCGGACACAACTGAGCGACTGAACTGAACTGAATCTTATTTTCTACAGATTATGTTGTATAATCTAGACATCAGTCTTATTATACTTCTGACCTCAAAGTTTACTGGGACTCTTCACCTTTTCCAAAAGAACTGACCTGGCTATCATCTTTTCAAGACACACCTTCCCAGATTCACTAAGCTAGGATAAAAGGCTCTCCTAAGTATGTATCCTCTATCCAGATGATGAGAACAAGGTAAACACCTAGTGGTTTTCCTTTTAGTTTTAGCTAAAAGTTTAATGCAGGGCTGAGTGGCAAGAACTTAATTCCACTTAGGATACTTGTCCAAAATCCTTGGCTCTTAATCTGCCTTCTTTTTAATCTTTTATTGTATGCCACCTCAAACCCCGTTTGGACACACATGAATGTCAAAGCAAAAAGACCTTGCAAGTTGTTTCTAAAGAAGAGTACATTTTTGTTATTAAATTACTCCCCAACTATTTATGAATGTTTCACACACACCAAGACCTATACTTGGTGTATAAAGCTTCACTCCAAATACTTTAGGCTCTCATTTGGTGAGTCCTTGTCTATGCTCAAAAAGATGAACACAACTTCACAGAGTCAAGACTACCCCATAAACAACTATCATCTTCAATCTTCATAAAATAAGTACTCAAAAAGTGAGAGGCACAATGTGCTGCAAAAAAAATGCTGAACTTCTATATTTATTACCTTTGCAGTCTCAAAACCGTTACCTTTTCAGTAGGGACCTTCCGTAACTACACACACACACACACACACACACACACACGCACGCACGCACGCACGCACGCACACACACTTGCCTCAACTTAGCCTAGATCTTCTTGGACTCTTTCCCTTATTCCTTAGCACTTCCCATTTTTGTAACATACATTTTAAATATATACAACATATATAATTGAGGTCACATATATTAATTAAGCAACTTTACCATTTGTCTCTCCCAGTAGAATTTAATCTCCACAAGGGCAGGGTCTTTGCTTTATTCACTGATATAACTTTAATGCCTAGAAGAGTCCTTGGGCACACGATGGATACTTAATAAATATTTAAATAAATGGATGAATAACAATGAGAACAAATGTGACAATTATTTGAAAGCACTCCTCTCAATATTCAATCCATTGACAAATTCAAAAAACTCAATCTACATCCAAATCATAATCAAATCATCTCCTGTCTATCTCCCAAGTCATGAACATAATCCAAACTTATTTTTTACTTCTGGCCTTGTTGCTTTCAGTCATCTCCCCCATATAACTCCTTCTCCTTATCACAGGAAGAGTAATCCTCATAAAGTATAAATCAGATCACATTACAACCCCACTGATAGCCCTTTCACTATTAAGAACGAAATCCAAATTCCTTACCCTCATTTACAAAGTTCTACAAGAGCTGTCTCCCCATTTCTCTAACTTCTTTATCCTTTTCTCTTCATCTGTGCGTGCATGCTCAGTAAGTAGCTCAGTTGTGTCTGACTCTTTGCAGCCCTATGGTCTACAGCCCACTGGGCTCCTCTGTCCATGGGATTTTTCAGGCAAGAATGCCAGAGTAGGTTGCCATTTTCTTCTCCAGGGGATCTTCCCAATTCGGAAACCGAACCCATGTCTCATGTGTCTCTTGCATTGTAGGCAGATTCTTTATTGCTGAGCCATCTAGGGAAGCCCTTCTTATCATTTACTCCATTTTAACTACACTGGCCACTTTTCTACTCTTTGAAAAGTATCAAACTCATTCACTAAGAGTTAACTCACTGGAAAACACCCTAATGCTGGGAAAGATTGAAGGCAGGAGGAGAAGGGGATGTCAGAAGATGAGATGGTTGGATGACATCACCAATTCAATGGACATCACTTTGAGCAAACTTCAGGAGATAGTGAAGGACAAGGAAGCCTGGTGTGTTGCAGCCCATGGGGTCCCAAAGAGTCAGACACAACTAAGCAACTGAACAACAACAATGTTACCAAGTAAAAGAATATTTTAAGATTGAATTCAAACAAAATCTGCATATTTGATATTCATAGGAGTCATGTTAAAACCATAATAATACTGAAAGATTAAGAAAAAATCATTAAAAAAAAGACAAATGAATTAGCAATATTAACACTGGAGAAAACAGGTTTTAATTAAAAAAAAGTACTATTGGGGACAAAAAAGATCATTATCTAAATGATAAAGAAATGATTCCTTAGGAAAATATAATAATCCTGGACAAAGTATGTACCCAACAACACAGGTTCAAAAACAAAATGATAGAATTGCAAAGAGAAATTGAAAACACAGTGGAAAGTTTTAACACATCTTTTCTAAAAACTAATAAAATTGGGAAATTACTATAGCTGCAATATACTTGAACAACACAATCAACAAGTCTGACATGTGGAAACATTCATTAGGCAGTGAGATGAGATAATTCTGGAATTCAAAAAACAAATATGACTTACAGTATAAATTTAGGAGTCATGAGCATATAGATATGAGTAAAGCTACAGGAAGATGACATAGAAGGATGTAGTTAAAGGATATTAAACAATCACCCTTAAAAAGGCAAAAAATATGCAGTGTGGAATATTCTCTAATGTGTGTCCTCACACTGCCCACTAATTTCAGTTATCTATTAAGTGTATATATTGATTTTTGTGTGCAAAATATGAGGGAAAAAAATTAAGTGGTACATTAAAAAGTAACAAACCAAGAAAGCTGAACGACTTTCAAAAATGTGTACTAAAGTATTGAAAACAGACTCCCCAAACTAAAGTCCCCAAGGCCAGTCACAGGTTCTCTTGCCCCTCTTCCAGATACACCTTTTTTTTTTTTTTTTTTTTTAAGATTTTGGTTGCACTGATTTTCGTTGCTGTGTGCTGGGCTTTCTTTAGCTGTGGCAAGCAGGGGCTACTCTTCACTCTGGTGCACAGGCTTCTCATTGCAGTGGCTTCTCTTGTTGCAGAGCACAGGCTCTAGGCAGCACAGGCTTCAGTAGTTGCAGAACTTGGGCTCAGGAGTTGTGGCACATGGGTCTAGTTGTTCCGTGGCATGTGGAATCTTCTTGGACTAGGGATCGAACCCATGCCTCCTGCACTGGCAGGTGTATTCCTATCCACTGTACCACCAGGGAAGTCCCTGATACATTTTTTAAATATTAGGTTTAAGAGACTGTTCCCTTAGCTGAGTGCCTCCCTTAGAGTGCCTCCTATTTTTCACCTAGGCATCTCAGTTGCCTTACCCCAATCTCAGTCCTGTTGAAGAGTCTCTATCACAAATGTGATCTGAGCAACAAAAGCATACATGGTCATTTGCCATGCTTTTCTACTTTGGGCAACTCAAGAACACTGCTTTTGAAATCACAGTTTTCATTCAAAAACAAAGCCAGTGCCAGCTTAATCATGGCATTGGACCCGTGAATGGTATAGGACAATTTACATCATTAAAAGGGATGAACAGAAAATTTACCTCATTCTAGATTGCAAATCTTTTTTTTAATTTATTTTTAATTGAATGATAATTGCTTTACAGAATTTTGTTGTTTTCTGTCAAACCTCAACATGAATCAGCCATAGGTATACACATAGCCCTTCACTTTTGAACCTGCCACCCATCTCCCTCCCCATCCCACCCCTCTAGGTTGATACAGAGCTCCTGTTTGAGTTTCCTGAGCAATATAGCAAATTCCAGTTGGCATATGGCTGCAAATTTCTTTCTCTAAGACAGAGTAAAAGAAGAATCATATTTCTCTCTTCAGAAAGGCCACTAAAGAAAAATTCTGTTCTTCCAAAGCATCAAGAAGAAAAACTAAAAAAAAAAAAAAAAAAAAACCGGAAGAAAAACTAAGAATGCATGCACACACTTCAAGACAGTAACATCTGCCATGCTTACAATCAGCCCTAATTTTTACTAGCCCCACACTTAATTTGGAGTCAGAAGATTCAGTTTCAAATCTCAATTCTCTCCTTTCTTGAGCTCTCTTACCTTCCATTGCTTCATTACTTAACTGAGGGACAAATCTAAAAGCGCTCCAGAGACTCTTCAAAAATGACAAATTAATTGTAAACTATTCTAAACATAATCATACAGCTTTACTTGGAGACCTGCCTCCAAAGGAGCTATCTGGTAAAATGTTGGCTGCCAGGGCCTCTAGAACTTTTCAAACTCCAAATTTCCGAAGAGAAAGGAAAAGGAAAAAAGGAAAAATGCAAAAGGACACTTCTCCAACAGAAATGGCCTTATGTTCTGTAATTATTTATGTTATAAGCACCACAAAGCTAAATTTGAAACACTGAAATTGTTACTTTATGTATCAGAATTATTAAATAACTTAATTGGAAATATTATAAACTCAAGAGTTTAAGACTGAGTTGACACATCTAAATAATCAGCAGTCAAAATACCTTAGTCAATTATCCCCACCTTGATTTTTCTGAGTTGTCTACTTGTAAAGGCCACCAGAACCAGATTCTCTTTGCTGATAAGGGTAGTGACTTTGTCTACATAACAATTTTGATTTAGGGTTTTAAGTCTGGTAACTTGTTATACATTATAATCTCGATTTAGTCCAATAACCAAAATAGAACACTTAATTTACTGATGAAGGAAGAAAAGTCTAGGAAGCCAATCTCCCCTCTGTGATATTTATTGGAATAAATAAACTGGAATAACCATTTGTGCAAATATGGTGGGGCAAACAACAAAATAATACAAAATTAGAGGACTCAGCTAGTTCTAAATGTGTGCAGTTTTCCACAAAATATGTTATCATTTAAAACTAGGTCCCTTTACTAACATTCTGCCTGCCCTGACTAAATTTAATAAACCAAAGAGCAGATGACCAAAATGTTTGTGTCCCCCCACCCCCACCCTAGGGGCCTACTGGGCCATGGTTTGCTTGAATGTTATGGGTGTGGTATGAAATATTTAAAGCAATGACTAAAATTTTCCATAAAAGCCCATCCAAAATCTAAAAGCTTTCTTACTCAGAAAGACTCATCTCCAGACATTTAAAAGATTTACTATTCCACTATGACACTCTGGTTTTTTACATTTAATATTTAGGTAGGAGGAGGTAAAGGGGGAGAAAGAGGGCATAATTAGTTTTGCTTGTAAAACGTTCATCACAGTTGTAGTGCCAACTGAGCTATATAGCCTATTGGGGGTCTAATAGATTTCAGGGTATTACACTTTGAGTAATAGAGGTGGGGGTTGTGGTGGAAATCAATAAATGGCTACTACTTCTTTGCACAGACCCATATGGAAGTAATCAAGCGCAAGGGTGGCAGCTGGGGCCAATAACAGTCACCTGCAGTTGAGGGACATGGGGGTTTCAGATGGGTTTTTAATGCTAATTTCCTACAGAAACAATGAGCTAGAAAGAGCAGAGTAACAGACGAGGCCGGATGAAGAGAGACCAGCCAGAACAATGGCTGCACCTGGTGCTGGGAGCAGAGGGACAGAGCCGGCACGCGCCCGCCGGCAGCAGAGGGCACATCTGTCACCCTCAAAGAGGCCCATCCCCCAGCTCTTCCAGCAGGCCAAGTAACCAAGGTCCCTAAACACTAACAGCTTGCCACACAGCAACAGGTTTGAGTTAAGGCTGATGCATTCTCTCTACACACCCTTCTCCCATGACTAAGAATTAGTTAAGGAAGCAGGGTTGGCTCCCTGTCAGCTTGAAGCGAGGCTTATTAAAAATGCAAGAAACACATTTTAACTGTGACTTCAATGTCAGGGGGACTGAGAAAAATCACACGGTAAGGTAAATCTTATTGAGTATTTATGCTGCTAGTATCATGCTTGCTACTTTCTAACTTAATTCTCACAACCCACAATAATAGCTATCTTTATTCCCATTTTACAGGTGAAAAAACTGGGGGTTAGTAGTGATGCTTAAATTTGCTCATGGTTACACAGTCTAATGCCAAAGCCTACATATAATCTTTTCACTGACTTTCCCCCACCTGTCCTAACTAGCATAACCAAATGAAAATACATATCCTAATTACTCCAGAACTTCAGCCATAAGAAGCAACTGCAGACATATGCACATATATATTCCATACAGAACTGCACTCCACCTTGCCAGGCATCTTTAACAAGCTGCTCAGGACTGAATGATAATAGGATTTCTGCTAGCCGTTGCTTTAAACAAGCACAAAGAGTGGCTTTTGCAAGTTTTGGCATGCTTGAGAAAAGTAAATCCATATGCATTTTAAGTTTCCCAGCATAAATATGACGCCACATAGATCTTAAAAGTTAAACACGGTTTGGAAAGTCCATCAACCAGTGAGAATACAAAAACCCAGTTGTAGTGGGTTGTTTTTCTGCAAGACACAGCCACTCCTAATTCCTGTATTTATTGACTTGAACTTGGAGGGAAAATTAAACAACTCACACAGTCCATCTAAGTAGAAACCTTTTAAATTATAGAGTTCCTGGTATAAATCGTAAGTTTAAAAAGGGGGTAGGGGGTATCATGTATATAGATAAGAAACAAACAATTACTCTTGGATTTGGAAAGGCAGCAACAACAGCTAGGCAAGTTGAAAACATAGTAGAAATTAATACTGTGTAGTTATGTTTCTGACAAAGTCTGAGTTAACGCACTGGGAGTTAATGAAAGGTGAACTTTTTCATCTATCCACTGTGCTTCTTCCAAAAAAAAAATGAAGAGTCCAAATTCTTCCTGTCCTTCTAAATTCTAATCAAATGCTAACTCTTCTTGAAGATTCTCCTGATTGCCTGAGTTGGCAGTAATTTCCAAGACTTACACATTTGAGTTCATTTTACTTCCTCTAGAAGACTTTTTATCCCTTACCATCTTATCACACACAATGGGCAATGAAAAACTATAAAATCAATGTCCTGGAAACTCAAGATATGATTCCAGTCCAAGCTCAGTTACCAACTAGGGTAATAAATGCTGGGCCAGGCTGACTTTTTACCACTCTACCACCCTTCCTCAACTTTATCTATAAAATAATGCAACTGACTAGATTATCCTTAAGATCATTTTCAATCCTAACATTTTCAATAGGTTATCACTGGGGACTTATGAACACTAGTGGCCTTAAAAAACCTTCAATGCATGATCCAACTAGTCTTTCAGATCAACTTGAATTTTTCCAGTTATGTATAAAGTATGTTCATTCAAACTTAAAAGCACTCTTCCTTTATGTTCCAAAGATGCAATTTAAATGTCATTATGTTCTTCTCTAGTTTACTGACATTATTGTAGTAAATACCTTCAACCCAACATGGTCCCTTGTTATGAAATAAGCCTTGGTTGGGTCATTCCTGGAAGCCAATTTAGGAGGTTTCCTCTTTTTACAGTAGGAAAGTTTCTTGAAAGCTTTCACAGTCTTTAGAAAGATGAACATCTTCCATAAGATGTTACTGAAAAACCCAAATGAGGTTTTTGGCCAACCCAATACTACAATTTTCTCTAATATTCAAGTCAAAAATATTGGTTATTGACTTAGTAATAAGCAGCTATCCTCCTGAACAGTGTTGGCCCTAGCAGGACATTTAATAAGCCACCTTTATTTGCAGTCAGGGTAACTCCACATATTAAAATGCATATTATTTATCATTTCATATGCTTCTTGAAACTCTAGCATCAAAAGTATTCCTGGTAAGGACATGCAGCAGTATGAGAATGACTTCACAGTAGACTCTAACCTGTACTACACTTCAGCATTAAGTCTTTTTCTCTCTACTCAACCTAGGAGCACGTCATTTAGAGTACAATGAAAAGAGCTTGCTCACTGAAAGAGTCAATTAAATTCAATATAAATCCTATACCCTCTCCAATATTCAAACAAGTCTCCAAAGATTCTGGGCACTGGAACCTATCAAAAAAATAAACTCTAAATTTGTATCATTTAATCAACTGGGTGTAAGAGAATAAATATACATTTTAAAAGTTCATTTACAAAGTCTCCCCCCAGCTAAAGAAATCTGACTGCAAAACTGAAAAGAAGAAAATGATAATGATAATACTATCTTCTTAAAATAAGTACCCAACTGACCTAAGTGAAAACTGAAGAATTTTTAAGGAATAAAGTACATTTTAAAGTTCCTATTTGCATTTTGAAAGAAAAGAAATACAATTTAAAGTTCTGTTCTGATATAATAAAACAGGTTCATTTGCATTACAATATTTAGAATACTTTCCAAATCATTTATAATCACAGTGAGACAAAAAGATGACATACAACATTTATAACAGAAACAAATGATCTGGGAGGTAGGTACAGTGAGAGGAAAGTACCTTGAAAACTACATAGATAAGATCCATTCTTAATCTAAGAGTCTGAAGTTAAAAATGCAGAAGATTTAGGAGACAAACACAGCAAAATAATGAACATCTAGAAAGTTCTGAAATTAACTTGTATGCCTTCTATGTGCCAGACAAATTTCACCAATAATGACATAAGGCAGTAATTTCAGAAAACAGAGACTCAAAGAGAATAAGTAGCTTGCTTGAGATTAGAGAACTAGCAAAGAAGAGCTGTACAGTATATGTCTAATTTCCAAACCCATGCTCTTCTCATAGTTGTCCAAATTAGGGGGCCTGGAAAAACATGAATACAATGTACAGAAATAGCCAAAAAACAAAAAAAAATTAAATTATGGATCACAAACTAAAAAGGACTATAGAACACAGTAGCTAACTACACTTGAATTTACTGCATCACAAAACTACTCCAAACTTACAATTCAAATCAGGTTTGTCAATGTTATTTATTTTGCATGTAGGAAGTAAGCAGAAGAAAACAAGATAGGAAGAAATTATAAGAGAGAAAAAAAAGAGCTAAATACATTAAAATTATCTTTTAGCTGTAATTCACCCAAATATGTTGAAATAAAATGTGACAATAAGAAAGAGTATTTTATGAGTCATCTTTTTTAACACTATTCGTATTATGCATACTAAAGGAGAAAAAATATTCCTCAAAATATCCCAGAAAGACTCAACGTAGAATACCTTAAAGAAATACTTGTGGGACTATTTTCCTAGTCATAGAATTCATATGTAACAGCTGATTAAAGTTTCCATTCAAGAAAGCATGGCAAAAAAAAAAAAAAGCATGGCATTCAAATATAAAGGTGGAAATGAAAAATGATACAGTAAAAATATGAACTAAATGAAGCATCAAAATAACACTGCTAAAGGCTAAACTCTCATCAAATGTCAAAAGAGTCATATCATCATAATCTGAAATAAATAATTGCCATGTTAGCCCCAAACTAAAGTGTACTTACCCCAAATGCCCAGGTTACAACAATCCAGAGTCTTAAAATATACCAAATTTATTTGAGATAGATACAGAATAGCTCCTCTTTTTCTCCTCCTAATCTTGAAAGCCCAATGTGAGACCAGCCTTCTTCCTTCTTTCATTAGCTGGACATGTGTCAGCTCTCTCACATCTGCGATTTCTCACTGACTAGAGCTGCCTGTCCCATTCCAGGGAAACACAGATGGATCCCAGATGGGAAGGTCCTGCCAAACAGACCAGCTCTTCACCTTGCCAGAATCCCCAGATACAGTCAGTCTCTCTGTCTCTCTCCTCTTCCCCTCCCTCCTGCCTCCTCTGCCTGCACTACCCTTCCAGCCCTCCCTGTTACCAGGGCTCTCCGCCAGCTGATGTCACTAAGTACACACCTCCCGGTGGCTCCTGGCCAATCTGACATTAACTTGTTAAATACGTGTAATTTGTTTATGGCTGACAATAACAGCAAGGATATTATGCAAAACCTATCTGTGCGAGTCCCTAGTGGAATAACATGTAGAAACACACACTGACACAGAGACTCATATTTTGGGGACCATTCAAATGTGTAACAATTACTATTTAAAGTCCTACATATTGTCTGGTTTCTGCTATTGTTTAATAGCTTCTGCTCTTTGAATCAGTTTCAAAATTCTACATATGAAAAATTCCTTCTTAAAATGAATGATTAAAAATGAACATGTAATTGGATGAAAAATGCAAAGTTGAAAATTAATTTGGGGAGCTATATTAACAGAAATATATGTAAATGAATCACACAAGCTACCTCTCAGATCCAGACTTGGTAGCACTGCAAAACTGGCATGTGATTAAAATAAGACAATGCAGGCAACATGGTTCTGATGCTGTAAAGATTATAAATGAAAGATGAAGACAGAATTCAAAAAATTGTTTTAAAACAAGGCAAATATGAATGTGAGAAATAACATAATGCTTAACATTAAGGAGCTGCTAATGCAAGCTTTAACAATGAAGAGACAAAATATACATTTAGAAATATTAACAATGAGAACCCAAAGACAAGAACTGAGCTGCTCAAGGTCAGAGTTTAATCACTTATACCTCCAAATACTTAGCATGTAACAGCTGCTCAGTCAATTTTTGCTAAATGAAAATTGATCATCAAAAACTGTCATTGTACTTGACACATAAAACAAAAAATTGCCAGGGGGAGTGTTTGGCTGCTTCCTGGTCACATTACATCAACACATATCTGCACCAAAGTCTCCATGAACACAGATTAAGAATTAAAGATCCTCCATGTACATAATTAAAACAGGTGTGGCTACGACTCTCTAACCCTTTTCTATCATACTTGGAATATCTGGAATCTGTAAACAAATTTTCATTCATGGCAATTTTGGGCAAATAAGAAGAAAGACTATTTCTGTCAAGGGCAACTTACTGACTAGGTTTCGTGTCTGTAGTTCCATCCCAGTGGGGGCGGTAACAGAAGCAACAGCAGCCGGCTGAGTGCTTACCATGCGTATTAAATGCCAGAGACAGTTTTAATTGTCTGAATCTTCACAAAGACCCTATATTATAAAGTTTCTAAATATTATCATTATTGCAAAGTTATAGCTAAGGAAAATGAGGCACAAAGAGTTACATAACTTGGCTATTTAACCCACAAAGTGAGTGTCAGCACTAAGTAGCTGGACTCACAGCCAGAAAACTATAGCCTATTGCCTAGTAGAAAAATGAATCAAAAGATGCCACTGGTTGTCCTGGATCACTAGCTCTGGGAGAAGCCAGCCACCATGTCATAAAAACTTCAGCAGCCCTAAGATGTCTATATGGTAAAGAACTGAAATCTCTTGCCAGTGACAGCATTAACTTGTTCACGTAACTAACCACAATCACCCAATTAAAATAGCTTGGAATTTTAACCTATAGGAAGTGCAGGAGAGAATAAATAAATCTAGTATTATTTTAATTTTTTTAGCATTATTTTAAAAAGGAAAAAAAAGATGGTTCTTTCACTTCTGGCACCCAGACTATAGTTCCTAAATACCATTTCCCACTAAAATGAAGCAGAGCTCTTTAGAAAAACAGTTGCAGTTGACTCCAGGTATAGGGCAGGAAATGTACAAAACTTGTCATATCAGAAATCAATTAAGCTATCCAAGTCTTTTTTTAATTTTTTTTTTTTTTAAGCTATCCAAGTCTTTTGGAGTTAGGTTCTAGGGACTTAGAAGCCAACCTGAAGGGGGGATAGGGATGGGGAACACATGTAAATCCATGGCTGATTCATGTCAATGTAAGGCAAAAACCACTACAATATTGTAATTAGCCTCCAATGAATAAAAATAAATGGAAAAAAAAAAGAAGCCAACCTGAAGAGACTCCCACTAACTAAAATGTGGTAATTTGGGCATCAGTAAAATAGTAATAATAACTGCAATGGATTGAAACACAACAAAATACTTACATTCATGACTTTAGAATGGAACTTAACTGATTTTTCACCTTTTCAAGGATACTAGGGAACCAATTCATTATTCTGAAACCAGTATATACCAAGCATTTTACCTGCTTTCCTATATGAGCTGTACCTCTAGGAAAACAAATACTTGGTGAAAACAGATCCCTACTGAAATAGTCCAACTAAAATGAAAAAATTATATACAGGCATAACTCATTTTATTGCACTTTACATATACTACTCTTTTTTTTTTTCTTCTTTTTTCTCTTTTTTTTTAAACAAACTGAATGACTGGCAATCTTGCATTGTCAGGTGATGATTAACATTTTTTAGCAATAAAGTATTTTTTAATTAAGGTATGTACATTTTTTAGGCCTGCTACTCACTACTGTTTAGTGTAAACATAATATTAATATACACTGAGGAACTAAAAAATTCATGTGACTCACTTTACTGTGATACTCACTTTATGGCAGTGGTCTGGAACTGAACCCGAAATTATCTCTGAGGTAAATATGTACTTACAATACAATCATTTTGCAAATGCCTGATGAAAAAAATTAATCTAGGTAATAAATCAATTGCCACTATATGAGATGAGAGACATACGGACATTAATGAGCTTCCCAGAGGAAGTAATACCATCACCTGTGAAGCGGTCATGATTTAAAATAAAAAAGTAAATATGGGGACTTCCCTAGTGGTTCAGTGGTTAAGAACCCACCTGCCAATGCCAGGGACATGGATTTGATTGGTAGATGGTCTGAGAAGATTCCACATGCCATGGAGCAAAGAAGCCTGTGCATCACAACTACTGAAGCCCACCCAGCCTAGAGCCTGTGCTCCACAACAAGAAAAGCCACTGGAATGAGAAGACAACGCACCACAACTAGAGCAGCCCCCACTCGCCACAACTAAAGAAAGCTTGCATGCCATCAACGAAGACCCAGTGCAGCCAAGAGAAAAAAAGTAACTCTGAATCCAATTAAGCCTTTGGATCTAACATCAGATTTACTGGACAGTGAGAAAATATAGGAATGTCTTAGTGATAGCATGGAAGTCCAATTAGCAAAGTCCAGAATGTGAAGAAACCTATAGTGCAAACAACCTAGATTTATAGAAAAAAGGGAGATAGAGGAAGGGAACTGGAGGAGAACCTATAAAGAGAAATAAAAGACTTTAAACACAGTATGTGGACTTTATGTGGATTCTGACTTGAACGAACCATAAAAAATAACCTATGACTTGGAAATTTTTAAGACTCACTTGACATTTAATTATATTAAGGAATTGTTTTGAAATTTTTAATATTTACATTTTTAAGAAAACTCTTTATTTCTTAAGAGATACACAGAAACTGTTATTGATAAACTTATATGCTATCCAAGATTTCCTTCAAGAGAAGCTGAGTTGGTGACTACTGCAGCATGGTGTTTACTTACATAAGGGTCCATTTTTAGGTCTGTTTGGTATTTTCCATAACACAAAGTAAAAAATAAAGACAGCATTTTTTTTTAAGTGTGCCAAATTATGGGTGAAATTGGCAGGCTGATTTGAACAGTTATACTGGAGTATACTTGCTTTACAATGTTGTGTTACTTTCTACTGTATGGCAAAGTGAGTCAGCTATATGTATACAGACATCCCCGTTTTTTAAAAATTCCTTCCCATTTAGGTCGCCACAGAGCACTGGGTAGAGTTCTCTGTACTACACAGTAGGTGCTCATGAGTGAGCTATTTTATACTTAGTATCAACAGTGTATGCATGCCAATCCCCATCTCCCAATTCATCCTATCCCACTTTCCCCCGACTTTCCCCCGTGGTATCCATGTCTAGAGACAGTTTTTTAAAGCAATTCAGACAAAACAAATTGAAGTCTGACGTGAGGTTTAACATCGTGCCAACATATTCATTTATTTCACTGACTACATCATGAGTTGATATATCATCAACTTTTAAAAATAAAGGATGACAGTGCAATCTATCAGGAATAGTGAACACAGGTGCTAGTTGGTTGCTTTACAGTGAAATTTGTAAGGGATTTTTGTTTTTAAATGTCCTCCCAAGACTTCTCTGGCTGTCCAGTGGTTAACACTCTGTGCTTCCACTGCTGGGTACATGGGTTCAATCCCTGGTGGGTGGTGGAAACTAAGATCCTGAATGCCACGCAGGCAGCCAAAAACTTGGGGAGGAACAAACATTTTTTTTAATGTCCTCCTATAGGAAAATTAGAATATGCCCCTGGATATTAGATTTGAATTGGAGGTATCTGTATGAACACATGGCTATAATATTATACATGATACTGTATTATAAATTTTTATAATAAAAACATATAGACATAGGAATACACACACGAACACATTCATACATATACTTCCTACCTGTTTCCTCAGAGTCTAGAAGCAATGACACCTTGTAGCAGTGAACACATCTTATATCCAGATCCTGATATCTAAACCACATTTTCTAGTAAAACCAGAGCTCCCTGGAGAAATGGCTGATCCAGGATAGGGCAGGAAAATGCAAAATAAGCAGACAACATCTTATATAAGAAAATAAATGTTGAAAATATTTTGAATATTTTGAAAATAAATTCAGAAATGTTGAGGGCATGTCAAAAAGATACTGATGCCAGTTAGAAAAGGCTACTGTGGTCAACTGTGAGACAATCTGAGCATCAAAATAAATGGTAATAATAGATTAAAGCATAACGTGAAACAAAAATTGAATTTTAAAAATCTATCAGTCTATAAGGAAGAAAAGCAAGCTATCCCTTCTAGCAGATGTCAACCTATAAAAACAGAAAGGATGATGGAAGCAGAAAATCACCATGATAGATGAGTGAATAGAAAAACAGGATTATCTAGACATTGTCTCATTTAAGTATTTGGAGGCAAGAGGGACACTGTTTCACGTATTCTCAGAGTGGTTTAAAAATTATATATACCTAATACACACACAATGATGATAAAGCAAATGGGACAAAATGTTAACACGGGGTGAACAAGGGTCTGTTTTATGATTCTTGCAACTTACCATAACATCAAATAAGCACTTGTCAAAAAGGAAAAAAGTCCCCACTCACAACAAAACAGTTTGAAAACTCTGGGGTATTAAGTGAATGTGTGCAGCAGTCCATGGGGTTCTAATGAAGGTGCTCAAGACAGTCTCTCCTTTGGTTTCTTACTCTAATGATCACAACTACTGCCATGGTGGCAGTACTGAAGAGTAACTTATTTTAAATTGTTATTTTCACTGATGTATCAGTAATAATGTTCATTTCATACCTATAATGGCCCACTGCTGAAAGACAAAGTAGGGATTTCCCAAGTGGTCCAGTGGTTAGGAGTCTGCCTGCTAATGCAGGGGACATGGGTTCAATCCCTAGTCTGGGAGGGTCCTGCGTGCTGGGGGGCAATGAAGTCCCTGTGACAACTCCTGAAATCATGCTCTGGAGCCCCTGCTCTGCAACAAGAGAAGCCACTGCAATGAGCAGTCAACAGGCCACAACTAGAGACAGCCCGCACAACAGTGAAGAGCCAGCACAGCAAAAATAAACAACTTTAAAAATTATTTTTAAAAAATACATAACATAAAATTGAGAAGCCTAAAAATAATACTACAAATATGCTTGTAATCCAGACCTTTGAGTTGGATTCATTAGATTAAAACTATCTCTCATCCAGCACATAAAGACGACTCTAGATCCTCAAACAACGGTGTCAAAAAATAACAATAAATACTGATGCTTACAGTCAACTACATTTTCATTGTGGATGGTCTTCTTTTTTTCGGGGCCACACCATGAAGTTTGTGGGATTTTACTTCCCTGAGCAGGGATTAGCAGTGAGAGCACAGAGTCCTATCCACTAGACTGCCAGGGAATTCTCCACTGTGGATCATATTTACTTGCATATTTGGAATCTTGTCATTTAAAAACAATATTATATTTCATCTCAAACATCAGAATTATATTTTTTAAAATTTAACACATTATAAAACTTAAAACTACGCTTTACCCCAAAACCAAATATTTCATTCTATTTTACTTTGCTGCACAGCATGTGAGATCTTAGCTCCTGACCAGGGTTCACACCTGTGCCCCTGAAGCACAAGAACAAAGTCTTAACCACTGAATTGTCAAGGCAGTCCCTCAGTGTTTTATTTTTAAATTAATATAAAGAATAATGTTTTCCTTAAACAGAAATGTAAAATTAAATGTACAAGTATACTTGCTAACTTGGGGAAAGCAAAAACATATAATACAATAATAAGAAAATAAAAATCTTAAAGATCATATTTTGAAAGAAAAAATATTTTAACACCAGTCTTTTAAAAAATTAATGCTTTAACATCTACTATACAAAAATGAAATCATCTAAAAAACCTTTAGGGAAAGTTTGCAAGACTGCATAATGAGAGAACTTTCAGGTCCACAAAAATGATTTCAGTTCAGTTGCGTCCAACTCTTTGCGATCCATGAATTGCGACATACCAGGCCTCCCTGTCCATCACCAACTCCCGGAGTCTACCCAAACCCATGTCCATCGAGTCGGTGATGCCATCCAGCCATCTCATCCTCTGTCATCCCCTTCTCCTCCTGCCCCCTATCCTTCCCAGCATTAGGGTCTTTTCCAATGAGTCAACTCTTTGCATGAGGTGGCCAAAGTACTGGAGTTTCAGCTTCAGTATCAGTCCTTCCAATGAACACCCAGGACTGATCTCCTTTAGGATAGACTGGCTGGATCTTCTTGCAGTCCAAGGGACTCTCAAGAGTCTTCTCCAACACCACAGTTTAAAAGCATCAATTCTTCAGTGTTCAGCTTTCTTCACCGTCCGACTCTCATATCCATACATGACTACTGGAAAAACCATAGGCTTGACTAGATGGACCTTTTAGGAGATGATTATTCAAAGCGGGGATCAGCAGGCTGTAGTTTTGCTAAATTCTTTACTCTTTTGGTAAATAAAGTTTTACTAAAACTTATATAGCCCATTTGTCCATATATTGTCGATCTATAACTGGTTTTCCATGACAACGACAGAGTTGAAACAGAGATTATATTAGCCCATAAAGCCAAAAATGTTTACTATCCGGCTCTATATATGAAACTATGCTTCTATGGTTTCATTGCAACAGAATAGATTTAGAAAGACTCATACACCTACTTGGGCCAGGCATTATGCTATATGTTGGAGATACAACAGTGAACAAAATATAGTCTCTGTCCACACAGAGCTTGCAGTCTGTTGGAGGGAAAAGTATTATAATTATCATATGCATAAATATATAATAAACAGTAAATAAAGCAGGAGTCCCCAACCCCTGGGCCATGGATCAGGACCAGTCCATGGCCTATAGGTACCAGGCCACAGAGCAGGAGATGAGCGGTGAACAAGGGAAGCTTCTGTCTTTACAGCCATTGCTCTCATTACTGCCTGAGCTCCCCCTCCTCTCATATCAGCAGAGGCATTGGGATATAGATACCATGGTCCTTACGAGAATCTAATGCCTGATGATCTGAGGTGGAGCTGATGCAGTGTGGATCAGCAAATGTAATATACCTGAATCATCCTGAAAGCATCCCCCAACTCTGACTCACGGACAAACTGTTTTTCATAAAACCCGTCCCTGGTGCAAAAAAAGGTTGGGAACCACTGTTATTAAAATAAAGGGAAAAAAAATTAGAAAAAGATTAGAAGAACTACGGACCTCCCATCAGAGGGTGAAGTGAGAGTTAGTGAGGGAAGTGAGAATTCTCTGAAAAAGTGAATAATTAAAAGATAAGAAGTGAACTAGGCTTCTTTTTCAAAAGGAGATGAAGAGTATTTCAAGTATTGCAGGCAGAGGGGACGGGATATATGCGAAGAGGCATGCATGGCATGACAAATAGATTCAAGGGATTAGATCTGATAGAGTGCCTCAAGAACTACAGAGAGAGGTTCGTGACACTGTACAGGAGGCAGTGATCAAGACCATTCCCAAGAAAAAGAAATGCAAAAAGGCAAAATGGTTGTCTGAGGAGACCTTACAAACAGCTGAGAAAAGAACAGAAGCGAAAGGCAAAGGAGAAAAGGAAAGATATACCCATTTGAATGCAGAGTTCCAAATAGCAAGGAGAGATAAGAAAGCCTTTCTCAATGATCAATGCAAAGAAATAGAGGAAAACAGAATGGGAAAGACTAGAGATCTCTTCGAGAAAATTAAGAGATACCAAGGGAACATTTCATGCAAAGATGAGCACAATAAAGGACAGAAATGGTATGAACTAACAGAAGCAGAAGATATTAAGAAGAGGTGGCAAGAATACACAGAAGAACTGTACAAAAAAGATCTTCACGACCCAGATAATCACAATGGTGTGATCACTCACCTAGAGCCAGGCATCCTGGAGTGTGAAGTCAAATGGGCCTTAGGAAGCATCACTAGGAACAAAGCTAGTGGAGGTGATGGAATTCCAGTTGAGCTATTTCAAATCCTAAAAGATGATGCGGTGAAAGTGCTGCACTCAGTATGCCAGCAAATTTGGAAAACTCAGCAGTGGCCCCAGGACCAAGAAAGGTCAGTTTCCATTCCAACCCCAAAGAAAGGCAAGGCCAAAGAATGTTCAAACTACCACACAATTGCCCTCATCTCACACACTAGCAAAGTAATGCTCAAAATTCTCCAAGCCAGGCTTCAACAGTACATGAACTTCCAGATGTTCAGGCTGGATTTAGAAAAGGCAGAGGAACCAGAGATCAAATTGCCAACAGCCGTTGGATGAAAGAGCAGAGTTCCAAAAAAGCATCTACTTCTGCTTTATTGACTACACCAAAGCCTTTGACTGGGTGGATCACAACAAACCATGGAAAATTCCTCAAGAGATGGGAATACCAGACCACCTGACCTGCCTCCCGAGAAATCTGTATGCAGGTCAAGAAGCAACAGTTAGAACTGGATATGGAACAACAAATTGGGAAAGGAGTACATCAAGGCTGTATACTGTCACCCAGCTTATTTAATTTTTATGCAGAGTACATCGTGTGAAATGCCAGGCTGGATGAAGCACAAAGTGGAATCAAGATTGCCGGAAGAAATATCAATAACCTCAGGTATGCAGATGACACCACCCTTATGGCAGAAAGCAAAGAACTAAAGAGCCTCTTGATGAAAGTCAAAGAGGAGAGTGAAAAAGGTGGCTTAAAACTCAACATTCAGAAAATGAAGATCATGGCATCTGGTCCCATCCCTTTGTGGCAAATAGATGGGGAAACAATGGAAACAATGACAGACTTAATTTTGAGGGGCTCCAAAATCACTGCAGATGGTGACTATAGTCATGAAATTAAAAGATGCTTGCTCCTTGAAAGCATCTTAAAAAGCAGAGATATTACTTTGCCAACAAAGATCCATCTAGTCAAAGCTATAGTTTTTTCAGTAGTCATGTATGGATGTGAGAGTTGGACTACAAAGAAAGCTGAGCACTGAAGAATTGATGGTTTTGAACTGTGGTCTTGGAGAAGACTCTTGAGAGTCCCTTGGACTGCAAGGAGATAAAACCAGTCAATCCTAAAGGAAATCAACTCTGAATATTCATTGGAAGGAACTGATGCTGAAGCTGAAACTCCAATACTTGGGTCACCTGATGTGAAGAACTGACTCATTTGAAAAGACCCTGATGCTGGGCAAGATTCAAGGAAGGAGAAGAAGGGGATGACAGAGGATGAGACGGTTGGATGGCATTACCGACGCGATGGACATGAGTTTGAATAAGCTCCAGGAGTTGGTGATGGACAGGGAAGCCTGGTGTGTTGCAGTCCATGGGGTCGCAAAGAGTCAGACACAACTGAGCAACTGAACTGAACCTGATGCATGGCTAGATTGAAGAAGTGGAAGGAGGTTGGCATGACTAGACAGCATTAAGCCTGCAGGAAGAGGCTGAAGTTATGTGACAAGCAAGGGATTAGACCACACAGAACTTTATTGGGAGTAGTAAGAAAATAACATAGGCCAGTTTGTCTCAGCTTCTCCATGTCAAACAATCTTGCAAAAACCTCAGTGGACAAAAGCTCTCGCACTCATCTTCAGTTCCATGAGGCGTGACAACAGATGTTTAAAGTCTAAAGTATACAGCTGATCTGACTATGGAGTGTCCTCTTTTTTAGGTTATTTACAGCAACCATTTTAAGAGATACTAATTTTCTCTCACAATTCTATAAAATAGCCTGGAGTACCTGTGCCAATTCAGCTACTAAGTATATTATCTAAATCATTAACCCTCTCCATCTGTCAAATCGGATGTCAAACTAGGTGTTAGGAGTCTCTTATAGCTTTGCTTCTTGCTTAAACTTTTTTGTTTCTATGTCTTATTTAAATTTATCTTCCATGTAGTCTAGTAACCTGAAAATAGCCTGAAAATGAAAGAGATGTTTGGAGGCTTTCCAGAAACAAGATATTTTAACTTTCCAGTTTATGTGACTACATATAGGTTCCTGTTTTACTATTATTAAAAACTTCATAATTTCCTGATTATTTGCTTTACATAGTTACCATTACAAAGCTTGTAAGAATTTTGTGTCAAAAAGAAAAAGCAGAGAAGGAATCAAATTCACAAGTGATCTTGAAAACAAAGCTGAAACAATTCTCTTGATGTTTGAGTCATCGACCCTTATGGGACCAAGTCAGACTGCAACAGCTGTGGATCATTATTTAAAATCAAGAATTCAATTTGATTGTGATAGCAGATTTTTTAAAGTTGATGGGTCAGAGGAACAGAAAATAAATGAAACAGGAATTTTCATTTGCTAGAATAAACCAACACATTACCCTATATTTTAAGGCACGAGGGATGATATGCAGGTATTCTACTCAAATCAGAGTACCAACCATTTTCCTTCACTATGAGCACTTCAAATAAGCTCTTCTCTACACACCTGGGAAAGGATTCATCTTTTTAAGACTTATCTTGGAGACTTTCCCTTAAGGAGAGATGATTCTCAAAGCAAGCAGAGTTGACAATCGGCCCCTCACAGTGCTGTCCAAGAAGCCTGACATAATACCACACTAGTACTTAAGATTTTCAGTTTTTTGTTGACCTGAGTCTATCTATTACTATTCTCTGAGGACAACTGGTATGTTTTGATCAACATACTCAATGTTTACTTGTTAGATAAACTGAAATTTCCTAATTGCTTGAAAAATAATTTAACAGGATTGAACCACAGAATATCAACTTTCGAAAGAATCTAATCCAACTCCCACTTTGGGCGTCCCTGCGTGGTCTGGTGGTAAGGACGTGGTGCTTTCACTGCTGTGGGCCTAGGTTCAATCCTGGGAACTAAGATCCCACAAGCTGCATGATGTGGCCAAAAAGAAACAGCAGAACAAAACAAAAATGCAACTTGTTCATTTAACTAAAATAGAGCAAGGGTGACTCCCTGGTGGTGCAGTGGATAAGAAACCACATGTCAACGGAGGGGACACGGGTTCCCGAGAGCCAAAACTACTGAGCCTGTGTGCCACACTACTGAAGCCTGCATGCTTAGAGCATGTGCTCCCTAACAAGAGGAGAAGCCTGTCCACTGTAACAAAGAGTAGCCTCACTTACTGCAACTAGACAAAGCCCGTGTAGCAATGAAGACCAGCACAGCCAAAAATTAATTTTAAAAAAAAGTTTTAAAAAATAGAGCAAGGAGAGGATAAGTTCTGAAGTTGGATTAAATTCCTATTAAATATGCTGTGGTCAAATCAAGTTATGTTCTCTCCAAGAATTTTTATGGGAAAGCTACTGTTTTGAAATGGCAAAAACTTTTAATAACTTCAAGACTATTTTGCCAATAACCATGAAAAACTACTAGCCTAGAACTGGTTTCCCCAAACATTTTGACCATTTTTGCTACCCCTGCCTTGTCCCAGATAAGGTATCATTCACCCCAGGGGTGGATACCTATTTGCAAGAAGGTGGAAGAGTTGTCAAGTTACTATGATCTACAGCTCTCACTATCTTTCAGAAGACTTTATGTGAATGACAAAACTCAACGTCCAAATTCTTGTCAGGTTTTTTAAAGTTGGGTATTTATTGAATCCTATTTTATAAATTTAAAAACTTACAAGGTTAGTGTCATTAACATGCCTAAGATCAAACAAAGCCAGTGTTCCATCTCCTGCTGGCCTCAAGCTCTCAGAATACCTGAATTAAATAGGCTGAAAAAAGCCATTTAAGTAAACCCATCTGCAGAAATGTACTCTACTTGGGCCACTCCTTTAGAACGGTGGAGGTGGGGGGAACCCAACATAAGAGTTTTATTGAGGCATAGCATGCTGCTGCTGCTGCTGAGTTGCTAAGTTGAGTCTGACACTGCTATCCCGTGGACTGTAGCCCACCAGGCTCCTTTGTCCATGGGATTTCCTAAGCAAGAATACTAGAGTGGATTGCCATTTCTTTCTCCAGAGGATCTTCCCGACCCAGGGATCAAACCCAAGTCTCCTGCCTGACAGGTGAATTCTTTACCACTGCACCATCCTGCAAGTCCAAGGCTTAGCATACATACCATAAAATTTACCTGTTTTAAATGTATAATTCAATGATTTTTAGTAAATTTATAGAGCTGTATAACCATCACCACAATCTCATTTTAGAACATTTCAATTGCTCCCCAGAGATCCTTTATGGTCCTTTACATTAAATCCCATTTATATCCACAGTTCTAGGAAACCACTAACCTGTTTACTCTGCTCCTATAAATTAACCATTCATTAATAAATAAATGAAATCATAAAAATAAATGAAATCATAATATGTTGTCTTTCATATCTGACTACTGTAACTCAAGTACAATGCTTCTGAGGTTCATCCAAGTATCAATATTCATTCCTTTTTCTGCAGAGTAGTATTCTATTGGTGGATGTACCACATTCTTTATACTTACTAGCTGACAGATATTTGGACTATTTTCAGCTTTTGGTTGTTGAGTAACGCTGCTGGGAACAAGTCAGTACAAGAACGGTTGCTTTGAACAATTCTGCCCAGTTTTAACTGCAAAAAAATTGAGAGGAAGGAATTTGCCAAGCCCCTTACTCCACCATTCAGGAAGTTTCACCCTAAACAAGTTTTTTAAAATATATAATGGTAATTTCTCTTGATTATTTTGAGGTGATTATGCTCTTATAAGAAGTTTGCCTGATTTTGATGTCTTGTTTAATGTGGGAGACTTGGGTTCAAGTCCTGGGTTGGTAAGATCCCCTGGAGAAGGGAAAGGCTACCCACCCCAATATTCTGGCCTGGAGAATTTCATGGACTGTACATGGAATCACTCTTTGTAATTGTAGAGTCCACTGAGGTCACAAAGATTGGACATGACTGAGTGATTTTCACTTCACTTAGAAAGATTTTAATAAATACATCTATATATTCTTCAGGTACTCAAATTTGAGGTTGAAAAGCCTAAAATATGAGTTTTATTAGTATTAAGACAAGTACCTATTGCTGAAGCCTGTCTATTATTACCTGTACATGTAATAAGCTGCTTTAGTCATGTCTGACTCTTTGCAACCCTATGGACTATAGCCCGTCAGGCTCCTCTGTCCCTGGGATTCTCCAGGGAAGAATACTGGAGTGGGTTGCCATGCCCTCCTCCAGGGGATCTTCCAACCCAGGGATTGAACCCGTATCTCTATGTCTCCTACACTGGTAGATGGGTTCTTTACAACTACCATCACCAGGGAAGCCCCTATTATTACCTAGAGGAAACTAAAGTCCAAAAACCACACAAGCAGTTAAAGAGATCTAAATTCCCAGCTCTCCAGGTAAAAGCGAACATAAGGTAAAGATTAAAACTCACAACTGGCCTAGCACTTATACAACAACTGGAATAATACAAAGATGCTACTTTCCTTATGATTTCCCACTTGATACATTGGAATTTTTTCTTTTTACTCTTCAGAAAAGTGTTTCTGGTTTTATTTCAAAAGTTAGTCAGAAAATATTCACTTCAGAGAAAGTTTTTACAACTAGTTCAGTTCAAATTCTTTCACTCAAATGTGGGAGTGACCATAACAGATTTTCACATATATAAGTTGAATTCCTGCCGGGTAGTCTTTTTTATTTTCTATCTTTTGATAACTTAGGAAGCATGAAACATAAGAAAACTTAAATCATTCAATATTTCAAGCACACAATATTTCAGTTGGAGACACAAAATACTGAGGTTAATGATAGCTTTCTACTTTTATAAAGTAACTACAGAATCTACAGATAAACATATAATTCATACATCCTGCTGGAAAACCTTACAAATTCTCCAGTTCATCCTATTTTTCTCTTGCATTTTCATAGAAAATTTTACTTTTATCACATTTCCTGAAAACTCTCTTAATAAGGCCTGGTATTTCATATCTTTAACACATTCTGGCTCTGAAATGAAACTAAAGAGAGATAATGTAAACTTATTTTCCTCTGCTATTACAAGTGGTAAACTTTTAATTGCAAAGAAAACACAGCAATGAGCTAGTTTTCTAGAGTAAACCAACAGAAATGCAAAATTCATATCAACTGAAAATTCCTTTCCCTTTAGCGTATGGCTGCTGCTTCTAAATTTTTAAGTAAAAAAACCATCAAAGTATAAATGTCCTATTATGGAATCACTGCAAATATTCAGGAAAAAGGAAAAGAAAAAGTGTCAGCCACTAACAGACAAGATATATTAGCCGTCTTATTAAAGTTTTATGCACAAGTAAATACCTCCTCCCTCAGATAAACAATTTAAGTGATAGAAAATTTGGTCTTATTACTATTTCCTTAATTATTATTAAGTGTTTACCACATGGTAGGCTTGCAGAGAAGACACAGGCCTTTGTAGGACATTTAACAAAACATCCTCCCACAGTAATACTTTCATTATTTCATTTGGCACATGGCAGATTATGTTAACAGATTTATTTATTGACTAAGTCTAATCATATTTCCTCAGTTGGCATCAATATGATATCTACTATTTACGTTTGCTTCAACACTGGATATTTGTTCAAAAGTCTTCCATATGTTATTTCTACCACAGAATTTTGGGTTTCAATGAAATTTAAGATTTTTTATGGTAGATTACAAAAAGATAAATAATCTTAACGAGAGCTAAAATAATTTGGTTTGTGAGTCCACTTTATAAGCCAAAGAATTTGCTTTTTATTGCAAGGAAATGAAACATTAGGTAATTAAGAGTTCCATAGCAATGAATTAAGACCCAAAGTGACCTAACAGTATTTTTCAAAACCTGGTCATATCATCACCTTTCCTGGCACAGGCATGCACATGACTTTAATATTTTATAGTTTTCCTTTCATTCAAAACATAACTCAAGATAGCATTTTTTTTAAACATACACTGCTTCCCAAAGCTTAAATGCCTATAATTTCACAAAGATTCTGAATTACACATACTTAAGCCAAACAAAAAAATAAGGAAAATGTAGTCAACCTCATTTAGAGAAAGCAAACCACAAACTGAAAACTGCATGAGAGCAAGGATCACGTGGTTACTTTGCTTCCTCTTCCATTTATTCATTCAACAAATATTTACTGAACATCTACCATGTGCCTGACAATGTTCTAGGCAATGGAAATACTTCAATAAATAAAACAGACAAAAATCCCTGTCCCCTTTGGAACTTACATTCTAGAAAGGGGAAACAGACAATAAACAAAATAAGTAAAATACACAGTATGTTAGAAGATGATAAGCTGGCAATGGGGAAGGGCATTTAAAATAGGGTAGCCTGGTCGGCCTCATTGAGAATGGAAGTGAAGAAACGAACCACAGGACAGGTGAACAAAACGCAGTCTAGGTAAAGGTCCTGACACAAGACAAGGACTAGAGTAGTCACAAGGAACTGCAAGAAGATCTGTGGCTGGAGCTAGAAAAGTATCAATAGTAGGATAGGAGTCCAGAGATTAAGGGGGAGTAACATATGGGCGTAGAACACAGAAAACTTGAAAGTCTCTATTTCTGGCCACACCACACAGCCTGTGGGATCTTAGTTTCTCAAGCACAGATTGAACCCATGTCCCCTGGAGTAGATGCACTGAGTGGTAACCACTGGACCGCCAGGGAAGTCCTTGAAAGTCTTTTTTCAAACTCGTGTTATATTTTGAGTAAATGGGAGTCATTAACAGGGGTCTAAGCAGAGAATTTATAAGACCTGACTAAACTGAATCACTCTGGCTGCCATGTTCAAAACACATTGAGGGGCAAGAATGGAAGCAGGGAAAACAACTAGCATGCAACTCTACTAAGCCAAGTCAGATGTGTTTGTGGTTTGGACCAGAATGGAAGGACTGAAGTTGTTTAAATTCTGCATATATTCTCAAGGTGAATCAAACATGATCTCCTGAGTCAATGTGGGTAACGAAAATAAAAGTTACAGAAAATTGGGTTGAGGGGAACAAGGTCGTGAGGAAGCAATGCACAGTTTGCAGCCGCCATTTCTTCCGCCTTCAGTCTCTGGATCTTTTGTAGCGCTTCCAACAGCGCTATGTTGGGACAGAGCATCCAGAGGTTTACAACCTCTGTGGTTCGTCGGAGCCACTACGAGGAGAGTCCAGGGAAGAATGTACCATTTTCAGTGGAAAACAAGTGGAGGTTACTAGCTATGATGACTTTGTTCTTTGGGTCAGGATTTGCTGCACCGTTCTTTATAGTAAGACACCAACTGCTTAAAAAGTAATCCATGAGACAGATAAGAAGAGGAACATATTAAGAGGTGCAATCTCTTAAAAGGATCAAACCCTTGAATTCAGCATCCTAGATATGTTTGTAAATAAACTTATGGCATAAAAAGAAAAAAAGGAAATAGAACGGTTTTTGTTTAAAAGCTAGGTGACAAAATAAAAAACAAAGTGACTTCATAAAAAAATTTAAAATTTTGTACATAATACACTATCTACAGAGTAAAAAGGCAACCCACAGCATGGGAGAATGCAAATTATACATGTGATAAAGAGATTAATATCCAGATTAATATAGAGGACTCCTAACACTGAACAACAACAAAACAAATGACCCAATTGAAAAATGGGCAAAGGACTTGAACTGACATTTCTCCAAAGAGGATATACTGTTGATGGGAATGTAAAATGGTACTGTGGAAACAGTAAAGGTTCCTAAAAAATTAAAGAGAATTATCATTTGATACCACAATTAATTCCACTTTGGAGTATATACCCAAAAGAATTGAAGGCAGAGTCTTAAAAAGATATGTATATCCTATGTTTATAATAGCATTATTCACAATAGCTAAAAAACACAGAAGCAATCCAAATGTCCATCAACAAATGAATGGATAAGCAAAATGTGGTATACCCATGCAACAGAATACCATTCAGCCTTTAAATGGAAGAAAATTCTGTGATATGCTGTAACGTGAAGAGCCTTAAGGACTTCACGCCAAGAGAAATAAGGAGCTCACAAAAAGACAAATACTATGCATTTCACTTATATGGAATACTTAGCAGTAGTTAACATTAGAGACAAAAAGTGTAATTGTAGTTGCCAGGAGTTAGGGGATGCAAAGAATGGGAAGTTACTGCTTAAAAGGTACAGAATTTCAGCTTCCAAGATGAAAAGTGTTATGTGGCTGGATGGTGGTGACTGCAGCCCAACAATGTGAATGTGTTTAACACATCGAACTTAAAAATGCTTAAGATAGTGGGATGAGGGGGAGGGAGGGGATATATGTATACTTATAGCTGATTCATGTTGTTAAACAGCAGAAACTAACACATCATTGTAAACAATTGATGTTGCTGTTTAGTCACTAAGTCTGCAACCCCATGGACTGCAGAATGCCAGGCTCCTCTGTCATCTACTATCTTCCAGAGTTGGCTCAAATTCATGCCCATTGAGTTGGTGATGGTATATGACCATATCATCCTCTACTGCCCCCTTCTTTTGCCTTCAATCTTTTCCCAGCATCAGGGTCTTTTCCAATGAGTGAGCTCTTCACATCAAGAGGGCAAAGTATTGGAGCATCAGCTTCAGCAGCAGTCCTTCCAATGAACATACGGGACTGATTTCCTTTAGGATTGACTGGTTTGATCTCCTTGCTGTCCAAGGGACTCTCAAGAGTTTTCTCCAGCACCACAATTCGAAAGCATCAATTCTTCAGTGCCCAGCCTTCTTTGATACTCCAATTTTAAAAAATGTTTAAGATGATAAATTTTATGTTAAATGTATTTTAATACATACACTAAAAGTCAGGGATAACTCCAAGGTTTCTGATTAAAGGCCAGGGAAGATGGAAGGAAGATGTGATTTGAGGAGGAAGGTCAGAAGTTCAGATTTAGACATTTTTTAGTTTGAGATAGCTATAAAGGTATCCAAGTAGAGATGTCATGAAGACAAGTGGACAAACCAATCAAGAGTTCTGGGAAGGGATCTGGGTTCAAGATATAAATCTGGGAATTGTCAGCGTAGTATTTAAAGCCATGAGTTCATGAAGAGAATAAGTATAGATAAAGACATGAAATTAATTATTTAATTGGGCAAGAATTAGAAAGACTTCTGTTAGTTCTTACAAAGTCTGAAAGTATTGCTTTCTGTAAGAAAGCTATGCTATAGACAGCTTATTTTTAGAAGACAAAGATTAAAAACAAAACTCAAATGTGTGTGTATATATATATATATACATACATATATGTCTACAATTAGCTTTCTGAATAGGATAATTGAGTGACTAATAAGAAATTTTTATAAAAATAAGTCAAAGGGCACTTTAAACTGAGGGTCCAAAGAGTTCATACGATTCACAAAAATCTATAGAATATTAGGTAGCCAGGAATAAAATAAATCTTGACAAATTTTAAGATCACTTCTAGTAGACATACCAATGAGCAGATTATTGGTTTTGACTGACCACTGATTTAGTTACTCAATCAACAGATCATATTATATGCTCTGAAGAACAAGACAGGGTACTGAGCTAGATAAGATGCTGTAAACCATATGGGACCCTAACCCACCTGCCTAACTAAACTATCTCAAGGAGCCTATTCCCAGGCCCACATTAAATCCATGTTCCCAGGCCCACATTATTATTATTATTATTAAATGCATGTCCCCAGGCCCATATTAAATCCAATGAATCAGAATGGGGAAGAGGTCAACAATCCAAACTTTAGTAAGTTCTCAAGACGATTCTTCTATATACTAAAATTTGAGAAAATTATGGCACTAAGAGATGCAAAAATAGTTAAGACCAAGTCCCTATCTTATCCCTGTAAGATAGTAGGGAATAAATATACATATAGCACCAAATATAATAATCTGAGATATAAAATAAAAATTACCAAAAATGACAAGAAAAGTTTCCAACTAAACGGAAAACAAGAAATGCTTCATGGAGATATAAAATGGGTCCTAAGTTCAGATGAGTAGGGAGAAATGCATCCCTACTAAGCGGAGCAGGAAAAACTAAGGCAAAGGGAAAACCAGGGGTTTCATGCAGTGAATATCAAAATGGTTGGGCATAAGCCTACACTAGAATGTACAGGCCATACTGTCTACCAGTCAAATCACTGCTTGAGCAACGGCAGGAGCAGAAACTCATCATCAGTCTTAGGAAGGCCTAAACCTAAGGTAACTGAGCCCTGCTTCTCTTTTTTCCTTTCATGTACCTGCAGTACAATGTAAGAATGATGATGACCTATCTCCAGTCAATGAACCTGGAGCAGATGTATGGATTTCCATTCACATTCTACACCAAAATCATGAGCCTAACTTTGCCCTAAACTGTTTCTCATCACTTCTCAACAATCACATGTCTCTGCTACCTTTAGTAATCTCAGTGCTAGACCTCATTCCCGAGTTCAACCTATCACCGAAATCCTAAATATTTGCCACTAAAGAGATACCTAATCAAAGTTCTTTGTGGTACCATAGGGAAGGCTAGGTGTCAATTGGTGACCAGGTCCAGAGCCCAGATCTCCTGGCTGCCAGCAAATTACTCTTTCCAGTGTCCCACAGTGCATCTTAAACTCTACCTCACAGCAATGTTCAAATCACTTTATTCACTTAATAGAGCCAAAGGCATTAAGATAATACCTCCTATGTGCACAACTCTAAGGGGTTTCTTTTTACATTATATTCCATGTGAATAGCACCCCCTAGAGCACAACTCCAGGATACAAGATGAATAATGATCAGGAGTTACTGGCCGGCAATATTCCAGTTACATGTTTCAACAAGTACTCTGCACACCAAGACTTATTAACACACAAAGCACTAAGGAAAGGTCTAATGGCTTAGAATGACTACTGCGGATATTTAGCATGAAAAAATAGTGTCTCCTGGTTTTGAAACCCCTTATTTTAAAATTAAAATGTTAAATAGCCCAAGAAATCTTTTTCTGATAAGTATAATCTTACCACAGAACTTCTAAATGAAATATTCAAGTATTAAGCTATTTTTCAAATAGTGTATAAGGGTAGTTTCCCTATGCATACTAAACAATTATCATTTTTAATTTGTATACACACACACACACCCTCCACCCTTGAAGAAGTACTAAACAGTTAACTTCAGCTCATCAATGTGATTTTTAAAAATATTTATAAAGAAGCACAGAGAGAAAAATGGTTTAGCTATCCAAACTTCCACTCTGTTACAGGAATGACTCTATTTGATGGACAAAGTCAAAATTAAAAAGAAAAAAGTCAATTACTATTCTTTGAAAGCTACCTTTAATGAGATAAAAGTATTTCTACCATTTCCAATATATCATATAAAATTCAATTTATTTCCCCCTGAAACTTGAACCTCATACCTGCCTTCCAAATCAACAAACTTTACAAAGTATTTTGTTGCACTGCTCTTGAATTAACCATATAATCAACTAGTTATTTTAGCACCTATGATACATCTGAGCAAGGCATTTTGAGGAATACAAAGATGTTCAAAAAGAGTCCCAGTCCTTAAGTTCAGGAAGAAGTCAACTTAACAGGGATATAAAGAACAGAGGGAAATGAGTAAAGCACTTAACTGCCTCTGAAAAATGAAGAAGGATTCAAAGGACCTGAAAACCCATAGGGGTACCCTGACATGGGAGAACAGCATTAACAACAGTACAGAATAGGACAATAAAGCAAGCGGTAAAGCAATCATTCACGCCGTGCTCGCGCTGAAAGTGAAAGTGAAGTCGCTCAGTGTGTCCGACTCTTCGTGACCCCGTGGACTGTAGCCCACCAGGCTCCTCCGTCCATGAGATTCTCCAGGCAAGAATACTGGAGTGGGTTGCCATTTCCTTCTCTAGGGGATCTTCCCAAACCAGGAATCGAACCCAGGTCTCCCGCATTGCAGGCAGACACTTTAACCTCTGAGCCACCAGGGAAGCCCTGTGCTCACATTAGTGCCAGCCTTAATATTTATGGACTACCCACACTGCGTTCCAGGCACACAGTTAGGATTACTCTGCTCTTTCAGTCCTCATAACACAGTTAGGGCCTTCTTGTGTTAATTCTCTTCCAAGATGAGCACACAGTATACAAGGAAACATGCCCAAGATTACATGGATAGTAAGCGGCAACACAAGGATTCAAACCAAACCTCTCAGTCTCAACTCTGATGCTCACTCCCCTCATCTACTATTTTAGGTGGGAAATGGACTAGAATAAGTCAGACTGGTGAACAATGATGTCAATTATTATCAGTAAGGGAACGATTTCAATGTGGAGAGATAAGTTTTAGGACTTCATGTAAGTGATACATATGGCCTTGAACAGAATGAAACCAGTGTTTCCTGAGGGTAAGTTTTCATAGCCAAAAGCAAGATAGATGTTGAGAGATCAATTTCTGGTGTTAGAGCAACCTGCTATGAAGTGATTAAAAAAAAAAATGTATGATAATGGCTAGAAGGAAAAAGGTAACAAGAGAGCTTACAACAGACTCTGAGACAGTGACAACAGAAAATATTGGTAATAAGCAATATAAATGATACTTAGAGACAAAACTCTTTAGCTGCAGATGGTATAGACAAGCCAATGAAATCTACAAAAAAGCTATTATAGTAAGTGAATTTATTTAAGTTGTAGGATGTAAGATCAATATACAAAAATCAATTATTTCTGCATGGTAGCAATGAGCAATCAAAAGTGGATATTAAAAAAATAGTCTCAAAAATTGCAAAATAATAAATGACAAAGATGTGTAAGACCTATACTTCAAACTTTCAAAACATTGCTAAGAAAAATTAACAAAGACCTAAATAAAAGAACCTAAATACTATGTTCACAGATGAGAAGATTCAATATTGTTAAGATGTCAATTCTCCTCCCTCCCCACCCAAAAATTCAATGTAGTCCCAAGCAAAATCCCAGCATGCTTTTTTTTTTTTTGGTAGAAATTGACACATTGGTCCTAAAACTTATTTGTAAATGCAAAGGACCTAGAACAGCCAAAACAATTTTGAAAAAGAAAAATTCAGTTGGAGGACTAACACTACCTGATTTTAAATTATGGTAAATCAAATCCCGTGGTAGAGGCATAAAGACAAGCATACCAATAGAACAGAACAGAGGACTTCCTTGGAGGATCCAGTGGTTAAGAATTTGCCTACACAGCAGGGGGACATGGGTTCCATCCCTGGTCCAGGAAGATTCCACATGCTGCAGAGCAACTAAACCCCTGGACCGCAAGCACTCTAGAGCCCGAGAGCTTCAACTACTGAAGCCCACGTGCCCTATCGCCTGTGCTCTGCAACAAGAGAAGCCGCCACAATAAGTCCTGCACTCTGCAACCAGAAGAAGCCCATGCACACAACAAAGACTCAGGGCAGCCATAAATAAATAAATAGACTAGAGTCCATAAACAGACCCACACATGCATGGACAACTGACACTGGGAGCATGGAGTCTTAGCCACTGGACCACCAGGGAAGTCCCCGGACAACTAATTTTTGACAAAAGTGTAAGAGCAATCCAGCAGAGCAAGTTCAGCCTGTTCACAAAACTGCCGCTGAAACTTCACATTCACTGCGAAAAACTGAACTGTGATGTATACCTCACACCACATGAAAAATGAGCTAAAAAAGGATTAACAGACCCAAATGTAAAACCAAAACTACACAACTGCTAGGAGAAAGCATAAAAGAAAATCTTTGCAATCTTGGGTTAGGCAAATATTTCTTAAATATGACAACAAAAGCACTGCCCAGTCCATAAAAGAAAAAATGGACAAACTGCACTTCAAAAAAACTTCTAAGCTTCTACTCTTAAAAAAAAAAAAAAAAAAAAAATCACTAAGCAAACAAAGGGCTTCCCTGATGGCTCAGTGGTAAAGAATTGGTGTGCCAAAGCACAGACTTGGGTTCAATCCCTGGGTCAGGAAGATCCCCAGAAATTTAGGGAAGGGAATGGCAACCCACTCCAGTCATCTTCCCTGGGAAATCCCATGGACAGAGAAGCCTGGAGGGCTACAGTCTACGGGGTTGCAAAGAGTTGACCACTACTTAGCAACTAAATACTACCACCAAAAAGACAAGCTACAGACTGGGAGAAAGTATCTGCAAACCACATATCTGATAAAGGACTTACACCCAGCATAAATAAGAACTCTCAAAACTCAATAAGAAAATAAACAGCTCAATTTGTTAAAATGAGTAAAAGATTTAAACAGACATCTCACCATGGGAAAAATATGGATGGTAAACGTACATGAAAATATTTTGAAAAAACAGTTTGGCAATTTCTTGAATAGTTAACACAACTATCATATGATCCAGCCATGCCACTCCTATGTATTTATAAAGGTAGCCTTACTGGAAACAATTCAAGCATCTATTAAGAGGTGAATAAATAAACAAATGATATATCCATACAGGTGAATACTGTAACAATAAAAAGAAATAAATTACTGATACATACAATATATTAAGATAGCTATGCTGAATGAATGAAGCCAGACAAGGAAGAAAGAAAGGAAAAGGAGGGAGAGAGAGAATAAACTCAGTATTATTTCACTTATATAAAATATAAATATATATGTAAAATTCTAGAAAATGCAAAATCTATAAGCAGATTTGCCTGGAGGGAGAGGTACTCTTCTACAAAGAGGCACAAGAAAACTTCTGACAGTGATTGATATGTTCACTATCTTGACTGTGGTGATGGTTTCACAGGTATAACCATAAGAAAACTCAAACTGTACACTTTAAACATGTATAGTTGATTGTATGTCCATTATACCTCCACTTCTTAAAAAATAAAAGAACAAAACAAGGTATACTTAAGAAAAAAAAGTCCATGGTGTCGCAAAGAGTTGGACACGACTGAGTGACTGGACTGAACTGAAGGAAAAAAGCGATAAAAAGTTTTAAGAAGAGTCAGGAAGAAGCGCTGTTTGTTCAGGAGGGAGTGAGTAGATCCCTGAGGATTCCATGCAGTTAGAAACAGCTGGATATGAGAAGGCAGTGAAACAAGCCAAACATCTTCTACAGGCAGAGAGAAACATGGATATGAAACACAAAGAGGAATCATTCCTTGAGAAACAACAGAAGACAGAGCACAAGGCTTAGAAGGTGCTGGGCTAGCTCAATACCTCATTAATCTATAACACGCTATTTACGGTGCATTCCCCTTGGCCTGTCAGCTTTTTCAAAATGCAAAAGTCAGACTGCTCTCCTGGCTTATTTCACTGATAAATACAACTGAAACAAGAGATCCCGACAAACCCCACATCCTCTCACAAGTCCTGTCCAGACAATCAACTTGGCTCAGCTTGCTTTGAATGGTATTTCTCAAAAGAATCTAACATACCTTAAATAATTCATCTTAATATGCATTCAAGGAGACAGACAGTTTAACAAAAAATATCTGAAATTGACTTATATTTCTAAATTGCTTAAAGCAGGAGGAAAAGCTCATCTAAAATATATCTTGTGTTAGAAATGTAACAAAAATGTCACGTTCTAAACAGTCCAGTGAAAAGAACTAATAGACTGCTTACACTGCTATCTGGATCAGGAATCCAGTCCATACTCCCATGCCCCAACCTTCTACAGTAAATTCAAAATGCCACCTTCTCAATAAAGCCTTTCTAAGCCCTCTCCACAGTGTCCTCCCTTGACAATTAATTACACTTTTCTGCCCTCATAACTCTACTTAAACAACAGTATTTAATTCCTTGAGCTATTAGAGATTAAGTACTGCCCTACTCCTCAGTGTTCTATACAGAGTAGGTGCTAAAACAGAGAAAAGAGGAGTTTGATGGCTTAAGGCTAAAGGTGACAAGACCTAAAAAGGCCTGAAAACCAAACCCAAGGCTCAGCAGAGTTCTTTCTGGTTTCCCTTCATTAAGTGTGGTAATTGCACCTTACTGGGGCTGAGGGGAAATGTACATGGAGGTTCATTACACTATTCTGTCACTCTATGTATGTTCAAAATTATGCACAATAAATTGTTAAAAAATAATAATAAAGAGTAGCTGAAGATAGGATCAAATGTTTTTTTGTTCTTACTTTCTTACCTTTGAACTTTCCTTTCTTTTTTCCTTTAAATATGATCTTTGCCAGCCTCCTTCCTCTGTTGTCAACAGGTCCACTGGGTCATTAGCCATTTAACAAATGTTGGTTTGGAGGATAAAAGACAGACCCTTTGCACAGGCAGTGGAATTCCAAATGCTAGACTCTTGGCTCCACAATGTCTGATTCAGAAGAACTGCTGGGAGCTATTAGTTTAGCCTGCCCACCCAGGCATATGAAGACTTCTAGAGTTCCTTTTACACCACTCCCATATGCCTCTCATTTATGCCTACACAGTTTGTGTGCTTTCACTTAGCACAGGAACAGATCAGATCCAGTGTGACCACAGAAATTATTAGAAAGGTCCAAGGATGAGGAATCCAGAATGAAGCAGTTCAAATGTGGAACTGCAACAGACTGAAATTTTTTTCCTAGTGGGGCAATAATCCAACAAAAATGCATTTCAAAATCCTCAGACACAAGATCAGGAGGCTATACAATAACAATATATGCAGTATATGAGATACATGTTGGCCTAAATTAGAGCTTCTGTCATTCTGTATGCATATCTTGTGCTTTCCCACCTCTGAGCCTTTGCTAACATTCTCCCTTAATATGACTGCTTTCTTCTTTCTTGATACAAAGATAGTGGGAGTAATCTTATGCCTAGTTTTTTTCTTTTACTTTTTCTTAACTCACAACGAGGACAAAGAAAACAGGGGAGATGGGAAGATGTCCTACAGTAATAAAACTATAGAGTTTCCAGAGGAATGGAAGATTACTAAAAAGAACATGAAAGTGAGAGAAATGTCATAATGTGAAAATAACTAGGCCGTGGGCAGTGCAAGTCAGTGGGGGGGGGGAGGGGGCAGGCGGGGGGTGAGGGAGAAAGATTAAAACACTTCCTCACACCAGTCAACTGGTGGCGTCATGAGCCTAGATATGGATAATACCTTGGTATTGGATGGAACAGGCTAATTAAGTTTGATTCTTGAGCAAATTCCTCAAGAGTGGACATGTTATGGAAGACTGAACTTAGTTATATACAAAATTCTGGCAAAAAGGTGTTAAAAACCACTTAAGAAGCAACTTGTAAGTTATAAAGTCCAAATTCTACACACAAGTGTTGGGGGCAAAAATAAAACTTACACTTGCGTCAAAGGTTGATAAAGGCCTCATCTGGGAATCCTCTGATTCAGAGCAGAAGGAAAAGCAGCCAACTGAATAAATCAAGCCAATCTAAAAGCCTGGATCACTCATGATCTGCTCTTTGAAAGCTATCCTTCAAGACCTGATTCAGATGACATCTTCCACATGCAACTTTTACTGATTATCTCTTTTATTCCATTCACGTGTCCTCATCTGAACCTGTCTCACTTATTTACTTTAAGTGCACAGGCCATATACCTCTCACAAGGTATCAAGTTTCTTAAGACCTGAAAAACTTGTCTTCTGAAGAACTCCTAGCTCTCTGTCTTTCATGAAAACTATGCTCAATATATTTTGCTTGCTTTTTAAAATCTGGACAAATCACAAATATCCCAACTCAGGAATAAAATTTAAATAACCAGTAAACACACACTTATAAAACATATACAAAGTAAATGATCTATAATAACTGTAGGTAGGAGATAAAGGAGAACATGTTCAAAAGGCTCCCGGATTAGCAAACTTTACCAGATATACATACAAAGAGGTAGTGGCTCAACAAGGTCCCATAAGTCTTGTAATAATAACAGAGCTGAAGACTTGAACAAGAAAGCAGCTTACTACCAACTGATCCTATAAAATTAGGAAACGCTGGGATGATCACACACTCAGATAATGGCAAGTGTGGAAATCTGCCTTATTCAAGTGTGGAGTTGTGTACTATAAATGCACACCTGTACTCACTTGAGTATATGGCTCTGTGGCCCAACTCTAACCCTAAATACTGCAATGCAAGCTAGATGAGCAAAATGGAGAACTTTCTAAGTCTTCCAACCACAAAGCAGCAGACTGGGCTACATTCCTCTCAAAACAGTACTGAAAACAGTCTTCTTTCACATGGAAATATGGCTTTAAGAGGTATACTTCCTATATTACAATCAATTTGAAATTTTTAATCAATAATCTATCAGTATCCTCCAAGAAGCTAATGTATAACTCTGAATTTGGGTTGTTGACAATTTAAAACTTTCAGTTTTGATGTAAAATAAATTTATTCATCAAGTAGATGTTTTGATTTCATTAAAAAGCTATCTTTGGGAGTCCCAGGTAGCCTAGTGGTTAGGATTCAGCACTGTCACTGCCACGGCCTGGGTCTGATCCCTGGTTGGGGAACTGAGATCCTGCAAGCTGTGTCGGCATAACCAAATATATAAATATATTTTGTGTGTGTGTTAGTCGTGTCCAACTCTTTACAACCCCATGAACTGTAGCCCGCCAGGCTTCTCTATCCATAGAATTCTCCAGGCAAGAATCCTGGATATTCCTCCCCCTCAAAAAAAGCTATCTTTGGGGCAAAGACTAGAAATTTCATCAAAGAAGATATATGAATGGACAATAAACACATGAAAGGATGCTCAACATTGTTAGCCATTAGGGAAATGCAAGTCAAAATGACAATGTGACACCACTTCCAACCCACTAGATGGCTATAATAAAGAAAAAGACAGATAATAACAAGTATTGGGGAGGATGTGGAGAAATTGGAATCCAAATATACTGCTAAAGGGAATGTAAAATAGTTGGCTGCTCTTCCAAAGGGACCTGGCAGTTCCTCAAAAAGTTAAACACAGAATTACCATATAACCCAGTAATTTCACTCCTAGGTATATACCCAAAAGAACAGAGAATGTGTGTCCACATAAAAAACTCATATACAAATGTTTATAGCAACTCAATTCTTATTAGCCAGAAAGTTGAAACAAGCCAAATTCCATCAACTGATAAACATTTCAGTAAAAATGAGGCACAGCATATACTCATTATTCACAGTAGTTGTGTTCTTTAAAGCTACTGCAAACACTGAATTAGTAAATACCAAACCACCGCTCCTGGGGAAATAAACACAGAGTTAGGTTCCTTCCAGCCTCTGGTCAAAACATTTCCATCAATAGATCAATATATAGCCTTGTTTTATGTGTTTCCATTCAAAGCCATCTGATTTAATACATTGTTGATTCACTAACATTGAACTCATTCCCAAGAGCAATATAACTCATGCCTGAACAAAGCTTATTTAACATATATGTATTTCCCTTAAGGCGTATCACAGTCTTCTCTTCCTTAGGAACACTAGACAGCACTTCAGTGCTACACTTGGGGGCCATTTTAAACAGAAAAATTACCAACAGCAGAAAAATGTGAAAAATGTGGCACTAAACAGACCACAAAAAGAACTCGTTTGAAAAAAAAAAAAACACTTGTTTGCAGTATGAGAACTAAAGTAAGAAAGAAGGCAGAGTGTTATCATGCATGCTCAACTGGAAACGTGAGTGCTGGGCAACTCAAAAATTTTCACTGTTTATGTCCAAAAATGACCACCTTATATTGACTTTTGGATACAAACATTTTAGTAAGTATACAGTTTCACACATAGAGAATCTGTGATTGATGAGGACTGTGTATCATACAATGAATATTATTCAGCCATAAAAAGGAATGATGTGCTAATACGCACTACAACATGGAAAAACAAAAAACATCATGCCAAGTGAAAGAAGTCAGTCACAAAAAACTGACAAAGTCACAAAATACTGTATTTTTCCCAATCTTAAATATTGACAAGTAATTCAGAAAAGAGTTATAACATAAGCCAAAGAATGTTTCTAACACTTTATATACAATGTTCACACAGGCAAATCCAGAGACAGAAAATAGATTAAGGGATGGGAAAGGGGGAAAATGCAGAGTGATTGTTAATGGGTATGGAGTTTCTTCTGGGGATTATGAAAATGTCCCGGCATGCAATGGCAACAGCTGCACAACCTTGTATATATACTAAAATTCATTAAATTGTACACTTTAAAATAGTATGTGAATTATATCTATTATAAAGCTGTTAATGAAAAAACACTATTTCCTACATTATTTTCTGACTTATGCATAGCAATATGCTTATGACTTGTTTTTCAAATTAATACCAAAAGAAAAATTGTGCCTTATCATATAGTTACTTGGGTATAACTTAACCAGTTCACTTCTAGCAAAGCAAGCCTAAAACGGGCCATTTTCTAAGCACACACTTCTTCCCTATTAAGATAGAGCCTGGGGTATTTTTGTTTGTTCTCTTTTCTTTTTTTTTTTTTTTGGCCATTGCCTGTGGATGAGGGAAAAAAAAAAAAACCTAACAATGAGTTTGCAACAAAAGTTTTTTATTTGAAAATGAGAATATTTGCATGTTTGTAGCACATCCATCTAAAACAAGTTCCAAAAGAAACAACAAAGGGAGACAAATGTTACCGATTACTCAAGAATTCAGTCTGAAAACCTCTTAGATATTCCAAAGCCAATCCATGTAGACGGTTAACATAAGCAATAGAGTGAGTAACTCACTTCTCTGTTCAAACCCTGATTCTGAATTCCAACAAGTCACAGTATTATGAAAAGGAGAACAAAAGAAAGAACATTTTAAAAAGTCATCTAAAAGTCACCTTGTCTACCTAGATTCCACACTGGTTTAACCCAGTACATCTCAAATATTTAAGTACATATGAATCACCTGAGGAAATCTTATTAAAATGCAAATTCACTAGATCTGCGACACAACCTGAGATTCTACATTTTTCAAAAGCTCCCAGGTGACAATGATGCTGCTAGCCTCAGCACAGACAATGTGTGTTTACTTTTCTTATGGCTAAGGTAAAGTTGATGTTGCCTGACCACTCTTGTCTAAAGTGAAGGGGCATACAAACAGCCAGCTTTTCCAAAAGGCCTATCAATCCACCATGCATGCTCTTCATCAATTGGAGTTTCTTTTTCTTAATCACATTTAGGGATCTTCTTTGAATCTCTTAAATACTGTTCACATAGATCTCTTAAACTGAGGTACATAAATATTAAGTTAAACCACAGGTAGGAAGGAGCAAACTCCTGGCTCCCTTCATGCAACCCAGTGGCATGATTCTTCCTGAAACACCACCAATACAGGCTCATTTTTAGACTCATTTTAGACTCAGATGAACTGAAATTATGTATATAACTAGTTGCTCCCTATATTCAGTTGGTTCATTCACTTTGCTATTTCTTTGTAAAATACCACTGGATTTGATCCACTTTTTCAAAATTACAAGTTACTTTGAATTTTAATCCAGTTCTCCAAGGAATCAGGCTCTGGTACTGAGGAATTATTTTCTCTAAATCATAGTTCTGTTATCTGTGAAACAGAAATAATACCTTGTACGTCTATTCTAAGAATCTATGACTCTACAGAGTTTTTTATTTCCCTTCCAATCTTTAGTGCTTGAGATCTATGACATTTTGCTTTATTTTGCTTACTTCCCAGTTCTCCAGAGAAAGAAGCCTGCATAAACTATATATAGACATTACTATATTTAACTATCCTTACAAGACACTCTCAGAAAAGTTAATATGATGAACTGGAAATATCCTCAAGTAAGTAAAAATAAAAATAAAAACTAAAAAAATAAAACCTTACATTATCTTTCTCAGTGCCAATCCCCAAAATATGCAAGCAGCCAAATGTACACTTTTTTGTTCACTTTGGTTGTTGCTGTCTTCCTGACCAAAGGTAACACCTGTGCACAGGTAAAAGTTGTGCTTAAATGTATGTGACTGGAGAGAGCTATAGCTGAGGAAAAGCAGTCAATTACCTCTTCTCACAAGTCTCACCAGCTGTGTTTTCCTGATGACACAGAATCTGTCCACCTGCTCCCACAGACGGCACAGCTGCAGCTAAAGTGAAACTCCTGGTTCTGCACACCCGTTCCACGCAGCTTGCTAAAACAACCCTAGTCACCAATCAGGCAAGCCCAGGTCAGCATGTTCATCTTATTGCCAAAATTAATATCCACCTTTTGCTTTTAATCCTTCCCTTTTAAGTTAAATATATAGCCTCTTTTACAAACTAGGAAATTGACTCAGATCTCACATGTGAGTGCTAAGTCGTTTCAGTCGTGTCCAACTCTTTGCAGCCCTATGGATTGTAGCCCGCCAGGCTCCTCTATCCATGGGATTCTCCAGGCAAGAATACTGGAGTGGGTTGCTATGCCCTCCCTCTAGGGGATCTTCCCAACCCAGGGATCGAACCCCCGTCTCTTTTGTCTCCTGTATTGGCAGTTGCGTTCTTCACCATTAGTTCCACATGGGAAGCCTTAAAGGGGTTGGGGGTGGCAGTAGGATAAATCAGGAGTTTGGGATCAGCAGATACAAACAACTAAATATAAAATAAATAAACAACAAGGTCCTACTGTCAGCATAGGAAACTATATTCAATATCTTGTAAAAAATTATAATGAAAAAGAACATATATATAGCTGAATCACTTTACGTAAGAAACTAACACAACATTATAAATAAATTATATTTCAATTAAAAAATAAATAAATAAATAAAAAGCAAAATGCATAATCTGTCATATGTATTAGTTTACACTGGTGAAAATAATCACCAAAATACCTTTATGGTATTAATGAGCTAAAAATGGCAAGATTCCTATGACAGGCCTGGAGAGTTTGATCCACCTGAAGCTTTCCTTCTCTACATCATCAATAGCAGAAAGGACCTATTTTCACTTCCAGCACTGTTCTATTTAGTTACAGGTTCATTAATTCCTTTTTCTACTACCAGATACATGCAGAGACATCATCTCCTACAACTACAGGTAACAGGTGCATCTGCAAGAGCCAACTGCTCCAAAATGGACAAGCCTGAACTTCCTAAGAAAGGGAAAAGGATCTGAATGGTTCTTGGCAACCTCAAGAAGCAATTGATCGTATATTTGCCTTTTCTACAGAGCATTTGGAAAGTTCTCTAAGATGAAAGGTGTGATCACTTTAAAGGCATCTCACTACTAACACTGAACAAATCAATACTGAAAGCTGCAGTCGTTCATAAAAATATGTTCCAAGGTACTTAAGATAGCAGAAGAGATAAATGTCTTTGCTCTTGTTTAAAGCAAAGGTCTGACAGAATGGTTTTGTGAACTGCTCATCTGACTGGAAATTAGAAAGACTCTGCAAAATATTATGATTCCATTTATAAAAAAAATTATACATTAGTATGCATTACAGATGTCTGTAAAGGTATTCTAAAAAGTCTGGAAATACAAACTTTCAATGATGAGGTGAAACGGCATTTTTACTTTTGACTGCAATTTTCTATAAAATTTTTAAGAGAATGTCAAGTTACCTTTGTAAACTATCTTTCAAAAATTATATAATTATAATAAATTATAATTTATTATAATAAATAATCACAGATTCAGCATAGCAGAGAAATGGAACATGGTAGCTAACAGAGTTAGTTTATATAATTCTGAGGAGCTCAGGTCCTGTCTCTACTACCTAAACAGACAGACATGCCCTGAGTGTCAGTTCATTATCCATGCGGCCTCTATTTTCTCAACTGTAAAGTGGGATATGGCAATAGCACAAATCACAGCCTGTTGTGAGCAGTGAATAAAATAATCTATATGAAATCCTCATGTATACCACTATTTTTCAATGTAGGTACAAATTACAAATATGTGATAAAACAAAAAATACTGGTTCAAGCTTTCTTTCTTCAAATAATCCACAATGTACTTAATAGTCATACATATCTTCTAAGGTCACTATGATCATTTTACACAGAATAACAGACAATATAAATTATGGTAGAGTAGATTAAATCTACAATGAGTCCATGCTCAGATGTGTCCAACTCTTTGTGATCCTATGAACTGTAGCCTGCCAGGCTCCTCTGTCCATTGAATTTTCCAGGCAAGAATATTGGAATGGGTTGCCATTTCCTCCTCCAGATGATCTTCCAGACCTAGGGATCAAACCCATATCTCTTGCGTCTCCTGCACTGGCAGATGGATTCTTTTCCACTGATGCCACCTGGGAAGTGCCTATTAAATCTATACAAAGTCTAATAAATTTCGGCCACATATTTCACAAAGAACCCAGAAACTTTCTCAATAAATTCCTAATATATTACTTCATTGTCAAATAGCTCTCACAAAAACACCAGAAAAGTCTGCATAATCTAAATTCCAAATAATGAGCTTTACAAGCATTCATATGATAAAGAGAATTCATCTGTTCACTACAAAGGTCTTGTTAGGTCCAGTCTCTCTTTTCATTCACCATTTTTTTTTTTTTTTCAAGCTGAGCTGTGTGGCTTGCAGGATCTTAGTTCTCCAACTAGGGAGTGAACCTGGCCTGGGCAGTAAAAGCTCAGAGTCCTATCCACTAGACTGCCAGGAAATTCCCCACCATCTTATTCATATATCCTGCTATCTACTCAACATCTCCAGCTGTATATTTAAGAGACCTCATATACAAAATGCTGCCGCTGCTGCTACTAAGTCGCTTCAGTCGTGTCCAACTCTGTGCAACCCCATAGACAGCAGTCCACCAGGCTCTGCCGTCCCTGGGATTCTCCAGGCAAGAACATTGGAGTGGGTTGCCATTTCCTTCTCCAATGCATGAAAGTGAAAAGTGAAAGTGAAGTCGCTCAGTCATGTCCGACTCTTAGCAACTTCATGGACTTCAGCCTACCAGGCTCCTCCATCATGGGATTTTCCAGGCAAGAGTACTGGAGTGGGTTGCCATTGCCTTATCCGTATACATAATGTCCCGTTTCAAATTCTTGGCTCCCCATCCCAGCCTAAACCTACCTGGGGGCTTCTACCATCTCCCCAGTCTTTCTCAAATCAGTAAAGATGCAGTTTAAGTCAATAATCTTGGAGTCATCCTTGACACACAACCACCCACTGAGGCAAATTCTAGCCAAGCCACTGGGGCAAATTCTATCAGCTGCACCTTCAAAATATCCTGAATTCAACTATTTCTCCTAACCTCCCCCATTAATAAATATTCTGATCCAAATCAACTTCCCTCTCGTGGCCCATAGCAATAATTTTTTTGTTCTTATTTTTATTTATAATAGTTTCTGAATTTACATTCCTGCTTCCACCATTGCCATTAGTATTTTCTCCAAGAGCAGAATGAACTCTTTAAAAGACAGATAAAGGATCAAGTCTCCCCCTACTCAAAACCCTCCAACAGTGTCTCACCTCATTTAGAAAATCCAAAACCCTTTCTTTTGACTCTTAAGATCTCACATACTCTGGTCCCTGTTTACCTTCTGAGATTCTACCACTACTGCCCTTGCGTTTTCGGTTTGTTGGGCAAACTGGCCTCCTTGCTGTTTCATGAACTTATCGACCATGCTCCCTCCTCAGAGCTTTGACACTTGCTTCCCTTTGTCTGACTGCTCCTCTTCCAGATATCCACATGGCTAGCCTATTTTCTCCAGGTCTTTGCTCAAATAGCATTTGATCAGAGAAGTCTTTCCTAACCATTGCTTCTAACTGCACTCCCCACCACCCTCCTCTCTCTAGCTAACACACTTAGTTAATACTTTATCACCACCTGAATATATTAATCAATTAATCAGTGATCAATGCAAAGAAACAGAGGGAAACAATAGAATGGGAAAGACTAGAGATCTCTTCAAGAAAATTAGAGATACTAAGGGAATATTTCATGCAAGGATGGGCACAATAAAGGGCAGAAATGGTATGGACCTAACAGAAGCAGAAGATATTAAGAAGAGGTGGCAAGAATACACAGAAGAACGATACAAAAAAGATCTTCATGACCCAGATAACCACTATGGTGTGAACACTCACCTAGAGCCAGACATTCTGGAATGCGAAGTCAAGTGGGCCTTAGGAAGCATCACTACAAACAAAGCTAGTAGAGGTGATGGAATTCCAGTTGAGCTATTTCAAACCCTAAAAGATGATGCTGTGAAAGTGCTGCACTCAATATGCCAGCAAATTTGGAAAACTGAGCAGTGGCCACAGGACAGGAAAAAAGTCAATTTTTGTTCCAATCCCCAAGAAAGGCAATGCCAGAGAATGTTCAAACTACCACACAGTTGCCCTCATCTCACATGCTAGCAAAGTAATGCTCAAAATTCTCCAAGCCAGGCTTCAACAGTACATGAACTGTGAACTTCCAGATGTTCCAGCTGGATTTTGAAAAGGCAGAGGAACCAGAGATCGAATTACCAACATCTGTTGTATTATAGAAAAAGCAAGAGAGTTCCAGAAAAACATCTACTTCTGTTTTATTGACTATGCCAAAGCCTTTGATTGGGTGGATCACAACAAACTGTGGAAAATTCTTCAAGAGATGGGAATACCAGACTACCTGACCTGCCTCCTGAGAAATCTGTATGCGGGTCAAGAAGCAACAGTTAGAATTGGACATGGAACAACAATCTGGTTCCAAATCAGTAAAGGAGTACATCAAGGCTGTATACTGTCACCCTGCTTATTTAACTTCTATGCAGAATACATCATGAGAAATGCCAGGCTGGATGAAGCACAAGCTGGAATCAAGATTGCTGGGAGAAATATCAATAACCTCAGATATGCAGAAGACACCACCCTATGGCAGAAAGCAAAGAAGAACTAAAGAGCCTCTTGATGAAAGTGAAAGAGCAGAGTGAAAAAGTTGGCTTAAAACTCAACATTCAGAAAACTAAGATCATGGCATCTGGTCCCATCCCTTTGTGGCAAACAGATGGGGAAACAATGGAAACGGTGACAGATTTTATTTGGCGGGGGGGCTCCAAAATCACTGTAGATGGATGGCTGCAGCCATGAAATTAAAAGATGCTTGCTCCTTGGAAGAAAAGCTGTGATCAACCTAGACAGCCTATTAAAAAGCAGAGACATTACTTTGCCAACACCTTGCCAACAAAGATCTGTCTAGTCAAATCTATGGTTTTTCCAGTAGTCATGTACGGATGCGAAAGTTGGACTATGAGGAAAGCTGAGTGCTGAAGAATTGATGTTTTTTAACTATAGTGTTGGAGATGACTCTTGAGAGTCCCTTGGACTGCAAAGAGATTCAACCAGTCAATCCTAAAGGAAATCAGTCCTGAATATTCACTGGAAGGACTGATGTTGAAGCTGAAACTCCAGTACTTTGGCCACCTAATTCGAAGAATGACTCATTTGAAAAGACCCTGATGCTGGGAAAGATTAGAGGCAGGAGGAGAAGGGGATGACAGAGGATGAGATGGTTGGATGGCATTACCGACTCGATGGACACGAGTTTGAGTAAGCTCCAGGAGTTGGGAGATGGACAGGGAAGCCTGGAGTGCTGCAGTCTATGGGGTCACAAAGAGTCAGACATGACTAAGCGACTTAACTGAACTGAACTGAATATATTAAGCATTGTGTTGGGGCTTACCTGGTGGCTCAAGTGGTAAGAACCCACCTGCCAATGCAGGAGACACAGGTTTGATCCTTGGTCCGGGAAGATCCCACATGCCTCAGGGCAACTAAGCCTGAGTGCCCCAACTACTGAGCCTGTGCTCTAGAGTCCGGGAATAGCAACTACTGAAGCCTGCACACCCTAAGAGCTTGTGCTCAGCAACAGAAGAAGCCACTGAAATGAGAAGCCCACACTCCACAACAGAGAGAAGCCCATGTAGCAAAAAAGACCTAGCACGGCCAATTAAATATATACAATTTTACCCGCATGTATAAATATATTTTTCATCAAACTCTTTGAGAGGACTTCCTTTTGTTCACTATTGTATCCCTGACACCTGTACAAAGCAGGATTCAGCAAAATGTTAAAGACTGGTGAGGATGTAAAAAAAAAGAAATTCACATAGATTGCTGACACGAGTATAAACGGTGCAACATCTCTGGAAAACCTTTTGGCAGTATTCACACTCAATGACCTTCAATTCCACTCCGAGGCATGTACCCAACAAAAAGTCATACACACATATACCCAAAGACATAGAAGAATATTCTTTGGAGCATTATTCCTAATAGCCAAAAACTGGAAATAATCAAATGTCCACCAACAACAGAGTGGTTAAATTGCAGTATATTTTTATAGTGGAATTCTATACAGCAATAAGAAAAAACTGTTGACACAAGAACATGGGTCATTACTGTTGAACAGAAGAAGCCAGACAGAATATACAACATATGACTCTTATTTATATAATGTTCCTTTTTTAAAAAAAAAAAAAAAGAAGAAGAAGAAGACAAAGCTGATGAATGGAAAGAGGTCAGGATACTGGTTACCCTGGGAGAGACGGAGGGATAGTATCTGGCAGGTGAGAGGTGGGTTTCTGAAGTAGCTGCTCTTAATATTCTATTTTTTTGACCTGGAAAGTACAAGTATGATCACCTTATGAAAATTTATTGAGCTGTACATTTATGATTTGTGAATTTTTTTTAATAAAAAGTTTACCAGAAAAGGGAAAGCTACAGGAAAAAAGAAACATTATTAAACTATCTTCCAAATGGTTAAAATTATTCCATTTATCTTTTTTTTCCCCTCCTTTGTTTGGTTGCACCATGAGGCTTATGGGAATCTTAGTTCCCCAACCAGGGATCAAACCCATGTCTGCTGCAGTGGAAGCACAGAGTCCTACAGGGAATTCCCTCCACTTATCTTTTAAACATCTTTTTGTTAATAGCCAAAAGCAAATTTATTTTCATTTAAAACATAACTCAAGATTAGGTGATTAGTTAAAGCCACATCTTCATTCACCTATAAACTGGAATCCAAGTGTTAAGAAAATCAACCTAAAGATCCTTTCTCACTACACAATACTGTTAATATCTAACTAGATACAAGGACCGATTCAAATGAGAAAAATTTACTCATCTGTTACTGACAGACCTTTCCCCAGTGGTTTCTATTTTCCAATGTCAGCATTCAGGGTAAGTTTAATAAAACCTTTAGCCCTGTTTTCTTCCTTCATCTGTGGAACCAAAATCAGTGTCATGTTCTAATATTTAACTGGCATCAACTGTCTGCCTGTTTTCCCTATAATCGAGAAGCGGGTTCACACGTAAACAGGACTGATTTCACAAATGCATAAACATACAAAGAGATCCTTTCCTTAAAATATATCTGTGCTCCACACACAGCCAAACCCTTGCACAATAAATTAACTCTTCAGCAGCCTCCAAGCTAAAAAGCTGAAGTGAAACCAATTAAGCCCTAATGGGATCCCAACTTCTTATTTCTGAAAGAAGTCTTAATAGATCCCTCTAAGTTTATAATCTTTATCAACCATCCAGCTAATCCTGTTAGACTCAGTTCCAAATCTGCGTGTCTGAAAATGTGCTGCAATCAAAAAAGCTTTGATTACTGCATTTACAGCTTTCACTGCCACAACCAACATGTGCTTTAAAAAACTGGGAAATTTCAATTGCTTCAAAATGGAAATAACAGCCTTAATTAGAAAAGATGGCACTTCTCTGTAAAAACACCAAATGGCAGATGATGCTGGTGCTGTGGGAGGGCCCAGAGGAGGCCCCCAGGGGCCCTGGAATGGGAGGCCATGGTACTTCTGCGGAGGCTTTGGCAGTGGCATCTGGGGCCTGGGTTGAGGCCAAGGCAGAGGTCGTGGACCTCGAAGAGGCAAGACCGAGAAGACAAGTGGCTCCCCATTACCAAGCTGGGCTGCCTGGTCAAAGACATGAAAATCAAGTCCCTCAAGGAGATCTATCTCTTCTCTCTGCTATCAAGGAATCTGAGATCACTCACTTTTTCCTGGGAGCATCCCTTAATTAAGCAGACCTGTGTTGACCAGCAGACCAGGTTCAAGGCATCTGTCACCATCGGGACTTACTACGGGGCATGTCAGTTTGGACATCTACGGAGGTAGCCACTGACATCCGTGGGGCCATCATCCTGGCCAAGCTCTCCATCATCCCTTTGTGATGAGACGGCTACTGGGGGAATGCGAATGGAGCCCCACACGGTCCCTTGCAGGGTGAATGGCCGCTGTGGCTCTTTGCTGGTGCACCTCACCCCTACCCCCAGGTATCATCTCAGCCCCAGTGCCCAAGAAGCTCCTGAGGATGCTTCACCTCTGCCAGGGGCTGCACTGTCACCTTGGGCAACTAACTTCACCAAGGCCATTTTCAACACCATTTCCAAGACTCACAGTTATCTCACCCCTGATCTCTGGAAAGAGACAGTATTCACTAAGTCTCTGTATCAGAATTCACTGACCATCTTATAAAGACCCACATCAGAGTCTCTGTGCAGAGGACCCAGGCTCCAGCTGTAGCTACCACATAATTTTATATGAGAAAAATAAAGTGAATGAAACTAGAGGGGGAAAAAAAGATGACTGATAAATTGTCGTCTCCAAACTTTGCATGTCCTAATAGTCTGCATAGTTATCCTATTCACTTTGGCCACCAAAAGGAATAAAGAAGCAGTTGGTAAAGGTTGTAAGATACAATGTCTGGTGGATGGTCTGAGGATTTTATCCTGAGGGTTTCCTCAGGATTTATTGCCTTTTAATTCATGGACACGCAGATTGTGGAATGAGAAGAACCTCAGAGATCCTTTATCTTTTGACTTTCTATATTTAGAGCATTCTTTTGCCTCAACAAAAACCTGCACACCCTTTGTGTACACATAAGGTGCTCAAAATGAGTTCAAGGACTTAGAGGCAGAAAGAGCAGAGTACTTATTCTTGGTCTTTGTGCTGATAAAAGCAGTTTCATAAAATGAGAAGTTGTTGTTTAGTCACTGAGTCATGTCCAACTCTTTGTGACCCCCATGGACTGTAGCCCACCAGGGTCCTCTGTTCATGGGATTTCCCAGGCAAGAAGACCAGAGTGGGTCACCATTTCCTTCTTCGGGGGATCTTCCCGACCCGGGAATTGAACCCATGTCTCCTTCACTGGCAGAGAGAGTCTTTGCCACTGAGCCACCAGGAAAGCCCCAGGGAGTGGGTAAGACCTCACCCAGGATTTCATGCTAACATCGGGCAATCCATCAGCAGTATATGCATGCAGTACAAATGTCTACACAAGACAGTTCTCCAAGCCAGGCTTTTTATAGCTGATAATACAGTAAGTTTACAGTACTAGGCAAAATGTCACCATCTCAGAGTCAATGTGATAGATGACTCCTCAGTGAGTCTAACCTAGGAACAAATTCTTTAGCCTGATACCCAGTGTCCCACAGTTCTGCCTCAACCTGCCTCGACTCTTGCTTTTACTAGTGCATCCTGTACCTCCAGACCAAGAGTTGGTAACTATGGCCATTTCCCATCCCACTCTTGTACAAACCCTGCTCACGGCCCATTTCAGTAATGGCTATAGGCATTACTATAGAATGGCTAGCAATTTCTATATTTTTAAAGAGTTGTTAAAAAAAAAAAGAGGACAAGAATGTGTGACAGAATCCATTATGTGTTCCATAAAGCATAAAATATCTATTATTAAGCTCTTTACAGAGAAAGTTTGCCTATTGCTGGCTTATTCCAGTATCAGGCCCTGGCATGATTTCTCCCTCTCTGTATTTACCAATCCAAGATGGACCCACCCATCAAAATGCAACTAAGTAATATTCAGTGAAGCCTTTCTTGCTACTTTCAATGAGATACATTCTTCCTCTTTTAAATCCATATCCTCTATCTCCCTTAGCACACTATATCCCTTCTAGTTTCCAAACCCAAAACTGAAACACATGGCCTGACAAAGCTATTGCATTAACCAAAGTTATTTTACAGCTTCAGTCTTGCCCTCCAAATCCATCTTCACAGAGCCACTAGGGTGCTCTAATTAGAATACAATCGTAACAATGTCATTCCCTCATCCTTTCTGTTGCTCTCCATTAGCTATGGAATAAAATCCAAGCATAAACCCGTTCCCTGCCTGGTTCTCTAGTCTCATCTCCTACCCTTCCTCACCCAGCACATTACACTTTAACACATTTACTTTCAATCCCTGCCCCCCAAACCTGGTCCAGACTCAGCTTTCCCATCTTACCCTTCCTTTACTTGGGTCACACACTTTGTTGTTAGAAGTAAAAAATAATTGATACATCATCTCTGGAGAGTAATTTGGCAACATCTATCAAAATTATACAAATTGTACCCTTTGTCCAAGCAGTTCTACTTCTAGGAATCTAGTTGGCAGATTTATGAAATGGCATTTTTTACAAAGCTATGCAGCACTATTTCTAACAGCAAAAGATTGGCATGTAAAATGTTCATCAGTAGTGGACTGTAGAAAAAAAAAGTATTATGCATCCATACAATGAAATACAATGCAGAATGACGAAGTTCTTTTATCTATGTTATTATATGGCCTACAGGAATATAACTGCAAAAATACAGTAGAAACTGGTAATGCTGGCTGCCTCCAAGGAAGGTAAGTGTTGGCTGGAGTACAGAGGTGAGGGAGACAGTTCACTAAATAACCTTTGTACCTTTTAATTGTTGAATTATGTAAATATACTACCAGTCCAAAAACTGATATTTTTTTAAACAGTTGTTGGAGAAGACTTTTCTGAAACACACCCATACATACATGCACATACGTTACGTGAGATGCCCATCAGTGGTGGTTCTTATCATGCTATTAATACTGCTTACCATTGATAATGAAACATCAATCTGTTCCTCCCTCCACCATTGAACAACTTTTAAACTTCACCTTAGAATTCTCTTTATATCTGCCAGCATCCTGTACTAGGGGCTTAATAAATGTTCCCCTGGTCAGGGAACTATATCCCACATGCCACCACTAAATAAACAAAGTATCTTTTTTTAAAAAGTTCACCTTCTAGTATAATTAGCTTGGGTCACAGTAGAATACAGATATTAGGCCTCTCAAATAAATGATTTATTGAACTTAATTAGCAGAACAAAGAGAACAAAGAGACTCAAGAAAAAGATAACAATTGATTCTAGGATTTCAAATTACTATTTAAAAACCATGGCTTTAATGGAAACTCTCCTTATTTACCTAATCATTCCTCACAGTCCAATAGTCACAAAATTAGCATGGACTATTTAGAGACCTATAGGATGCTCAGAACAAGTCAAGTGTTGGTATTCACGACTACAGTTATGTGCTCAGTGGCTTGGAGGCATGTGTGGCATCCCATCTTCTCCCCAAGAAGTTCACTACCTCCATCAACTGAGCCAGAATCTTTGCTTCACTATTTCCCAATACAACTCTACCCAAAAGCACCAATTATAAGAGGAAGAGATGGACAATCACTGTCCAAACTTAATTAAAATCCAGTTGTCAAAGCTTTCACTACAAGAGCGATCAACAAAAATCTATGTTAGGACATAGAGGGCAAGACAAACTGGAAGATCTTTGAGGACAGAGACTGAATTTTATGCACCTAGGAAGCCCCTCAGCTAACAGCTGCACAATATAGTTGTTAAATGAACATCTTCACTTTAGACTATAAAGGGGATTTACTTTATCTGTACTACTTAAATATCTAAAATATATTCACACATTACAAAATCACTGATGTAATAACACAGTATCTAGAACATGCTTTTACAATTCCTCAATTGATTCTCATCTTGTCAGGTAAATAGGGATGGTATGGCTGTCCCCTTTTTACAGATGATAAAAGCCACTCAAAATCCAAATATGAATTGTCCAAGGTTGCATTGTTTGTGAGCTGAAGGTAAAAGGAAGCACTAGGATGATACCCATGTTTTCACTTACTACACATCTAACCAAAAAGAAAAGAATGTCCCCTCACAGATCCAACTCCCAAAACCTACACCCTTGCATTCTACCTGTGTGATAGTGACCAAATCACCTGACTCCTGAACTTTATATGAAATAAGAGGATGGGAATACTACTACTCACTGATTGCTGTAAAAATCAGATGGGTGAAAACTGTTCTGACATTTCAGTGGTAGTTGCTATTATTTCTGTTAATAACATGTAAATAAGAAATGACTGTGTTGACTCCAAGAGAAGACACTCCATATTATAAAAAAGAATATGACTTTAAGTAGAAACTAGACAACTAAAATTGATTTTACCCAAATACACTGTTTCCTTAACAACTAATTCTAAAACAAAGTAACAACTAATTCTAAAACAAAGTAAAACACCAAATGGAACTCTCATACATTACTGGTAAAAATGCAAAATGGTACAGTGTAGCCACTTCAAAAAATACTTTGGGCATTTCTTAAGAAGTTAAACATGAAATTACCTAGAACCCAGCGATCCCACTCCTAACTATTTACCCAAGAGAAATGAAGATATATGCGCAAAAGACATAAATGTTTAGAGCTTCATTCATGTCATCAAAACAGGAAACAACCCAAATGTCCATTAACTGGTAGACAGACTGATTTAAAAAATTATAGTACATCCATACAGTGGAAGGCTACTCAGCAATAAAAGGGAACTACAGATATATACAACACAGATGATTTTCAAAACAATTATAGTAAGTGAAAGATATCAGATACAAAGGCTACATATGGTACAGTCTCATTCATATGACATGGAAAAGGCAAAAAACTAGAAAGAAAGATAGAAACCACTAGAGGGGCAAAAACTAGTATGGTACTTAGCAGGGGCTGCTAAATGAACAGAAAGGAGCATGAGGTAACTATTGGGGATGATGGAAATAAACTATATTTTGATTGGTGTGATGATTACAATTGCATATATTTGTCAAAACTCACAGAACTATACCCTTAAAAAAGAATAAAGTTTACTATATGTAAATTATACCTAAAAAACATGACTAAAAGAGAAAGAAAAACTAAACTACTCCATTTACACATCTGAGGGAAAAAGGAATAGTTAAGTATCACAATATTTATGCTCAGTTTGGTTCAGTATTTGCTTAAGAAATTTTAGCTAAACCACCTAACATCGGCTGGGTTAAACCTCTCTGAGGAGGTTTTACAAGTATACCCTGTTTTCAGAGAAACCATTCTCTCTCTTTAATTATTAGTTTAATTATTTTGACAGTGCTCACTCCAGTAGTCACTACCACTTGACTTTCATTCAATACCACCTACTTCCTTCCAATGCTCTCCCCATTCCAAAACTCCAAGAAAGGTAACCTACAGTTCTCACCTACAAATATATCTGAAAAATGAGCACACTAAAATTCCTTATTTGGAATTTCAAAGGCAAACCACTCAGTAGCAAATCACTCTGCCTTTTTCACAAGAAAAAAATATTTAAAATTTCACTATGTCTCAAAACCAACCAGTCATATATACATATATACACACACATATACATCAAATTTCTGTAAGTTGAATTACATCTTAAATCACTGAGAAGTTATCCCAAAGTAACTTTTGAGTCCAATATACTGGCCACATAACCCTGACTAAAGACAAAAAAACTATAAACAAAGAGGTGGCAAGAATACACAGAAGAACTGTACAAAAAAAGATCTTCACGACCCAGATAATCATGATGGTGTGATCACTCACCTAGAGCCAGACATCCTCAAATGTGAAGTCAAGTGGGCCTTAGGAAGTATCACTACAAACAAAGCTAGTAGAGGTGATGGAATAGCAGTTGAGCTATTTCAAATCCTGAAAGATGACGCTGTGAAAGTGCTGCACTCAATATGCCAGCAAATTTGGAAAACTCAGCAGTGGCCACAGGACTGGAAAAGGTCAGTTTTCATTCCAATCCCAAAGAAAGGCAATCCCAAAGAATGCTCAAACTACCACACAATTGCACTCATCTCACACGCTAGTAAAGTAATGCTCAAAATTCTCCAAGCCAGGCTTCAGCAATACATGAACCGTGAACTTCCAGATGTTCAAGCTGGTTTTAGAAAAGGTAGAGGAACCAGAGATCAAATTGCCAACATCCGCTGGATCATTGAAAAAACAAGACAGTTCCAGAAAAACATCTATTTCTGCTTTACTGACTATGCCAAAGCCTTTGACTGTGTGGATCACAATAAACTGGAAAATTCTGAAAGAGATGGGAATACCAGACTACCTGACCTGCCTCTTGAGAAACCTGTATGCAGGTCAGGAAGCAACAGTTAGAAATGGACATGGAACAACAGACTGGTTCCAACTAGGAAAAGGAATATGTCAAGGCTGTATATTGTCACCCTGCTTGTTTAACTTATATGCAGAGTACATCATGAGAAACACTGGGCTGGAGGAAGCACAAACTGGAATCAAGATTGCTGGGAGAAATATCAATAACCTCAGATATGCAGATGACACCACCCTTATGGCAGAAAGTGAAGAAGAACTAAAGAGCCTCTTGATGAAAGTGAAAGAGCAGAGTGGAAAAAGTTGGCTTGAAGCTCAACATTCAGAAAACTAAGATCATGGCATCCGGTCCCATCACTTCATGGCAAATAGATGGGGAAACAGTGGAAACAGTGGCTGACTTTATTTTTCTGGGCTCCAGTATCACAGCAGATGGTGATTGCAGCCATGAAATTAAAAGACACTGACTCCTCAGAAGGAAAGTTATGACCAACCTAGACAGCATATTAAAAAGCAGAGACATTACTTTGTCAACAAAGGTCCGTCTAGTCAAGGCTATGGTTTTTTCAGTGGTCATGTATGGATGTGAGAGTTGGACTATAAAGAAAGCTGATGGAGAAGGAAATGGCAACCCACTCCAGTATTCTTGCCTGGAAAAGTCCATGAACAGAGGAGCCTGGCGGCCTGCAGTCCATGGGGTTACATGACTGAGCATGTGTGCACGAGAGTGGAGGGATATGGGTTGGTAGCAATAAAGTGGTAGAACTAAAACAAACAAAAAAAAGAAAGCTGAGCACCGAAGAATTGATGCTTTTGAACTATGGTGTTGGAGAAGACTCTTGAGAGTCCCTTGGACTGCAAGGAGATCCAACCAATCCATCCTAAAGGAGATCAGTCCTGGGTGTTCATTGGAAGGATTGATGTGGAAAATAAAACTCCAATATTTTGGCCACCTGATGGCCACCTGACTCATTTGAAAAGACCCTGATGCTGGGAAAGATTGAGGGCAGGAGGAGAAGGGGACGACAGAGGATGAGATGGTTGGATGGCATCACCGACTCAATGGAGATGGGTTTGGGTAACTGCGGGAGTTGGTGATGGACAGGGAGGCCTGGCATGCTGCGGTTCATGCGGTCACAAAGAGTCAGACACGACTGAGTGACTAAACTGAACTGAACTGAAACTGATTTTACAGTAACATGGGTTAGCAATCTTGGAACTATTTTCAGTATATTCTAGGTTTGGACAAATAAATAATATTATGCATTATGTGAGTTGGGTTTACAATCCCTAGGTAAGAGAAGGGGCTTAAAAATACAGGAAAAAATAAGATAAAGTCTAAATAAACTGTGGTATTGGAGGTGTTAGTCTGAACACACAATTCTGAAACCAAGTTCCCTTATCAAGTTTATGATCAATCTCTCTATCCAAAACTTTATTCCCTCTCTTGTACACTCTGGCCTCAAGCCTGTGCTAACTGAACACTAATCAACAAGAGTCAGATGACTAAAACTGCTATTGCTGACAACATCATTAAGCAACTAAAATTGCTATTAAGGACATGATCATTAACATACAAACTCAGGTTGCTTCTCCAGCACAAGATGAGTGGTCCCAGAGCCATAGACCACTATGAATGCAGAATCGTGAACCAGAGACATCCTGACTTCCCAAACTACAAATAAGAAATGTTACAGTAACATCACATGACAATTAAGTCCCAGCCTCTTTTCTTCCTGTAAAACATAACCCTAACTCAAAGACCAGGTGGGTTTGAAATCCTTACTTTGCTGCAAACTCCCATTGTCAAGAGTTTCACTTTCAGTACTGTGGGCACAGGAGCCCTTTGTTCAGTTTCAGTTTTTATTATATTTAGATAAAAACAGAAATAAACTTAGATATATGTGTGTGTATATATATGTATGTGTATATACACATAGATTTCTAAGCTCTGCCCATTGAAAGGATCTGAAAGCAATGACAACCCATAGCATTGAGCATACATAGCAACTAGATCTTGATTTCTAAATAATTTTCTCCACTAACAGAAATTAGGAGAAACATCTTAGAGAAATAGCTGATTCCAAAGTTCAGGTAGGAAGATAAGCCTGGAACATCTTTTTTGTGCCAAAAAGGAAGTGGTTCAAGAATGTGAGGAACTTGGCAAAAGCTAGCTTGAAGGGGTTCCCACTGCCAAATCTGGGACAATGTGAAAACCACAAAAAATAATGACAGTAACAGATTATGACCTACTGCATAAGAATCCATATTAATACATACAAATAAAGGTAAGAAAATGCTCTCCAGCAGAATATTAACCAATAAGCAAAGAATAAAACTGATAAGCTGAAAATAATAAAACTGATTAGCAAAAAATAAAAACTGATAGCACAGTTCTGTAATATGAAAGCACAACTATCATAGTAATAACTGACTCAGGCAAACATCATCAATAGAAGCTACAACTACTGGATAAAAGTTTGATGAAAACAAGGTATTTACACGGAGTCAGTATCTCCCATAGTATTACTAATTAAAAAGGAAAACATTAAACTCTATAGTGGAAAAACCTGACAGACATCATCTTAAATAAGTGATCAAAGTTAACATCATCAGTACTGAACAAATGGATATCAAATGCTTCCTGATATGATGCAATGAGAAGGATATAACATTACTCTGCAATATTCCCATCAAAATGCATAACCTGAATCTATTCATACGGAAGGCAAATTCAAATTATTGAGAGACACTCTATGAAATAAATGGCCTATACCATTCAAAAAAGACAGGATCATGAAAGATAAGGCTGAAGGGTTCTTTCAAACTGGAGATCAAACAAATATTTTATGCAAATCCTGGATTGGATCCTAGATAAGAAAAGTTTTTCCCTATAAAAAACACTGAAACAAATGGTAAAATTTGAATAAAGTCAGTATATTAGATGATAATAATATTATAACCAATCTGTATTTCCTGATTTTGGAAAGAACACTGTTGTGGTTACATAAGAGAATGTCTTAGTTTACTGAAAATACATATTATCATATTTAGGGTAAAGAAGTATCATATGTGTAACTTACTCTAGCTTCAAAAATTAATATGCATATATAAAAAGAATATAGGGTGGAAAAGGAAATGGCAACCCACTCCAGGATTCTTGCCTGGAAAAGTCCATGGACAGAGGAGCCTGGCAGGCTGCAGTCCACGGAGTTACATGACTAAGCATGTGTACATGAGGGTGGAGGGAGATGGGTTGGTAGCAATAAAGTGGTAGAACTGAAAAAAAAAAAAAAAAACAGGGACCTCCCTGGTGGTCCAGTGGTTAAGAACCCACCTTCCAGTACAGGGATGCTGGTTCAGTGCTTGGTAAGGGAACTAAGATCCCGCACGCTTTGGGGCCACCAAGCCCCCAAGGCGCAGCTGCTGAGCCCATGGGTCGCAACTAAAGAGACGCCCTTTAAGGAGGAGCTTGTGAAAACCTGAGCTCCTAAGCTCCTAGCGGCTCCAGGCAGCTAGTGAATGAAGGCCAGAGGAGCTAAGTCAATCATCTCTTCCCCACCTCTCAGAACCTGCCTCTTCTAAGCCACTGCTACTTTTAATTTAGGCCATTAAGACTTGCTTTCTGCCAGCCTCTGCCCTGTAAGGTTGCTGTGACTTCTCAAGAGAGAAACAAAATGAATCATAATCACTTTCTCAATATTAAGGACAAAGAAATACTGCCATATTTTTGGTGGAAAAAAAATCACTAGTAAAATATCACTAGTGTTTTAACTTCTATGGGGGATGGGAGAGGGAGAGGATAGTGGTAAAGAGACAGTAAACCAGCTAAAAACTATGTGAAATAAAGGAAATGGTGATTTTGATTGGTGAAGCTCTAGGGATATAAGGTAACAATGAATAAATCTGTGCTATTGGAATGTCTGTTCTCATGTGGCTTCAAAAATTAAAAGCAGGCAGGACCTCTGCATTGAGATGGCTAAGTTAACAAAGGAATAAGGGAAACATCTGTATGAGAGGAAAAGGTCAAAGCAGTGTGTCAAGGGAACTCTGCTATGCCTGGTATTAACATTTCACTTGAGTTGCTGGAGAGGTCAGATTACATGTTTGTCGCCATCAACTAATTTAATTGAAAGGTCTAGCCAACTCCAAAGCTATCAATTCAGACAGAAGGATACCTAGCTCCGAGTACCTCTGAGTTTTACTTTGATTTCTGCATTTAATTACAGGAATACAAAATAGAGGGGCAGAACCATATTTTAAAGAGCCACATTCCAAAGTAAAGGTTCACTGCATAGGCTATACACTATATTTGATGAGCCATATTTGACGAGCCATATTTGACAGCTCCTCACAGGGCCATGCAAAATTAGCATGGACATTTCTTGGGCTTTTGATGTTCACTGCCATCATGTGCTTCACTGCTAAAATCAGGAAACATATGGGATGAATTGGTAAAGGCTGCTGAGAGTTTCTGCTGCCTTTTTGTTTTCTGTTTTTAATTCATGGCTAAGGCCAATTCAGAATACCTCTAAACAAGACCAAGATCTAATACAGCACTCTTTAAACCATATCCATTCCCAGGATATTTTTAAATAAGAAAAGATGTTAGGGAAAGAAAGGTGTTGAAGAAAAATGATGGGAAATCAAGTATCTTCAGGGAACACTGGGATCCTTGGGAACATATGTCTAAAAAACCTATAGTTTAGCTAGTGAAAAGAAGAAGCCACATGGTAGAGAGTGAAAAATGTGGGTTTTGGACTCAGATCTCAGTGAATTCAGTATCAGGACTGAACTAAGTGTGAATAGTGTGCCTGCTACTGGTTAACTGTGTGACCTAGGGGAATTTATCTAACTTCTCTGAGACTTATTTTCTCATCTGTACAGAGATATTAACATTCTCTCAAGGATGTTTTAGCAATTACATGAGATAACATATGTGAAAGGGGGTTGGTTCCCAGGTGGCGTAGTGGTAAAGATTGGCCTGCCAATGCAGGTGACCTAGGTGGCTTGGGTTTGATCCTGTGTTGGGAAAATCACTTGGAGTAGGAAATGGCAACCCGCTCTAGTATTTTTGCCATAGAAAATTCCATGGACAGAGGAGTCTGGTGGGCTACCGTCCATGGGTTCAAAAAGAGTTGGACACAACTTAGTACAACATACATGAAAAGTGCCCAGCAGAAAATCTAGCAAAGACTTTTTTTTTTTTTAAAGAATTCAACTGGACTTAAAGTCAGATTCAGTTGACATATCTGCTATAGACTCATTTTACAAGTTTAATTTATGATACCCCAACTGCTATAATTTCAGATAGCCTCAAGGCCTTGGAGAGGCCTGAGACAAAAACCAGAGACAGAGGCAAAAGTTACTTAACCAGCCATAATAAAACCCAGAGACAGACTCTGTCACATGTAAATATACTAGCTCATATTGCACATGGGGCCAGTCAATACAGCACCAGAAAGGCTCCTCTCCTCTTTTGTAATTTTACTAAAGCAGAAGCAATAACTAGGGGAGAGATTCTCCCTCAGCCTTTAAACTTTCAGGGATTTTAAGTAAATCTTTACAATTGAATGATCACTTTCTATGAAGTTCAAAACAGTACTCTAAAAGTAAGAATTGAGGCTAAAACCAGCAGGTAAGAAATCTTACTTCCCCATCTTTCCTCCTGTTTTCCTTACCCTGGAGGAAGTATGAACTCAGGGAATTAACTCATCTTTATCCAAGTGCTACATGCATCCACTGTACTCTTATTTAAACCACCTTTCCGGTCTAAAAGCTTTCAGCAGCTACCTTAATGTTAAGAAGTCAGGCTCTGTAGTCACAAAAGATTTAGATTTTAAACTGTTCATTTATTAGCTCTATGTATTTCCAGGTGGCACTAGTGGTAAAGAACCCACCTGCCAATGCAGGTAGATGTAAGAGACGTGGGTTCAATCTCTGGGTAGGGAAGATCCCCTTTAGGAGGAAAGGGCAACCCACTCCAGTATTCTTGCCTAGAGAATCCCATGGACAGAGGAGCTTGGTAGGCTAGTTCACAGGGCTGCACAGAGTCCTATGCATAGGACAGCTGCATGACTGAATAGACTTAGCATGCACAGATGAGATCTGAGTCAATTTCCTAGTTTATAAAAGAGGATATATAACTAAAAGTAAAGGATTAAAAGGCAAAAGGTGGCCCAAAATAAACATTCAATATTAGTCATCATTATTATTAGGCAAGAGTTAACCTCATTTATAGATCAAATAAACAAACAACTGAGTCTCAGAGGTGGAATAACTTCCCAGTAGAATGGAACCTCAAACCCAAATCTGCCTCCAAATTCTGCTTTTTCCATTACGCCAAACAACCTAACTCATGTATGAAAGTGTAAGTTTCTCAGTTGTGTCCAACTCTTTGGGACTCTATGGCCTGTACAGTCCATGGAATTCTCCAGGCCCGAGAACTGGGTAGTCTTCTCTAGGGCATCTTCCCAACCCAGGGATTGAACCCAGGTCTCCCACACTGCAGGCAGATTCTTTACCAGCTGAGCCACAAGGGAAGCCCCAGAATACTGGAGTGGGTAGACTATCCCTTCTCCAGTGGATCTTCCTGACCCAGGAATTGAACCGGGGTCTCCAGCATTGCAGGCGAATTCTTTACCAACTGAGCTCTCAGGGAAGCCCTATCTCATGTCTATTCCTGTCGTTTTAAATAGGCTACTAACTGCAATTTAACTAGTCTTTATTGTGTGGTCACAGGTTATGGGAGTTTTTAATCTTATTCCATTTTTTCTTTTTCACATCCTAATAGTTTGGGAGGAAAACTGACTGAACACACAGCAGGTGATGACCAGGTGAAAAGACGAGACCCAGTTTCTCCTTGTCAGTATCCTTACCTGTAGTAGCCTCTCTCCTCTCCAAGTGCGTTTGCTGCTTTTAAATCTGCTACGATCTGAGCTCAAATAAGTACCCTAAGACTAGTGAGAGTACCTCTAAGCCTGAAGAACAAAGGAAATACAAACTTTCCAAACCAGAAGGAGCGAGTCATCCATGTAGGGAGAATTACCTTCAGAAGAGTAACAAGGGACACAGCTAGACAGAGACAACACTCATAGGAAGGGAGCAGGATAATTGAATTCCATATCCTCAGATGGGAAAAAAGCCAGCTGATGAAGTCTAAGTCCATCAGCTTCCCAGGGTGGGAAAGGATGGCGCATGGACCTAGAGGAGCCGACAGAAGGGACCTAATTCCCCCAGAGAAGTCTTCCTGCTGAACCTTCACATCTCTTCTTCCATCGTAATGGCTAAGTGCCAGATAAGGAAAGATTTACTGAATGTGACAGTTCTCACCCTTTTGAAGAGTAATGTTTATCCACCATAAAATATTTATGGGTGAGTTTTTCACTAATTGAGTATGGTCATTTATCATCCCACTTGTAACTGTTCAGAAATCTTTTAGATTCAAGAATTTACCCATCTTTCTCCACATGTATGGATTTTGCGCTTACCTACTAGGCAAATTAAGTCACAATAATGCATATACTATCACAACCCTCAAGAAACTTAATACTTAGGAGTTTGCACTCACATCTTAAGATGTCTTAAGAAGACAGAAGACAGAATGAGTGCCACCAGAGAGGAAAGAGCTGTTGGCCGTGAAAAGTTCTAAGACAGGTTTCTTTGCCATCCAGCCCCTGGCAGGCATAACTTCAGCCAGAACTCACTGTTATCTATTAGCAAGGTTTCCCACAGGTCCAGATCTGAAGAACTACTCACCAAGCCCTCAACAGCCCTCAGTTTCCACTCTATACCCTCAGCCAATAAGGTTCATGCCTCATCTTCCTGGAAAGTCCCTCTCCTTCCAAATGTCACCTCCTTACCTGAACCTTACTTGGACCCTCAAAGAACAATTACAATGTGTCTACTCTGCATTCCCAAAAGCCTTTAAGAACTTAAAGTACTTTATCATTATCCTTGTATTTGTGCAGGACCTCTACTAGATTAGGGCTTCCCTGGTGGCTCAGAGAGTAAAGAATCCGCCTGCAATGTGGGAGACCTGGGTTCAATCCCTGGGTTGGGAAGATCCCCTGGAGAAGGGAAAGGCTACCCACTCCAGTATTCTGGCCTGGAGAGTTCCATGGACTATACAGTCCATGGGGTCACAAAGAGTTGGACACAACTGAGCGAATTTCACGTCACTTCACTTCTACTAGATTGTGAGATTCCAAGTCATCTGTATCCTTAGCCACTAATTAACAGCACTCAAAATAGTAAGTCAGGCCCAGTGTAAGTATTCTACATATATTAACATTACATTCTACTAATATGTACATTACAATAAGTCATCACAGTAAAACTGAAAACAAGATGACAGGAACTCTCTTCACAATTTTACAAGTGAGGAAAATTAAGTGCACAGAAAGGTTAAGTAGTGCTGAAAGTCTCAAAGCTAGTAAGGACTGGACCCCAGGATTTCAATCTAGGCATAACTTCAGAACTGAATTTCAATAGACATCATGGGTTGAGGGGAAGGTAGGACTACAAGATCAATGGTCTCCACCACAGGGAGCACAGTTATTATTCACACTGGGGTATGGAAAACCAAATACTGGCACTTCTACTTATATTTCACTTCATCCTTTTGTAAAATGTCTATTTTTGCACATGTTATAAAATGTACATAATAGACAGTACAGTCAACACTGTAATTGTAACTTAAACATTCATATAATGTGTGTGCATACTCAACCATATTTACTGATACAAAGAACATTAAAACCATTTGAGGCCACTATTCTAGACCATTTCCCCCAGGGACTCAGTTCCCCATTCTCTCTGCCTAGCACTTCAGTTAAAAAACATTAGCCAATCAAGACTATAGGTGAACTTCAGAGAGGTAAGAGTTTGCTCTTATTTATATTTGGAAGCCCTACATCAGCACAAGGACCGGGTGCTTAGCAGATGGTCAATATTGAACCTAACTGCATCACGAGAACCTCACTTTAAAAAATTCTCTTCAGGAAAAAAAAAAAAAAGTCTCTCGACATTTTAATGCAACTTATAAATACTTCCAGATTAAAAAAAAAAACATACTAAGCACATTGCCTAAAAATGTTATATAGAATTCTCCTAGGAACACTATAAACAAACAAAAAACAAACCTTAGTTACATAATAGAACCAAAAAATTGTACTTTAGGGCTTATTTTAAACAGAAAACTGCATAAAAGAGAACTGGGCATTAAAAAAAAAATCTAAGTTTATATTAAAGGTCCTTTCACTATACAGAGATAGTGTAACTTTGCCAGACCTAAAGGTCACCTCTGTTGGTTTCTCCCAAGTTAAACTCCAAGAGGAATAGATTAAACTTTCCAAAGCAACAACTGCAGACTTGACTATGAAGAGGCATTAACTGGGTCCACCTACCTACTCTGCATTTCTTCAATCCAACATTTAATGGGAATCAAACAAAGAAGAAAGGCTGTGTAAAGCCCCCCTTTTATGAGAGGAAGAACCTAGCCTCTGAGGCTAAATCCACAAGGTTCCTCTGGTCCTCAGCTTCATCCTCTGCACAATGGGCATACACAAACATTTAACTCTTATCTATGTTACCAGGATTAAATGAGAGAAAACATGCAAAATGGATTTATCTGTTCCTCATTGAACGTGTCTCTCTCCCTTCCCCCAACTAAAACTCAAAGCTTGAGTTTGGTTTATCTAGTTTGTTGCTATATTCCCAGGGCCAAAATGGTATCTTTTATTTAATAAATGATTTAATAAATGCTAAATGAATAGAATGCAAAATGCCTGCTGCTCAAAAAATGTTGGCTATTACGGCTATTACTGCTAACAAGAAACAATGAAAATTTTATTGTTAAGAGACCCACACCTCCTCGAAAGATCTCACGTTTCTAGGAGGTACAGTAGATAAATGCTGAAAAGGAGAAATGGAGCTAAGAAAAACAACTGGATCATAAAGTAGGACTAACCTAAAATAAAATTAAAATCTCAAATAAATACACCAATCAGAGCTGAATTTCGAGCTTTCCCGAGTGAGGTTCACCCTTGATGAGGTTTAACAGCGATTACAATAATGACAGTTTTCACGCCTGTGTGTGCCAGAGCCCATGTCAAGCCTCCTATGTGGCCTCACAAAACCCTGAACCAGGGTGGGGAAGAGCTGATGATGTTCTTCTCGCCTTCATTTTGCAGAAGGGGGAACTGAGGTTCAGAGACCCAAGGTCACCGCCTGTAAGCGGAGAAGCCGCAATGTGAACCCCAGCAGTCAGACCCCCGAGCCTGCACTCAACAGGCCCCTCAGAGGGGCCATCCTCGCCTCTTCCACCATCCGCCACACACCCCTCGAAATTGGATGTGTGTAATATTTCTCCAGGGCCGGACTTAGTGGCCCCGGCGCCAGGAGAACAAAACAATCCTTGTCCGCCGGCAAGTTAGATGGACGCCGGCCCGGCCGGGGCTCCGAGGCCGCGGTGCCCAGAGACTCGCGCACACCACGAGCTCCGAGCTCTCGAGCCGTGCAGGAGTCGCCTGGGCTGCCTTGGGATCCCGGGAAGGCCCGGCCCGCCGGGTGACCTTGGATCTGCCGCCCTTCTTGGGGCCTCAGTTTACCAGCCTGGCCTCGCGCCGGGGGCCTCCCGGGAGCTCGCGCCTGTGGAGCCGCAGGCCTTCACACGCCCCCCTTAGCCGCCCGCTTTCCCGCCCCGCTTACGCTGGAAGGGGGCCGCTCCAGGGACGCCCACCATCGCCCAGCGCCGCTGCCGCGCACCTCGCCTCCACTCGCGGCCCGGGTCCCCCGCAGGCACCGCTGAGGGACCTGTAGCCGCCAAGCTCGCCGACCCCAGAGTCGCTGCTGCCTCCGCCGCCGCCGCCGTTAGGCCGCGCGCCGCCCCGCCCCCCAGTTGGCCCCGCCCCGCCCGCCAGGCACGCCCCCGCAGCGCGTTCTCGCCCGCCAGACCAACGCACGCGGAAGCCTGGCCCCTAGACCGACTCCCACTAAACCCCGCCTCCTAATCTGCTCCGCCCCTTCCGCGCGAACTATTACCCTATCCCGGCTCACCCTGCTCCCCAGTCCCGCCCCCCCTGCGTCACTCGCGCCCATCACGTGCAAGGTCCACTCTTCAGGCTTAGAGATTCCAGCTGTGGCCAAGGCAACTGCCAGAACCCAGAGGCGGAGCCTTAGGGGGCGGAGCTTAGGGGGGAGGGCGCAGTGCCTCACCTGAGTTCTCCAGGTTAAGGTCCTTTCGCCTTTGCGCCTGTTTTTAGGCAACTCACTTCTTCCGACAGTGTTCCAATATTTAAAATGTCATGATCATAATGTTAATAACTGTTACCTGTTACCGAGCTATTTTTATACACTCCATCCCGTTAATCCTTACAATGAGCAAGAGAACTATTATTATTTATTCCCCTTTTCTGTACATGCAGATATGGCTTACCCACCAACCAGGTTGCTCACTAGGTACAGTTAACAGAGATGGGATTGGAAGCGAGGAACTTGTGATTTCAGTACTTTGAGCTACTCTGAAGTATTCTACCTCCCAAAGTCTCTAAATTAAAACAAGAGATTAAAATTTCCAAACTCCTCTATGTACAAAGATACCAAAAGCAAAGTTCTTTTAACTATACTTGTCTTTTGCAAGCAAAAGACTGAGATAAAATAGTTGCAACATACTCAACAAAAAAATCAATATTCAAAATAAAGAGCTCCTTACAACCAATAAGAAAAGTAAGATAATTTAATAGAAAAATGGACAAAGAATAAATAGACAATGCACAGAAAAGAAAATCTGAAAAAGTAATAAACATTTTTAAAAGATGCTCAGTCTTTCTAATAATCAGGACAACACCAAACAATGAGTTGCCATATTTCATGCATTAGATTATAAATTCCACTGTGGGTCTCCATCCCAAAGAAATACTAGCTCATGTGCACAAAAAGTTGTGTAGGAAAGAAGGTTATGCCAGAATTATTTACGACAGCAAAAAGTGGAATTGACTCAAATGTCCAATGTGGAAAACTAGTAAAACAAACTATGGAGAATAACATGCAACATTTAAAAAGTAGGTAGATCTACTTGTAATAAAAGGTTGCCAAGACATACCTGTTAACTGAAAAAGCAAATTCAAGTTCCATATAGTTATTCTTTTGCTTTATTTCCAAGTTTTGGATAATTGGATAATTTTTCTTAACACCTACATACTATGTACACTCTAAAATTGTGCTAAATCTAAGCCCACACGCCAGAGCCAGACAAAGTGGATATAAATTATAGCTCCATACTTACCAGCTATACAGACCTGGACAAGTCATCCTACATTTCTAAGCCTAGGCAAGTAGTTCACAATAGTACCTAGCTTGAAAGATGGTTGCATGAAAAGTACAATGCCTGTTACATTTTTTAAATGTTATACTTATTATTGTATGCACTTTTCTTTTTTTGTTGTTGTTGTTAATCTCTTTTCCCTCCCAGTACCGAGCCTCTACCCTTCATGCCTGGAAGTTGTTAACACAAAGTAGGTGCTCAAAAAAAGTCTTGCTGATGCATTCTATTACCATTTGAATCCTGCCATATACTGCCTTGCCTTCTCTTGACACTTAGCTATTTGGAATATAATAATTGAGCAACATTTGAAGTATTTTTATGATGTAGATATTTAAGACATTTTTGCTGAATTAAAGAAAAATTCAGCAAAAGGAACGAAGTAGGGACAATAATTAACCTGCCTAAGACCACATACTATGAAGCCGGTGCCTGGTCAAAGAGGCTAAATATAGAATTTTCTGCCACAGTATCACATTCAAGCTGAGAAGTATGAATTTATTTATTAAACATGTAGTGAGAAACTAGCCCATAACTCAGTGGTTCTCAGGGTAGGCTACTGTCAAAATCATTTGGAAATGAGAAACTGATTTAGAAACACGTACTCATAGGCCCTGCTGATCAGGAAGGCCCCCAGGTCTGGAACCACAAGAGCTCCCCTCCAGAGGTAGAAGGAAAGGAAAGGGGCTTCTGCTTCTTTCCAAGGCCACCCACTCCAGTATTCTTGGGCTTCCCTTGTGGCTCAGCTCAGTAAAGAATCCACCTGCAATGCGGGAGACCTGGGTTCAATCCCTGGGTTGAGAAGATCCCCTGAAGAAGGGAAAGGTCACCCACTCCAGTATTCTGGCCTGGAGAATTCCATGGACTGTACAACACAACTGAGCAACTTTCACTTCTTCCCAAAGTCTTGTCTGTCCTTGCCAAGTCAAGTCTGGCTTACTTCTATGACAGCATCTCCATTGCTCTCAGGCTGGTCAGAAAGAATGTGAGTGCATACCAGGTCTCCAGCCTCACCTCACCTCTGGGAGCCCCCTTCCTCCCTCCACACTACCAACCCCCACTTTACTCCTATACACCCGCTAGGTATCAGCTCATCTTGTACTTCCTCAGAGAAACTCTCCAGACCTGTCAGGCCTCCTAGTGTCCACTCCTGTAGTACTATGCAGCTCTTCTTCATAGCACAGAATCCATTTGTCATTTTGCATTTATTTTTCCCATTCTTGGATTACTATCCATCTTCCTCTATAGACCTCAAGCTCCATAAAAATTTCCTTTTTGTTGTTTACCACTATGTCTCCAGTGTCTGGGACAGAGATGGCCCTCTGTAAATACCTGTTAAATAAATAAGGGACATATTAAAGTGGAGGTAGGCACAGGCATCTGTGAGAGTACAAAGAGTCTTTCTAATCAACCTCCTTGACACCCTTCCCCAACACATGCCCTTGAGAGTCATAAAAGCATTGTCAGGAAAGGAGAGAATCAATGCATTCACTAAATAAATATTTATAAAAGAGAAGACATCTAGAAAATTCCCAACCACTTGAAAACTAAAATATATAGTACTTCTGAATAACCAGTGGGTCAAAGAAGTCACAGAAAAATTAGCAAGTATTTACGATGCAAAAATCCTCAACAAAATATTAACAAATTTTATTCTACAATATACAAAAAGGATAATATATCATGGTCAAATTGGAATTATCCTGGAAATTCGAAGCTAATTTAAAAACTTATGTTTACACAAAAACTTGTGCATGGCTGTCAATAGCAGCTCTATTAAAAATTACTAAAAACTGGAAATCTAAGTGTTCCTCACCTAGTGAATGGATAAACTATGGTACAATCATCATTCAAGCAAACATTATTCAGCATTAAAAAGGGACACATTTCTGGTAGGCACAACAGCATGAATGAGGGGAGGGGGTAGTGGAGGGATGGACTGAATGTTCAGGGTTAGTAGATGCAAACTGTTATATTTAGAATGGATAAACAAGGTCCTACTGTATAGTTCAGGGAACTATATTCAATATTCTGTGATAAACCATAATGGAAAAGAATATTAAAAAAATGTATAGGGACTTCCCTGGTGGTCTGGTGGTCCACGCTTCCGCTTGGAGGGGTCTCGAATTCCATCCCTGGTTGGGGAACTTAGATCCTGTATGCTGCAAAAAAGATCAAAGATCTGAGATTCCATGTGCTGAAACAAAGGCCTGGCACAGCCAAATAAATAAATGTTAAAAAATAAAAGTGAAACCATTGAAGTGCAAGGTACATACACAGCAAAATGCACAAATCTCAAGCATACACGTTGATGAATTGTTTCAGGCTTAACACCCTGTAACCACCACTTATATCAAGATAGAGTTCATTTCTACCACCCTAGAAGGCTTTGTGGAGAAGGCCATGGCACCCCACTCCAGTACTCTTGCCTGGAAAATCCTGTGGACAGAGGAGCCTGGTGGGCTGCTGTCCATGGGGTTGCTAGGAGTCGGACAAGACTGAGCGACTTCACTTTCACTTTTCACTTTCACACATTGGAGAAGGAAATGGCAACCCACTCCAGTGTTCTTGCCTGGAGAATCCCAGGGACGGTGGAGCCTGGTGGGCTGCCGTCTACGGGGTTGCACAGAGTCGGACACGACTGAAGTGACTTAGCAGCAGCAGTAGCAGAAGGCTCTGTAATGTCCCTTTTCAGTGAATACTCCACCCAGAGGTCATCACTATTCTATCACTTTAGCTATATGGTTGTTTTTTAACAGCTTTATTGAGATATGATTCATATACCATACAGTCACCCATTTAAAGAGCATAATTCAATGGTTTCAGTATATTCACAGTTGTACTACCATCATCAAAACCTAGCTTTGAATGTTTTCATCACCTCAAAGAGACACGCCCCCATACTTAAGAGCAATCACTTCCCATCCTGCACTCTCTAGCTCTTATGATTGCTCTTTTAAAAAATCAACTTTCTGGGGGACTTCCCTGGTCGTCCAGTGTCTAGAATCTGCCTTGCAATGCAGGGGACACAGGTTCAATCACTGATCAGGAGCTAAGATTCCACATGCTGCTGAGCAACTAAGCCCACAAGCTGCAACTAGAGAGCCCATGAGCATCAAGGAGAGATCACACAAAAGAAAATGAAGATCCCATAACTAAGACCTGCCACAGCCAAATGAATTAAAAAAAAAAAAAAATCAACTTTCTGGGACTTCTCTGGCAGTTCAGTGGTTAAGATTCTGCCTCCATTTTAGGGTGCAGGAGTCCAATCCCTGGCCAGGGAACTAAGATCATGAGAACAAAACTGAGCGGTTGAATCTCCTTGCAATCCAAGGGGCTCTCAAGAGTCTTCTCCAACACCACAGTTCAAAAGCATCAATTCTTCGGTGCTCAGCTTTCTTTATAGTCCAACTCTCACATCCATACATGACTACCGAAAAAAACCATGACTTTGACTTGACAGACTTTCGCCGGAAAAGTAATGTCTCTGCTTTTTAATATTCTGTCTAGGTTGGTCATAGGTTTTCTTCCAAGAAGCAAGCATCTTTTAGTTTCATGGCTGCAGTCATCATCTGCAGTGATTTTGGAACCCAAGAAAATAAAGTCTGTCACTGTTTCCATTTTTTTCCCATCTATTTGCCATGAAGTGATGGGACCAGATGCCATGATCTTAGTTTTCTGAATGTTGAGTTTTAAGCCAACTTTTTCACTCTCCTCTTTCACTTTCATTTAGAAGCTCTTTAGTTCCTCTTGGCTTTTGGCCATAAAGGTGGTATCATCTGCATATCTGAGGTTATTGATATTTCTTCCAGAAATCTTGATTCCAGATTGTGCTTCATCCAGACTGGTACATTTTGTATGATGTACTCTGCATATAAGTTAAATAAGCAGGGTGAAAATATACTGCCTTGATGTATTCCTTTCCTGATTTGTAACCAGTCTGTTGTTCCATATCCAGTTCTAACTGTTGCTTCTTGACCTGCTTACAGATTTCTCAGGAGGCAGGTCAGGCGGTCTGGTATTTCCATCTTTTGAAGAGTTTTCCAGTTTATTGTGATCCACACAGTCAAAGGCTTTGGCATAGGCAATAAAGCAGAAGTAGATGTTTTTCTGGAACTCTCTTGCTTTTTCTATAATCCAATGGATGTTGGTAATTCGATCTCTGGTTCTTCTGCCTTTTCAAAATCTAGCTTGAACAACTGGAAGTTCTCGGTTCATGTACTATTGAAACCTGGCTTGGAGAATTTTGAGCATTACTTTGCTAGCATGTGAGATCAGGGCAATTGTGCGGTAGTTTGAACATTCTTTGGCATTGCCTTTCTTTGGGATTGGAATGAAAACTGACCTTTTCCAGTCCTGTGGCCGCTGCTGAGTTTTCTAAATTTGCTGGCAGGTTGAGTGCAGCACTTTTACAGCATCATCTTTTAGGATTTGAAATAGCTCTACTGGAATTCCATCACCTCCACTAGCTTTGTTCATAGTGATGTTTCCTAAAACTCACTTGCTTTGCACTCCAGGATGTCTGGCTCTAGGTGAGTGATCACACCATTGTGGTTAAGGGGGTCATGAAGATCTTTTTTGTATAGTTTTTCTTTGTATTCTTTCCACCTCTCCTTTATATCTTCTGTTTCTGTTAGGTCCATACCATTTCTGTCCTTTATTGTGCTCATCTTTACATGAAATATTCCCTTGGTATCTCTAATTTTCTTGAAGAGATCTCTAGTCTTTCCCATTCTATTGTTTTCCTCTATTTCTTTGCACTGATCACTTATTAGGAAGGCTTTTTTATCTCTCCTTGCTGTTCCTTGGAACTCTGCATTCAGATAGGCATATCTTTCCTTTTCTCCTTTGCCTTTCATTTATGTACAATGAACCACACCAATTTCAAGGGCCCAATTTAATGAATTTTGACAGTTGTACATACCCGTGAAATCACTGGTACTATCAAGGTACAGAACATTTTTATCACCCCTCTATGGTTCCTCCTGTTTCTCTGCAATCCATCCTTCCATCTGCACATAGGCCCAGGGAACCATTTGTCTGCTTTCTGTCACTATGCATTTGTTTACATTTTCTAGAATTGCATGTGAATGGACTCAAGCAGCATGTACTCTCCTGTCTGGCTTCTTTCACCCAACATTATAATTATAAGAGTCATCTGTGTTGTATCTATCAGTAATTTGCCTTCCTTTTTATAACCAGTTATTCCATTGTTTGAGATACACTACAATCTACCATTTTTGAAAATAAAACTTATTGAAGACCTGGGCAGCTCTGGCTTTGAACATATAGATTCCTTAAGGTCTATTTGGTTTTATAGATCATTCTTGCTTAGTTCAGGGTTTAGTGTGTATGTATGTTGAAGGTTGAGAAGAGAGGCCTTCTTTGAACAGATCAGAGCCACAAAACATCGGCATCCTTCTCTTACCTAAGGCCTACAGGGACGTAAGAAATGGGGGTTCAATCCTTGGGTTGGGAAGATCCCCTGGAGGAGGATGGAATGGCAACCCACTCCAGTATTCTTGCCTGGAGAATCCCATGGACAGAGAGCCTGGTGGGCTGCAGTTCAAAGGGTCACAAAGCGTTAGACGCGACTCAAGTGATTTAACACAGGGTCAAGAACATTAACGTGTTAAGAGGCTGAGAGAAGTGCTTTAGAAACTGAATTTCAGCTCAGTTTGCAAGAGCTCCATTTTCCGGTCAAGAGAACTGAGACTTAGGTTAAGAGACTTACCATAACATTTGCCTGAGTCAGAAGCTAAGTCTCAAGTGACAGAATTGAATTCTGACTTTCACAACCTTCAAAGGGAATCATAGACTCAGTAGACCCAAAGAATTGCTGGGGACCCTGTTTCTTGTCCAAATCAAATGAATTATTCTTTTTTAATTGGTGACAAGGAAGATGAAGATGGGTGGCAGAGAGAAGTGTTCGCTGCCTGCCATCTGCCCTGACCATGCCCTTCCACTAACACAGGATAAACACAAGTCCTGGCCAGATGACAGTCAATGAGGGGAAGCAATTTAAAGGTATATGATCCTTGTTGGGTAAACAGGAGTCTGAAATGCTCATGGTGCTTTAGAAAGCCTATCTATACACCACAGAAATACCTAGCATGGCTGGGAGTTTTCTAATAAGCAAAGTTTTTTCTCCATTGGAGGCTGAAGAGCCTAAGAGCTCCCCGAGGGAGAGATGAACAAGGCAAGTTATATCATTAAAATTCACTATTGTTTATGAGTGAGGAGGAAGTGAGCAAACTCAAGGTGAGGAATTTGAATACTACATAACACGATTAGGAAGAAAAGGAAAACCACTCAATTCTCAACACTGAGAGTTAAATTGTTCTCACCATTTCACTGTAAGTCTTTTCAGACCTGCTGTTAATGCATTCTGCATCCAGCCTTTTTTCACTATTATCTTTTTTTTTCTATTTGTATTTTTTCATGTCACTATCAGCATTTTTTCATGTCACTAGAAACTACTCATCAACATTCTTTGATGGTCTCATAATATTCTTCTTGTGGTAGAATCTAATTTTTTCAACAACAAATTATGCCTATTGAACACCACTGTGTATTAGCTTTTCCTCTTTTTTGATTCTTAAAGTAGGTTTTTCAGAGTGGAATTACTGGATAAAATAATAGCAGGATTTTCAATTTTACCAAATCATTTTTTCCACCAGTAGGGTTTGAACATGCTCATCTAGCAATGGGTATTACAATAATTTTACAGCATTTCCAAATTTGTAGATGAAACTGTGGTCGATTGCTAATGGCCAATATCCATTCCCAAGAGTGAATAAATCTCTAAGACTCAGAAGTGCCCAACAGAAGTAGATGCTACCCCAAACCAGTTCATCTCTTGCCCGGCAGGCAATGAGAGAAAGGCTTGCTGCTGTCAACGTCCACAACCAATCCCCATTCCATTGACATCACCAGTAAATGCCCCTGAGTCCATGCCTTCCTCTTTATTCTTGCTTCCACTGTCCAGGGTGGACAGTGGAAAACTTCTTTTCTTTTCTTTAAGTTTTTATTATTTACTTTTGGTTGTGCTGGGTCTTCATTGCTGTGCATGGACTTCTCATTGCTGTGCTTCTCTTGTGGCTTAGGGGCACCAGAGCTCAGTCGGGCTCAGCAGTTGTGCCGCCTGGGCTTAATTGTCCTGCTGCACATGGCATCTTCCTGGACCAGGGCTTGAACCCACATTCCTTGCACTGGTGGGTGGATTCTTAACCACTGGACCACCGGGACAGTCCTCTCATCACTTCTTTATTTATTTTGGTCTCTTTTTAGACATTTTATTAGGAACTGCATCATACCTATAGAAATGCACACTGCATTAGCATGGTTTCTAGCCCAGAGCGTGTATTTCCTTCTTTCATACACTGAACACTGACTTGGTGCCAAGCATTGTCCTAAGCACTGGGGTTACTGCAGTGAAGAAGACAGAGAAGGTGAGAAGGAGTCAGATTCAAGGTATATTTTGAAGGTAGAGCCAACAGTATTTGCTGATGGCTTCTTTGTGGGTGTGATTAGTCAGTCATTGTGTTCAACTGTTTTGCAACCCCATGGACTGTAGCCCGCTAGGTTCCTCTGTCCGTAGGTTTTCTCAGGCAAGAATACTGGAGTGGGTTGCCAGTTCCTTCTCAGGGGATTTTCCCAACTCAGGGATCATCTCTGGTGTCTCCTGCATTACAGGCCAATTCTTTACCACTTGCGCCACCTGGGAAGCCAGGGTTCCTTTGTAGGGTGGCAGAAAGATCAAGGTTGATTTGAAGGTTTGGGCTGGGACAGCTGAAAGCATGGGGCAGCCATTGCCTAAGCTGGAGACAGCTATAAAATGAGCAGACACGTCCTGGAGACAAAAGTGAGTTCAGTTTTAGGGATGTTGATTTGGAGATGACAATTGACAGTCACATCAAGATTTATCAGGCTGGCCCAGAAGTTTGTTCGGGTTTTTCAGTAAGCTGGGATGGAAACCCGAACGAACTTTTGGGCCAACCCAATACATTTCTTACTATGGCTGTTAAACCCCAGGGACCACAACGGATGCGCCTAGTTTGAAATAGTCTGAATGTGACCTATTTACGCCTTTCAGTAAGGTGCAGCTGAGCCGTGCGTGGAGAGGTTGCAAATCTTCCCCTCCCCCTGCGCTCCAGGCCTCCCATCTGGCACACCTTCCTCAGGTGTCAGCTGTGCTGGAAACTGCTCATCCGAGGCTCTGATCTGTTGTGTGACCTTAAACCACCTCTGGGAGATGGTGAGCATGGAGACCCGGAACCTCCCCTCCCTCATCGACATCCGGGCTCGTGGAGGCTCCTGCTGGTGGCCGGCACAGGGCTGGGTGCAGCTGTTTGCTTTACCACAAGGACAATTTGCGCCCACCCCCTCGGTGCTCCAGGGCACAGCTCCACACCTGTTCTCCACCCTCTATCCCAGGTGCTGAGAACAATAGAACACCCACTCACCAAGGTCATTGCCTTGATGGGGGCAGGGAGAAAGACTGCGGAAGAGAGAGCTCTCTTGGGGAAAGGGAGAAACGCTCAGGGGAGCCAGAGGGCCTGAATCAGCACAGTCTAATCTACCTTTCTTTGCTAGTGAGGATGTTTAATATCTGTGCTGCTCAAGATGACAGCCACCAGAACACGAGGCTATTGAGACTGAGGAACTAAAGTTCCAATTTAATTTGATTGTTGTTCAGTCACTCAGTCGTGTCCAACTCTTTCGACCTCATGAACTGCAGCATGTCAGGCTTCCCTGCCTGTCCTTTACAATCTCCTAAAGTTTGTTCAAAGTCATGGCCATTGAATCGGAGATGCCTTCCAACCATCTCATCCTCTGTTGTTCCCTTCTCCTCTGGCCTTCAGTTTACCTGTAATTGTAATTTAATTGTGTTAGTTGCTCAGTCGTGTCTGACTGTTTGGGATCCCATGGACTGTAGCCCGTCAGGCTCCTCTATCCATGGCATTCTCCAGGCAAGAGTACTGGAGTGGGTTGCCATTCCCTTCTCCAAGGGATCTTTCCGACCCAGGAGTTGAACCAGCATCTCCTGCATTGCAGGTAGATTCTTTACCGCTTGTCCTATAGTGCAGGAGATGTAGGTTCGATCCCTGGTTGGGGAACTAAGATTCCATGTGCCACAGAGCCTGTGCACTCAGGATCCCATGTGCCACAACTAGAGTGTCCATCCTAACACAGTTCAGTTCAGTCGCTCAGTTGTGTCCGACTCTGCGACCCCATGAATTGCAGCACTCCAGGCCTCTCTGTCCATCACCAACTCCCGGAGTTTACTCAGACTCATATCCATCGAGTCGGTGATGCCATCCAGCCATCTCATCCTCTGTTGTCCCCTTCTCCTCCTGCCCCCAATCCCTCCCAGCATCAGGGTCTTTTCCATTAAGTCAACTCTTCGCATGAGGTGGCCAAAGTATTGGAGTTTCAGCTTCAGCATCAGTCGTTCCAATGAACACCCAGGACTGATCTCCTTTAGGATGGACTGGTTGGATCTCCTTGAAGTCCAAGGGACTCTCAAGAGTTCTCCAACACCACAGTTCAAAAGCATCAATTCTTCGGCACTCAGCTTTCTTCACAGTCCAACTCTCATATCCAAACATGACCACTGGAAAAACCATAACACACAACACACAGCAACTAAAACTCGATGCAGCCAAATAAATAAATATTAAAAAAAATAACTGTCATCTGTTGAGCATGTACTTTATGCCAGGCACACTGCATGCGTTCCCTTATTTATTTACTCCTCTGCAGTTTAGTTGCTCTGTTGTGTCTGACTCTTTTGCAACCCCATGGACTATATCCTGTCAGTTTCCTCTGTCATGGGATACTGGGGTGTGCTGCCATTTCCTTCTCTTCCTGACCCAGGGATTGAGCCTGCCTCTTCTGCATGGCAGGCGGATTCTTTACCACAGAGCCACCTGGTAAGCCCCTATTTACTCCCCACAACCAATCTATAGGAAGGGCGTTATTGTACCCATTTTACAGATGAGGAAACTAAGGATCTGAGTGGCCAGGGTCCCAGAATGAGAAAGTGTTAAAGGCTGAAAGGAAACACCCAAAGTCACATCTCAAAACCCCTCACAAATAAAATAAACCCAAGGACCCTGCTGGCTTTGCAGTTGTCTAGCCTCTACAAATGAATGGGGTGTGCAAATTGCTACAGGAATGCAAATTAGCCTATGGTTTGGGGGACAAAAGCTCAGACCCTCTGGTCACACCCTGACTCTAGGCTGCGGGTGGGTGGGGATGGAGGCTGAGTGATAAGAAGGGACCTGGGAGGAAGGAGTGCTGGATGGGGGTGGGGCGGGCCAGCTGGTGTCGGGACTCAGGACATCAGCTGGCTGGCGGGCTGGCGGACTCAGACAATACTCGGGGGGCCTAGTCAGAACCCTCCTCCCCGCACCCTGCCAGCTGCTGTGGGCACCTTCTCTGTCTCCAAAGTGGCCTGTGGGGAGCAGGAGAGCCTGGGAGGCTGATGGAGGATGCTGAGGAGGTCTATATCCAGTGACCCAGGCTGGGTGGAGGCAGGGGTGGAGGCCAGGGGAGGTTAGGATCTTCTATGGAGGTCTCCTGGGTGCCAGACTTTGTGCTGTGGGATTTGCATATGTCCTTCCGTTGGCTTCTCCCAAAGTCCCCCTGGTAATAATAATAATGATTATTATTAACAATAGCAGCCCAGTGGCTCATGCTGAGCCCGCCTGGCTGGGTTGAAGGCGTTATCTCAGTTAATCCTCAGAACTGCATTGGGAACCAAGGACTTCATTATCACCCTTTTCCAAAGGAGGAACAGGAGACTTCCAGTGGTTAAGTGACTTGCTCAACCTTGCAAATGTAAACAAAAACACCCCTTCTTCACTTCCATCTCCCACCCTTTCCACTTAAAACTTTTTTGGAGTTTTGCAGGTTATAGCTGCTTGCTGTATTATACTGTTTATACCTTTTAACTGTTGAACAGACCAAAGTCAGAATGTTACTTTGACACTCGAGACTATATGAAGTTTATAAATTCTATTGTATATTATATAATAGCATCCCTAGGTAAAGTTTTTGGAAACACATCCATGCTTATTGTTTACATATTGTTTATGGCTGACTGCTGCAACAGAAGGCAGGCTACCTTTTACTATCTGTCCACTGACATAAAAAGTTTGCTTACCCTATCCTCCCCTTAACCCTGGAGATAACTCTGGAGGGAGGTTGTGTCTCCTGAGGGTTTTTCTTCCTCTGACATCCCCTGACCCTTGACAGCTATTGACCCTAGCATGTCACTTTCCATTCTGCCAGCAGGAGGGTGATACTGTGTTCATACATTCATTTCACAAGTAGGTCAAAGCACCTTCTGTGTGCTATGCACTGGTCCTCACATGAGGTACAAAACAGATGTGGTCCTTATCTGCAGATATCAATCATCCAGCACATCTCTAAATACAAAAGTACAGAGTGCTGTGGACAGGGTGCATGAAAGTTGAAGGGCATTTGACAGGTGAGCCCAGTTAATCTGGCCATCAGAGAGAACTTCCTGGAGGAGGTGATGATAACATTTGAGGCCTAAAGAATTAGTGGTTCCAGATGTTAGGATATCTCCTTTTTGACTCATCTCTGTCTGTCCTTCATTTCAATTCCTTACCCTCTCCTTGAAGCCTATAGATCTTGACTCAAATGAGAACCTTGTCTTAGGAAGTGAGACACAGATAAAGGAGAGGCATTCTCCTCTCCATTGTAAGTTGAGGCATTGAGTGAGAGGCAGCATGCTGGAGGAGGAAGGTGGAGAAATGGGCAGTCACTCTTTTCTTTTTTTCTTTTTTTTTTCAGTCACTCTTTTAAAAATTATTGTATGATAACTGTGTAATAATTAAAATAGTTTATTAATTCTGCAGTTGATTCATTTATAAACTTTCAACAAATATTAATTGAGCATTTCCTGGGCATCAGGCACTGTTCTAGGCCCTGGGAATACTGCAGTGAACCAGACAGATCAAAATCCCTGTCCAGTGGATCTTCTCACATTCTATTACAGGGGGCAGTACGTAATTAATTTGGTCTGTTAAGTGGTGATCACCACCATGCAGAAAAATAAAACAGAGCAAGTGGCAGACAGACAATCTGAAATAAGGAGGTGAAGGAAGGCCCCTCCCGAGAAGGTGACAGGTGACAGTTTGAGCAGAGGGCTGAGCAGTCTGTGTCGGTATCTGGGGGAAGTATTCATTACCGGAACACTAAGCATGAAATTTGAATCAATGGCATTCTCAAGTCATGAAATTCTAAGTAATAGAATTCTGGGACCATGGAATGCTAATCAATACTTTTCTGGTGCCATAAAATTTCAGTCAATAAAATTCTCTGGTTGTGAAATTCTAACTCATAGAATTCTGAGTCTGTGAAATTCTTATCAATTGGAAAACCTCCCTGCAAAAGCAGCTACGGAGGGAGCATGGCAAAACCTTAGTGATCAGTGGGAGTAACCAGGTGAAGGGAGGAAGAATGCTCAGGGGGAGGGACACACAGCATGTACCAAGGTCCTGTGCCAGGAAGGTAGAAAAGCTGGGATCTGGAACCTGCCCTTCACCCAGTCATTCAATTGAAAAGACATTCTATTCCAAAAGGATCCATTTCTCCACCTTTGAGTCATAACACCTGAGTTTTATCTGCAGCAAGGCTGGTAAAAAATAACAAGGCCAGAGGTACACCTCTGGGTGAGCCAGGCCCCATTTCCACATCTACCTTTATTTTCTTGGGCTCCAGAATCACTGCAGACAGTGGCTGAAGTCATGAAGTTAAAAGATGCTTGCTCCTTGGAAGAATAGCTCTGACAAACCTAGACAATGTATTAAAAAGCAGGGACATCACTTTACCAACAAAAGTCCTATAGTCAAAGCTATGATTTTTCCAGGAGTCATGTATGGATGTGAGAGTTGGACCATAAAGAAGGCTGAGCGCCAAAGAATTTATGCTTTTGAACTGTGGTGCTGGAGAAGACTCTTTTTTTTTTCTTAATTTTTTGGAGAACACTCTTAAGAGTTCCTTGGACAGCAAGGAGATCTGACCAGTCAATCTTAAAGGAAATCAACCCTGAATATTCACCATAAGGATTGATGCTGAAACTGAAGCTCCGATACTCTGGTCACCTGATACGAAGAGCCATTAGAAAAGATACTGACACTGGGAAAGATTGAGGGCAGGAGAAAGGGGTGACAGAGGATGAGATGGTTGGATGGCATCACCGACTCAATGGACATGAGTTTGAGCAAACTCCGGGAGATAGTGAAGGACAGGGAAGCCTGGCATGCTGCAGTTCATGGGGTTGCAAAGAGTCAGACATGACTTAGTGACTGAATGACAAGACAACAACACCTGCCATCAGTCCTGTGGCCTTTGTAGCCTTCTCCCTACTTCATTGGATGAGAGAACTCTGGAGTGACTTGTATTTGGGCTTCAGTCCTGCCCCACCCCCTTGTGAGTATTAGCCGCAATAGGGTATCTTCCAAGACCCCTTCTTCTCCCCATCCCCACATTTATTATTCATTGCTCCATCAGTATTATTATTAATAGCATTGGCTGCCATTAACTGTGCCAGTCCTGAAACCAAGTGATCTATAATCACTGCTACTATAAGTCCCTAAACTGTTTGTTACTGCAAAATGAGTAAGAAAAGAATGTTTAGAAATTTTATGGCATTTGACATTGCTCTGACATTTGAGCATGTGATTATTTTTCAAATAATTCATTTTCATTGCATTTTATAAAATGTCAGTCCACGGGTGGATTGGAAACAGAAAGCTGGTCCCTTATCACAGATAAGAAAAGCTCTGCTTTATTCATATTAGCCATTCAAAACTCACAACAACCCTTGTGAAGCTGGTACTTTTTTTTTTTTTTTTGCTGTGCCATATGCCTTATAGGGATCTTAGTTTCCTGAACAGGGATCAAACCCGTGCCCCCTGCAGTGGATGTGTGGAATCCTAACTACTGGTGCGTGAGTGCTCAGCCCTTCAGTCATGTCTGACTCTTTTGCAACCCCGTGGACTATAGCCTGTCAGACTCCTCTGTCCATGGGATTCTCCAGGCAAGAATACTGGAGTGGGCTGCCATTTCCTCCTTCAGAGGATCTTCCCAAGCCAGGGACTGAACCTGTGTCTTATGTGTCTCTTGCATTGGCAGGCAGATTCTTTCCTACTGAGCCACCTGGGAAGCCCCTAACCACTGGATTGCCAGGGAATTCCCAGTTTGTACTTTTATTATTTTCATTTTATAGTTGAAGAAACTGAGGCTCAGAGAAGTGGCAGGCACACAGTGCCCAAAGCCACACAGCCAGTGGCAGGGAGGGTATTCCAGGAGAGCTGAACTCTTGGGAATATCTCCCTGCTCCCTCCTGGTCTCCACTTCTCTATCCCCGCTGCCATCTGGATTCAGGCTCTTCACCATGACCTGGTCACTGTCACCTCTTGGGTACCTACCCGTTTCCGTCCCTGACTCCTTCGTGATGGTTGCAGCACAAAGACCTGCTCTGGTGACATTCCTGCTGCTACCATTTGACGCCTTCCCTCCCGAACTTCTAGAACATGGCTTGCTGACAGAGGTCTCTGGGATGATAGGAATGGTCTATATAGTCAGTAGCTACATGTGGCAATGGTGCACCTGAAACATGGCTAATGCAACCCTGAAACTGAATTGTTAGTTTTATTTAATTATGAATAAGTACATGTGGCTAATACAGGCTTCCCTGGTGGCTCAGATGGTAAAGAGCCTACCCACAAAGCAGGAGACCTGGATTCTATTCCTGGGTCAGGAAGATCCCCTGGAGAAGGAAATAGCAACGCACTTCAATATTTGTGCCTGGAAAATCCCATGGGCAAAGGAGCCTGGTGGGCTACAGTCCATGGGGTCGCACAGAGTTGGACACGACTGAGCAACAAGCACTTTCACTTTCATGTGCAGCTAATGGTTACTGTACTGGACAGTGCAGATCTTGAGAGAAAAAGTCCAAACCTCACACAGCATTCAAGGCCTTCGGTTTTAGATAAGGAAATTGCTGACAGACCTCTGGTCCAGCAATCACAAAGTGAGGCCTTTTGAGTCTGACAAATCTATGTCTAGCAGCTTTGGCACTGGGCATTTATTTAACCTCTCTGTGCCTCTAAGTCCTCATCTGTAATATGTGACTAAGAAGAGTTCCTATCTCTAGGCTTAATTAGATTCCACTTACAGTCTTTAGCATACTGCTTCCCTCTGCACCAGTCCACCAACTGCATGGCTCCATGCTTCTTTGGTCCTGTCCTCTCTGCCTTTCCTTCCTCTCTGCATCTGGGCAAACTGAGGCTCTGAGTGGGTTTAACTTTCCCAATGTCCCCCAGAAGCATCAGGGAGGGTAAGGTTTAGGTCACCAGGCCTCTTTAGACTTCACCACCTGACATCTGTGTGATCTCAGGCAAGGTGCCTACCCTCTCTAAGCTTGCTTTTTACTTTTCAAAATGGAAACAGATCAACCCTACCTCATAGCATTCTTTTTTTTTTTCTTTTCTCAATAGCATTCTTGAGAGAATTAAATGATTAAGTGAGACAACGTGGGCTTAGTACATAGATAACTTCTCAAGGTCAGCTATTATTGTTATATTCTCCCTATTTTAATATTTACTTATTTAGACTGTACTAATAGTTATTCATAATTATTCTAGCCTAGCACTCTTTCCCCTGCTTTCAAAGAATGGTTTCTTGGGACTTCCCTGGCGATCTGGTGGTTAAGACTCTGCACTCCCACTGCAGAGGAGGTGGGTTCAATCTCTGTGAGTAAGAGCTCACATGTCACATGGGGTGGCCAATAAAAGAAAAAATGGTTTCTGGCCTAAAAAGTGAAAGTTGCCCAGTTGTGTTCAACTCCTTGTGACATCATGGACTGTAGTCCAGCAGGCTCCTCTGCCAGAGGATTCTCCAGGCAAGAATACTGGAGTGGGTGACCATTCCTTTCTCCAGGGGAACCTTCCTGACTCAGTGATTGAACTCAGCTCTACTTGTGTTGCTTTACCATCTGAGCCACGAAGTCTAAGACATAAACTGGCCCCACGGCCAGTCTAAACTAAGTAATCAGTCTAAACTGATTACTGAAGGAGGAGCTGATAAGGGGGCAAGGGACAGGCATAGAAGCTGGGAATCTGGAGGTGGCAATGACTCAGGGCCATTTCCTGTGTGTCTGTGTGTGTGTGGGGGGGCAGTCCTGGCTCTTTCTGGGCCCCAGATGGGTATCTGTTGCTGAACAGGAGCCTACCTTGCTTAGGGCTCGCTGGGCCTGGGAAGAGGCTTTGGGGGTCAAGAAGACCAGGACGAAGGTTCCATAGCTACAGAAGTATCTGCAACCTGGAAAGGTGCCATTGAGGATCAGAGATGGCCTAGAAATTATGGCTCTGAGAGTTATGCCCAAGCACCTACGGCAGGTCCAGCCTCCAAGCTGAAGGAGAAGCCTCTCCCTGCATCCTACCCAGGACTGGGAGCAAGGGTGGGCCACAAGGGTGGGAGACAGAGGGTACCAAGAATGTGCCCTGGCTTAGAGTCCTGATGTGTTCTGAGTTGGAATCCTGAGTCTTCCACCTAGTGGGGCAGTTGGCTTTACAGCCGTATAGACCAGACACTATTTTTTATTAGCTGTGTGACTTTGGGCAAATCTCCTGACTTATCTGAAACTTCATCTCCAAATAAGTGAGCAGGAAGCATACTTACTCAAGGTGATTGTGAGGATTCAGAGCTTAGAGTGGTGCTTGGCACTGGACTGTGCTGTGCTGTGTTTAGTTGCTCAGTCGTGTCTGACTCTTTGTGACCCCATGGACTGTAGCCCTCCAGGCTCCTCTGTCCATGAGGATTCTCCAGGGAAGAACACTAGAGTGGATTGCCATGCCCCTCTCAGGGGATCGAACCCAGGTCTCTTGCTTTGCAGGCAGTTTATTTACTATGTGAGCCACCAAAAAGACCAAGAATACTGGAATGGGTTGTCTACCCCTTCTCCAGGGGATCTTCCTGACCCAGGAATCGAACCGGGCTCTCCTGCATTGCAGCTACCAGCTGATTCTTTACCAGCTGAGCTATCCAGGAAGCCCTAGCACAGGACTAGTACTCTTTAAATGTTAGTTACTGTTATGGAGGTACTCAAACTTTCTGATCGATGGGGCCCTATTCCAGTGAACACTTGGGATTAGGATCAGGTCACATACAAAGCAGGGGCTGAGGGTTTCAGTCTGGGGTCAGGTCCCAGATCTGCCATATGTGACGATGGGCAGGTCCCTGGACCCTCTGCACCTTCACTTTCTTTTCTGTACAATGGGGATAACTTTAAAGTTTGGAAGTGCCTGGCCCTCAGTAAAAGGCTAGTGAGGCTCCATTTCCTTCACGCAAATCCTGGTTCCTGACTTTTGCAGGGAGATATACTGGTTCTCTGGCCAGATTCCTTTCTTTGCATGAACATCTGCACAACTGTTACTTTCTTAACTCTAGAAGTGGGATTACTAGTCCTCCATTTGCCTGGGTAACAGAATTGGGGCTCAGAGAGGTGAAGTGGTGTTTGTTCATTGATGTACAGACCTAACTACTGAATTATGGATTTGAGCCAACCTGTCCTCCTTCCTTTAACTTTGGAAATGTTTTCTTTCTTTTTTTCTTTTTTTTTTACTTCATTTTTACTTCCTTCCTCCCACCCTCCTTTTTTTCAATATAGAAAAACATATAAAATGATTTGCACTTAAAAAAAAAAAAAGCCCACTTCAGACACCCATTGTGCTGTGCTCAGTCGCTTCAGTCGTGTTCAACTCTTTGCAACCCTATAGACTCAGCCTACCAGGTGCCTCTGTCCACAGGATTCTCCAGGCAAGAATATTGGAGTGAGCTGCCATACTCTTCTCCAGGAGATCTTCTCGATCCAGGGATGGAATCTGTGTCTGTTGTGTTTCCTGCACTGCAGGCATATTCTTTACTCACTGAGCTACCTGGGAAGCCCCGGATACCCGTTAAGATGGCTGTTGTTAAATAACAGCAAACAACAAGGGCTGGTGAGGATGTGGAACTCAAACCTTTGTGCACTTACTGCTTGTGGGAATGGAAAATGGTGCAGCTGCTATGGAAAATGGCATGGTAATTTCTTGAAAAATCAAACATAGAATTACCAATGATACAGCAATTTCACTTCTGGGTATATACTTAAAAGTACTGAAAACAAGATCTCAAACAGTATTTGTACACCCATGTTCTTAGCAGCGTCACTCAATATAGTGAAAAAGTGGAAGCAAGCTGAGTGTCCATTGATGGATGAATATATAAACACAATGTGGTCTATACATACAATGGAGTGCATCACTGACTCAATGGACATAAGTTTGAACAAGCTCCGGGAGTACGTGATGGACAGGGAAGCCTGGCATGCTGCAGTCCATGGGGTCATAAATAGTCAGACACGACTGAGCAACTGAACTGAACTGATTATTCAGCCTTGGAAAGGAAGGAAATTCTAGCACATGCCACAGCATGGATGAATCTTGAAGACATTATGCAAAGTGAAATAAGCCAGCCACAAAAGGACGAATATGGTATGATATCACTTATGTGAGGTCCCTAGAGTAGTCAAATTCATAGAGACGGAAAGTGGAATGGTGGTTGCCAGGGGGTGGGGGAGGGAAGAATGGGAAGTTATTATTTAATAGGTATGGAGTTTCAGTTTGGAAAGATGCAAAAGTTCTGGAGATGGATAGTGGTGCTGATTGCATAACAATGTGAATGAACTGGAATAGAGAAGCAGACCTACAGTACAGACCTGTGGACACAGCAGGGGAGGGGAGGCCGGGACATACTGAGAGATTAGGACTGACACATACACACCACCATGCGTAAAATAGGTAACTAGTGGGAAGCCCCTGTGTAGCACAGGAAGCTCAGCTTGGTGCTCTGTGATAACGTAGGTGGGTGGGACGGGAGGTGGGGGGAGTGGGAGGAAGGTCCAAGAGGGAAGGGAAATGTGTATACATACAAGGGATTCACTTCATCGTACAGCAGAAAATAACACAACATTGTAAAGCAATTATTCTCAAAAAAGAAAAAAAAAGCCACACACCTCTACACTTGAAAATGATTAAATTGGTAAATGTCATGTTTTATATATTTTACTAGAATTTTTTTTAAATGAAGCAACAGACAAAGGATTAATCTCAAAAATATACAAGCAACTCCTGAAGCTCAATTCCAGAAAAATAAATGACCCAATCAAAAAATGGGCCAAAGAACTAAACAGAAATTTCTCCAAAGAAGACATACAGATGGCTAACAAACACATGAAAAGATGCTCAACATCACTTATTCTCAGAGAAATGCAAATCAAAACCACAATGAGGTACCATTACACACCAGTCAGGATGGCTGCTATCCAAAAGTCTACAAGCAATAAATGCTGGAGAGGGTGTGGAGAAAAGGAAACCCTCTTACACTGTTGGTGGGAATGCAGACTAGTACAGCCACTATGGAGAACAGTGTGGAGATTTCTTAAAAAACTGGAACTAGAACTGCCATATGACCCAGCAATCCCACTTCTGGGCATACACACTGAGGAAACCAGATCTGAAAGAGACACGTGCACCCCAATGTTCATCGCAGCACTGTTTATAATAGCCAGGACATGGAAGCAACCTAGATGTCCATCAGCAGATGAATGGATAAGGAAGCTGTGGTACATATGCACCATGGAATATTACTCAGCCATTAAAAAGAATTCATTTGAATCAGTTCTAATGAGATGGATGAAACTGGAGCCCATTATACAGAGTGAAGTAAGCCAGAAAGATAAAGAACATTACAGCATACTAACACATATATATGGAATTTAGAAAGATGGCAATGATAACCCTATATGCAAAACAGAAAAAGAGACTCAGATGTACAGAACAGACTTTTGGACTCTGTGGGAGAAGGCGAGGGTGGGATGTTTCTAGAGAACAGCATGTATATTATCTATAGTGAAAGAGATCACCAGCCCAGGTTGGATGCATGAGACAAGTGCTCAGGCCTGGTGCAGTGGGAAGACCCACAGGAATTGGGTAGAGAGGGAGGTGGGAGAGGGGATCGGGATGGGGAATACATGTAACTCCGTGGCTGATTCATGTCAATGTATGACAAAACTCACTGCAATGTTGTGAACTAATTAGCCTCCAACTAATAAAAATAAATGAAAAAAAAAAAAAAAGACTAAGTTTTTGACCAGTAGACAGTTAAAAAAAAAAGAAACAGTTTTTGGAAATGAAAAGATCACATGGGTACCTATTTCCCCATATACTCAAATACTATCGTTTTTAAAAAGTTTTTTCAAACTGTTTTTTATTTTTGTTTTTTACAGAAGTGATAAAACAGTAGAGCTTCCATTCCATTGCATTCCTCTACGCCTCTATTCCACTGCCCTTCCTGTCCCCTACAGGGGAGTTTGCTTTTCATAAATGCCTTGAGTTTGGGTTCCCATGAGCACTGTGCATAGTTTATACTTGTACTTCTTTTTATGAGTTGTCCTAAAATCATACACAATATTATTTGTGTGTTTTAAAAGTGTTACATAATTTGTCGTATGGTTCCCCACATCTTGCTGCAACCTGAATTTTTCACCTTACGTTTTTCAAGATCCATCCATTTCTAGTTCATTTTCTTTACCTGTTGTAATTTTGTCATGTAAACAGACCACATTTTATTTGTCTACTGTCAACTTCTCCAGAAAGACCACCAGGAAAATCTGTTGCTCTTAGATAAAGCTGAGTTAATGAAATCTGTTGCAGCAAGGGCGAACAGTGGGTTTCCCTTGTGGCTCAGCAGTAAAGAATATGCCTGCCAACGCGGGAGACTCAGGTTCGATCCCTGGGTCAGAAGATCTCCTGGAGAAGGAAATGGCAACCCATCACAGTATTCTTGCCTGGAAAATCCCATGGACAGAGGAGCCTGGCGGGCTACAGTCCACGGGGTTGCAAAAGAACCGAACACGACCTGGTGACTAAACAACAATAAGGGGGAGCAGTATCTCCAGGGAGTCTCAGCAGTGCCTCAAAAAAGGGTGATCAGGGAAGAATACTTATAGGGTTATTTATAGCTTGTGGGATTTTAGTTTCCTGACCAGGGATTGAATCTTGGTCCTCAGCAGTGACAGCAAGGAGTCCTAACCATTGGACCACCAGGGAATTCCCAAGTAGAAGTCTCTTAAAGCGGAAAACTGACTGTGATTGCGCAAAGTTTGGGACAAAACAGTTTGGAGTTGGTGGACACCTGAGAAGAGGTTCTTGAAACTTTGACAAATGAACTGATGTCTGATAAGAGAGGTATTTGCCAAGGTGAGCAAACTGTTTGCCCAGACAAACTGGTTAGCAAGAATTTCCTGAGGCAAATAACAGTTTTTTACTGGTTTACAGTCTTATCTTTCTGGGCAAGAATTTCCTGGAACAAATGGTCAAGTCCCGTTGACATAGGGGGACCTCAGTTCTCATACCCAATAACTGAGTAACAGCGAGGAAATGGTCTAGGTTCTTATACAGTAAGTCTCCTACCTAAGAACAAGTTCCTTTCAGAAAGCACATTCAAAAAAAAGAAAGCACATTCATGAGTCCAATTTGTTAGTCCAACAAAGTTAGCCTGGTACCCAACTAACACCACTGGTTATACAGTACTACTCTGTAATAGGTTTATAATACTTTTTACACAAACAATACATAACAAACCCAACACACACACAAAAATAAACATTTTAAATCTTATAGTACAGTACCTTGAAAAGTACAGAAGTACAAAACAACAGCTGGCATATAGGGGCTGGCATTGACTGAGCAGGCAAGAAGAGTGACTGGAGGATGGAGAGGAGATGGGGATGTTAGGGTTGAAGGGTCATCAACAGTAGGAGACAGAGGGCAAGCTGCAGTTTCACTCACACCTGACGCTGATGGAATGCACATTCGCATCTTTGAAAGTTCGAAACTTGAAGGTTCATATGTTGGGGACTTACCAGAACCTATTGATGGGTGTTTGGGTTATTGCCAGTGTTCAGCTATTACATATGGTGTTGCAATGACATCTTGAGCATACGGGTGAGAGTTTCTCTGGAGTCCTTACCTAGAAGAGGAATTGCTAGGTAGCCAGATATGAGCATTTGCAACTTTTTTAGAGTCTGTGTTCTTTCTAACCCACCTCCCTGACTCCAGAAGAGTAAAATCTCCCTCTGAGACCACCAGAACAGAAGGCAAGAACTGCCAGGGCTTTGCCCACACTGGCTGCCTGCCCACCTGCCTGCCTGCCCTCCCTTGTTCTAGCAGATTAACAGTGACCTGTGACCCTGACAGGCTGGCCACACTCCCGGCCAATTCCAGCCTGTCGAAAGGAGTCCCCAGGGGTAGTCAGGGCTCGGGGATATGTTGGCCAGATGGGCCTGGGAGGTCTTGGGTTGGATTTATCCCAGGAGGCAGAGCAGGTGGGCAGCCCCCAGCACCCCACCCCCATTTCCCCCATCATGCATCACTGGGTTGGAGCTGGAGCCAGATGGTGGGGATGGGGCAGCCTTGTAGCTTCTGGTCTGACAAAGGATCCTCTATACTGCCCCCCAGCCCCCCTGCCCTGGCCAGCTTGGCTAGTCTAGTCTCTGGCTGCCCAGTCATTCTCAGCCGTGGCCTGCCTGCCCTGCATAGCTTTTCTGCTGAAACTGTCCCTTCCACCTGTGCTATTTGTGGAGGAAGTTTCCCAAGCAGTGTTCCTGGAGAGACTTGAACTTGGAAACCCACTTACCATCCATCTGAGGGGGGGGGGGGGGAGATGTGACTGAATATGGCTCTGTTTTTATAACAGGTCACCAATTCAAATGCACTAAGAAGATCAAGTGCAACGGGCCATGTAGGGATTGTGGCAAACCAGCACCTGGCCCTCAGGGAGCCCTCACTGATGGTCCCTCTGAATACTGCAGATGGGGAAGCTGAAGCCTACAGAGAAGGGTGCTTGCAGGAGAGTCTCATGGATAGAAGATTAAGCTTGGGAGTCAGGCCCACCTGAATTAATCCAGATCTATTACTGAGAGTGAGTCCTTGGGCAGATTACCTAAACTCTCATTCCTCATCCGAAATGGGGCTAATTAAATCTTTATCATAGAGAATAGTCCTGAGGGAGAGGGAAGACAAGGCAAGGAAAGCATCTGGTATAGGGTTAGCCCTCAATACTTATGAACTAAATTTCACTATTGTCCCTGGAAACAAGGAAGAGGTTTAAGGTGCTGCTAGAGACAAGAAAGGCTCAGGGTGGGGAGAGGAGGATGCCAGAGCATCTGTAGGTGATTGATTCAGTCCTGGAGTCCTCCCCAAGGATGCCCCCAAATATAATTGTGCAACCTTTTTCTTGGCTGTGACTCAGTTTCTTTCTCTGTAAAATGGGCTAAATGAGAACTGTTATCTCCTAGGAGGCTATGAGGATGAAATAAGCTATCACCTGGAGGGTTTATGAACCATATTCAGTAAGTATTCATTACTACTAGGAGGTTAGGAGCCACCCCTACCTCCTCACCAAGGCTGGGTTTCAGAGGGTCTCCAAGTCAGATCTTGGGTGTAGCTGGAGGGAAGGAAGGGAACAAGGCTGCCCTGGATGGTCAAGAGCCCTGGGTTTCCTCTGGATGCACCACTATTTTGCTGGACTCTAGGCCTCTGGGGAGTGGATGGTTTGGCCTCTGCTGTTTCTCAGGAGTCTGTGGTTCCAGAATAGTCTCTGATGTGGGCAAGAGCATGAAGGCAGAAGGCGGTGGGGAGGGAGGTGAGCAGAGCTGAGCCACGGGGCTGCAGTCAGGCCGGCCCTCCTGCAGTCCTGCCTCCAGGAATCCATCTCCCCGCACAGGGTCTGGGCATGTTTCAACTGGCTCCTGGATGCCAAGTGAAGTCTATTAATATCAAAGTAATGAGGTAATTACTGTGATTTGGAAAAATTACTAGTGAGTGCTTTTGAGGGAATTTCAGACCAGAGAGGAGGGTGAATGAAACATCTGTGAGGAGAGGAAGGAAGGGTTATTCTGGACACAGCACGAGGATGGGTGAGCTCTGAGCCCGCCGGGGCTCCCTCCACAGCTTGGGGCTCTTCCTGGAGTGGGTGAGGAAGAGCTGTATGTATACATGTTCTCAGGAGGGGCAGAGAAGAGCTGTGTGTGTGTGTGCTGGGGAGGGGGCTGGGTAAAGAACAAACGGGGGAACCAGAGGCCAATCCCCTTTTCATACCCATCTGTAACCTCTGACTCTCACTGAATGATCTCCACCCCCAAGTCACCCCAGTTCTGGGTCCACCGGCCAGAGAAGTGTTAGGTGGGAGACTCCTGAATCAGAGAAGCTGAGAAGAGCTCAGAAGTCAAAGTTGTCAAAGGATAATTCTTGGACCACAGCATCATTGTCATCTGGGAACTTGCTAAAAATGCAAATGAGTCTATGGCAGACCCACTGAATCAAAACTCTGGGTTTATTAATGACTGAATGGGGCTCAGCAATCGGTGTTTTAACAAGCCCCTAATAGAGGCCTGAAATGATGGACAGGGCTAGGCTTAGGAATTGAGGATGGAGACTGCTTTGAGAGGCTTTGAGGAAGCTGAATCATAGGAATTGATGCCAGAGTGGATGTGGAAGATAGTATGGTAGTATAGTAGTAGTAACAATAATAACATTGATAATACTAGCAACTGAACATGTATTGTGCACTTACCCTGTCTGACACTGTTAACAATTTCTAAGTGTTATCTTCATTCAACCCTCACAAAAACCCTAACAGGTATCTACTATTATAAACCCAATTTTTTGGATAGGAAACTGAAGAACAGAGAGGCTGAATGAATGTGCAAGTTCACACAGTGGGTATGTGATAGAATGCATCTTCAGAGGCTGGGTTTTTGTTTCCTCTCATATGCCATCTTGCTTTGGTAAATCTGAGGAGGTGTTTGGTGGCTAAAGTGAGCAGTAAAAGGAGAGGTAACTTTAAGGGAGGCTAACTCTGATTTTTAACTTATGTTTTTGCTTCTTTCCCCACAGCTTGAGGGATCTTAGTTCCCCAACCAAAGATCAAACCCAGGCCACCAGAAGTGAAGGTACTGAGTCCTGACCACTGGATCACCAGGGAATTCCTGACACTGTTTTGTTTTTAAATTTACTGAACACTTACTTTGTGCATTTGCTGTACATTGTACAGTTAATTATCACCTTGATCCTCTAGGTATTGCAACTATCCTCATTTTATAGATGATACAACTGAGGCTCAGAGCGACAGGATCACCTGCCCAAGGTCATAAACTGAGGGGTGCAACATAAATTTAATGCAAGGCAACAGGTATTTGGAACCCTGACTTTTAATCCAGATAGTCTTTGTGGGTGCTTTCCTGGCTTCTGCCAATCTGGGAGACCCACCCATGTGTCCCCAGGCACCTAGGATAGATCTAGGCACAGAGTATGCACCAAGTGAATGTCCACTGAGTGACATCAATAACATTCATCTAAATAAAACAATCTATAGAAGTCAGAAGAAGGGATTGAAACTTATGGAGTTCCTCCTGTGTGCTAGGCACCTTACACAGGGCCCATTTAATTCTCTCAGAGCCCTCCAACCTTTTGTTTTATTATCTCCATTTTATAGACAGGAAAGTAGACTCAAAGAGAAAGCTATTAGAGGTCATATGATGTTAGTGGGGGCTTCCCAGTTGGCACCAGTGGTAAAGAACTCGACTGCCAATGCAGGAGACGTTAAGAGATGCAAGTTTGATCCCTGGGTCTGTTAGATCCCCTGGAGGAGGGCATGGCAACCCACTCCAGTATTCTTGCCTGGAGAATCCCATGGGCAGAGAAGCCTACAGTCCATAGGGTCGCAAAGAGTGGAACATGACTGAAGCGACTTAGCATGCACATTCGATGTTAATGGAAGAGCCAGGGTTGAGGCCAAGTCAGTCTGACACCCAAATGGGTTCTCTTTCCACTGGGGGGGGTGGGGGTGGGTCTGTGACTGGGGGTTGAGAGTGTGCAGATGGTTTAGGTTCAACAAATGGTGACTGGTATATAATATGGTTACAATAATAATTGTCACCATCTGTGAAGTGAATTTGTAATTCTGATCTGTGGAAGAGAAGAAAATGCTTCAGAAGTGGCAATCTCAAGGATGCCTGCTTCCCACCCTCTTCTAGATTTCTGTCTTTCTGGTGCCAGAGCTGGATGGCCAGCCTGCCCAGGACTCTGCGGCGCTGGCTCTCTGCTGCTCTCTGCTGGCACCTGACGGATGTGGCACGAGGCTGTGGAATCCGTGAGACCCCCAGCATCAGCCTGTCTCCTGTCTATTGACAGAATTCTTTGTGAGTGACCCATGCTGGGCTCTGGAAACAGGGCTAGTGAGGCTCTCTAGGGCTTCCCTCCTGAAATACTCTTTTTGTTTCGAATCCACCCCCACCATATTGTCCATATTCTATTTGGTGGCCAGAGAGTTATTTTTAAAGCATAAATCAGTCAGCAATTTAGTGGATTAGATAACTCTGAACAACTCTATTTTTTTTTTCTGAACAACTCTTTTGCTCAGAAAAAATCTAAAAGTGCTGGGTAAAACCTAAAAATACACAATGAGCAGCTAAGAATGAAAGGGGTAGAGCAAAAACTATTTTCATACACAAGTATTTCTGCAACATCTGAGTCATACAACTTATGAAAATAAATCAACTCATGAAAATCAACTCATGAAGGATTGTTACATGTAAATCTCAAACATTTTTAGAAAGAGTTATTGTATCATCCATTTTAGACCTTTTCTATCATATTGGAGAACATGAGTCAAGTATGACAGTGGAATCTTTGGTTCTGAAAATTGTAAATTTTTAATTGTATTTAAACTGAAACTATATAGATACATAGTTTGACTGAGGCGCAATTTGCATGCATGCTAAGTCACTTCAGTCATGTCCAACTCTTTGGCACCCCATGGACTGTAGCCCGCCAGGCTCCTCTGTCCATGAGATTCTCCAGGCAAGAATACAGGAGTGGATTGCCATGCCCTTCTCCAGGGGATCTTCCCGACTCAGGGATCAAATCTATGTCTCTTACATCTCCTGTGTTGACAGGTGGGTTCTTTACCACTAGCACCACCTGGGAAGCCCAAGATACAATTCATCTACCATAAAGTTCACTCATGTATAACTCAATCATTTTTATTATATTTACAGAGTTGTGTGACTAGCACCATACTCTAAATGGATTTTCATTACATTTTTATCACCTACAGTGTTACTTAGCTATAAAAAGGAATGAAGCTGGATGATTTGTAGAGACCTGGTTGGACCTAGAGTCTGTCATACCAAGTGAGGTAAGTCAGAAAGAGAAAAACAGATACCGTATATTAACACATTATACGTGGAATCTACTGATGTAGTACAGATGACCCAATTTGCAGAGCAGGAATAGAGACTGGAGGACAGACACGGACACAAGGATGGGGAGTGGGTGGGATGAACTGGGGGATTTGATTGATGTGTGTGCACTGACGTGTGTAAAATAGCTAGTGGGAAGCTGCTGTATATCACAGGGAGCTCAGTTCAGTGCTGAGTGGTGAGCTAGATGGGTGGGATTGGGCAGGGGTGGGGAGGGGGAGAGGTCCAAGAGGGAGGGGTTGTATGTGTACATATAGCTGATTCACCTCATTGCACAGCGGAGTCTAACACAACATTGCAAAGCAACTGTACTCCAATTAAAGAGAGAAAGAAACCTTTCACCCCTTGATAGACTCTCCTCATCCTCCCCATCCGAGCCTAAGCAGCTGCCCATCTATTTTTCAGTCTCTAAAAATTTGCCTAGTGATATAGATTTGCCTATTCCTTCCACATAAATGGAATCATTCAGTATGTGGTCTTTTGTGACTGGCTTCTTTCACTTGGGTTTCCCTGGTAGCTCAGTTGGTAAAGAATTTACCTGCATTGCAGGAGACCTTGCAATACAGGGTCTTTGATTTGATTCCTGGGTCAGAAAGATCCCCCGGAGAAGGGAAAGGCTATCCACTCCAGTATTCTTGGGCTTCCCTTATGACGCAGCTTGTAAAGAAACCACCTGCAATATGGGAAACCTGGGTTCGATCCCTGGGTTGGGAAGATCCCCTGGAGAAGGGGAAGGCTACCCACTCCAGTATTCTGGCCTGGAGAATTCCATGGACTGTATAGTCCATGGGGTCGCAAAGAGTCGGACACAACTGAGAGACTTTCACTTAGTACAATGTTTTTGAGGTTCTTTCTTGTTGTAGCCTGCATCAGCACCTCGTGCTTCTTTTTTTAATTGCTTGATAGCAATCTACCATATGAATATATCACAGTGTTTATCCACTCATCAGTTGGTTTCATGTCTCTCAGGCATATACCTAAGAACAGCATTGCTGGATCTTATGATAACTATGCTTTATAACATTTAAGGAACTGCCTAACTCTAAAACTGAAATTGTTATTCTTTTTTTATATTTATTTATTTAATTTACTTTTGGCTGCACTGGGTCTTCGTTGCTGCCAGTGGGCTTTCTCTCTTTGCAGCGAGCAAGGACCACTCTCCAGCTGTGGTGTGGGGGCTTCTCACTGCAGTGGCTTTTCTGGTTGCAGAGTATGGACTCTCGGCTGCATGGGCTTCAGTAGTTGCAGCGTGTGGTAGTTATGGTGCACGGGTTTAGTTGCCTCTTGGCATGTGGGATCTTTCTGGAGGGATCGAACCCACATTCCCTGCGTTGGCAGGCATACTCTTAACCACTGAAATTTGTTAAACAACCTCTTTTTTTTTTTAATTTTAAAATTACCGATTTTATTTCTCCATGCTGTCATGATGGGTGTAAATTTTTTTTTTCATTTATTTTTAGTAGTTGGAGGCTAATTATTCTACAATATTGTAGTGGTTTTTGCCATACATTGACATGAATCAGCCATGGATTTGCATGTGTTCCCCATCCCGATCCCCACCCCCCGCCTCCCTCCCCATCCCATCCCTCTGGGTCTTCCCAGTGCACCAGCCCTGAGCACTTGTCTCATGCATCCAACCTGGGCTGGTGATCTGTTTCACCCTTGATAGTATGCTTCTTTCAATGCTATTTTCTCAGAACATCCCACTCTTGCCTTCTCCCACAGAGTCTAAAAGTCTGTTCAGTACATCTGTGTCTCTTTTTCTGTTTTGCATATAGGGTTATTGTTACCATCTTTTTGAATTCCATATATATGCGTTAGTATATTGTATTGGTCTTTATCTTTCTGGCTTACTTCACTCTGTATAATGGGCTCCAGTTTCATCCATCTCATTAGACCTGATTCAAATGAATTCTTTTTAATGGCTGAGTAATATTCCATTGTGTATATGTACCATAGCTTCCTTATCCATTCGTCTGCTGATGGACATCTAGGTTGCTTCCATGTCCTGGCAATTGTAAACAGTGCTGCGATGAACATTGGGGTGCACGTGTCTCTTTCAGATCTAGTTTACTTGGTGTGTATGCCCAGGAGTGGGATTGCTAGGTCATATGGCAGTTCTATTTCCAGTTTTTTAAGGAATCTCCACTCTGTTCTCCATAGTGGCTGTACTAATTTGCATTCCCACCAACAGTGTAAGAGGGTTCCCTTTTATCCACACCCTCTCCAGCATTTATTGCTTAAACAACCTCTTAATTTTTTAAAAAATATATGTTTTACCTTTTTCTGTCTTGTGATCTGAGGGTGCAGTTCCTTGACCAAGTAAGAGTAGACCTGCACACATATTTATTTGTTGGATACCTTGACTGTTTTGTTTGATGTTGACATAGGCTAGAGGTTTTCTTGATTTTTATTTTTTAATAATTTTATCTGCTTGTTTTTGGCTGTGCTGAGTCATCTTTGCTGTGCCTGGGCTTTCTTTAGTTGAGGCAAGCAGGGGCGGTTCTAGTTACAGTGTGTGGGCTTTTCAATCGTAGTGGCTTCTCTTGTTTCAGAGTACCGTCTCTAGGGCCCGCGGGCTTCAGGAGTTTCAGTGTGGTGACTCAGTACTTGTGGCTCCTGGGCTCTAGAGCACACAGGCTCCATAGTTGTGGCACATGGGCTTAGTTGCTCTGAGGTGTGTGGGATCTGGATCAGGGATCGAGCCCGTGTCTCCTGCATTGGGAGGTGGATTCTTTAACACTGAGCCACCAGGGAAGTTCCCTTGTTTCTATTTGTTTTCTTTCCCAACCCTGCCTCATGGCATGAATCTTAGTTCCCTGAACAGGGATTGAACCTGTGCCCCCTACATTGGGAGCATAGTCTTAACCACTGGACCACCAGGGAAATGTGTTTTTTTTTTTAATTAAAAAATTTTTTGTTTTTATTGCCGAATGTCCTTTTTCTGTTCCAGGATCCCATCCAGGATGCCACATTTCCCTTTAGATGTCTTATCTCCTTAGGCTCCTCTTAGCTCTGACAGTTTCTCAGTTCAGTTCAGATCAGTCACTCAGTTGTGTCCGACTCTTTGTGACCCCATGGACTGCAGCACACCAGGCCTCCCTGTCCATCGCCAACTCCCGGAGTTTACCCAAACTCATGTCCATTGAGTCAGTGATGCCATCCAACCATCTCATCGTCTGTTATCCCCTTCTCCTCCTGCCTTTAATCTTTCCCAGCATCAGAGTCTTTTCAAATGAGTCAATTCTTCCCATCAGGTGACCAAAGTATTGGAGTTTCAGCTTTAGCATCAGTCCTTCCAATGAATATTCAGGACTGATTTCCTTTAGGATGGACTGATTGGATCTCCTTGAAGTCCAAGGGACTCTCAAGAGTCTTCTCCAACACCATTGTTCAAAAGCATCAATTCTTCAGCTCTCAGCTTTCTTTATAGTCCAACTCTCACATCCATACATGACTACTGGAAAAACCATAGCCTTGACCAGACGGACTTTTGTTGCAAAGTAATGTCTCTGCTTTTTAATATTCTGTCTAGGTTGGTAATAACTTTTCTTCCAAGGAGCAAGCATCTTTTAATTTCATGGCTGCAGTCACCATCTGCAGTGATTTTGGAGCCCCAAAAAATAAAGTCTGTCACTGTTTCCACTGTTTCCCCATCTATTTGCCATGAAGTGATGGGACCAGATGCCATGATCTTAGGTTTCTGAATGTTGAGTTTTAAGCCAACTTTTTCACTCTCCTCTTTCACTTTCATCAAGAGGCTCTTTAGTTCCTCTTGGCTGTCTGTTATAAGAGTGGTGTCATCTGCATATCTGAGGTTATTGATATTTCTCCCGGCAATCTTGAGTCCAGCTTGTGCTTCATCAAGCCCGGCATTTCTCATGATGTACTCTGCATATAAATTAAATAAGCAGGGTGACAATATCCAGCCTTGATGTATTCCTTTCCCGATTTGTAACCAATCTGTTGTTGCATGTCCAGTTCTAACTGTTTCTTCCTGACCTGGATATAGGTTTCTCAAGAGGTGGGTCAGGTGGTCTGGTATTCCCATCTCTTGAAGAATTTTCCACAGTTTGTTGTGATCCACCCAATCAAAGGCTTTGGCATAGTCAATAAAGTAGAAGTAGATGCTTTTCTGGAACTCTCTTGGTTTTTCTATAATCCAACAGATGTTGGAAATTTGATCTCTGGTTCCTCTGCCTTTTCTAAATCCAGCTTGAACATCTTAAAGTTCATGGTTTACTACTGTTGAACTGTTGAACTGCCTGGCTTGGAGAATTTTGAGCATTACTTTACTAGCGTGTGAGATGAGTGCAATTGTGCAGTAGTTTGAGCATTCTTTGGCATTGCCTTTCTTTGGGATTGGAATGAAAACTGACCTATTCCAGTCCTGTGGCCACTGCTGAGTTTTCTAAATTTGCTGGCATATTGAGTGCAGCACTTTCACAGCATCATCTTTTAGGATTTGAAATAGCTCAACCAGAATTCCATCACCCTCATTAGGTTTGTTCATAGTGATGCTTCCTAAGGCCCACTTGACTTCACATTCCAAGATGTCTGGCTCTAGGCTGGTGATCACCCCATCATGATTATCTGGGTCGTGAAGATCTTTTTTGTATAGTTCTTCTTTGCATTCTTGCCATCTCTTCTTAATATCGTCTGCTTCTGTCAGGTCCATACCATTTCTGTCCTTTATTGTGCTCATCTGTGCATGAAACATTCCCTTGGTATCTCTAATTTTCTTGAAGAGATCTCTAGAGTTTCCCATTCTGTCATTTTCCTCTATTTCTTTGCACTGATCACTTATTAAGAAGGCTTTCTTATCTCTCCTTGCTATTCTTTGAAACTCTGCATTCAAATGGGTATATCTTTTCTTTTCTCCTCTGTCTTTCACTTCTCTTCTACTCACAGCTATTTGTAAGTCTTCCTCAGACAACCATTTTGCCTTTTTGCATTTCTTTTCCTTGGGGATCCTCTTGATCCCTGCCTCTTGACAGTTTCTTAGACTTTCCTTATTTTTGATGACCTTCACAGTTTTGAGAACTGGTCAGCTATTTTGTAGAATGTCTCTCCATAGGGATTTGTCTGATGTTTTTCTCATGATTAAACTTGGGTTGTTGGTTTTTGGTTTTTGAAAGGAAGCCCCAAAGACAGATCATCTACAGAAAGAAGTATTTGATTGACAGCTGACTTCTCAATAGCTTCAGTGGATGTCAGAAGACAGGGACAGAGTATCCTCAGTGCTGGGGGAAAAGCCTGCCAACCTGGAATTTCTACTCAGTGAGGTTCTCTTTCAATAAAAGTATAAAATAAAAATATTTTCAAGTAAAGGAAAACAGAGAGTTTACCATTAGTATACTTTCTCTCTCACTAAGGGAAATTCTCAAAGATATTATTCAGGAAAATGGAAAATAGTCCCCAAAGTAAATTCTGATGCAAGAAAGAGTGAAGAGCAAAGAAAATGGTGAACATGTAGGTACTGCTGAACAGACACTGACTGTATAAAGTGACCATGGTATGTAAGTTGTGGGATTAAGAAAGAACGAGAGTTACAATACCAGACAACACAGCAAATAATTTGAAAGAGAGTAACTGAAGATCAGAGATTGCAGTGAATACAATTAGAGGATATAACTTCTAAATAATAGAAGGAGAAATGTCCATTTGTAAGATGTTTGAAAAAATAGGGAATTCCCTGGTGATTCATTGGTTAGGACTTGGCGCTTTCATTGCCAGGGCCTGGGTTCAATCCCTGGTCAGGTAACCAAGATCCGACAAGCTAGGAGGACAGGCAAAAAAAAGAAAAAAAGTAAAACAATAGATTTTTTATGATTCATACATATACATTAACACTGTAACAATATAAAAGGGCATGATTATAGCAAATCATCTCTGGATGTGGGAATGTGATAAGGGAGGGGGGGATTTTCACAGGTGGTTTGATCATGTTCTAGCCTTTAAACTGGGTGCTATTTACATGATTATTTTCTTATTCTTTTTAAAAATCTTTTGAATTTTTTTTTCATTGCTGTGCTTTTTTTCTCTAGTTGTAATGAGCCTAGGCTACTCTCTCTAATTGTTGCGGCAGCTTCTGTTTGCAGAGCACAGGCTCTAGGGTGCGAGCATGTCAATAGTTGCAGCATGTGAGCTTAGCAGTTGCGGCTCCTGGGCTCAAGAGCACAGGCTCAATAATTGTGATGCAGGGGCTTAGTTGCTCTGCAGAATGTGGGATCTTCCTGGACCGGGGATCAAACCTGAGTTTTTTGCATCTTCCTGCATTGGCAGGTGGATTCTTTACCACAGAGCCACCAGGGAAGTCCTTATTTTCTTATTCTTTACACATTTGCTAGATGTCTCCATTATTTTAAATATTTAATTAATTATTAGTTTATTTATTTTTAGTTTTTGGCCACACTGTCTCATTTGGGGGATTTTAATTCCCTGACCAGGGATTGAACCCAGGCCTTTGGCAGTGAGAGAGCAGAGTCCTCACCACTGAACCACCAAGGAATTCCCCTAAATATTTTAATTTTTTATAAATGTGTATGTATATATTTTAGTTTGGCTGATGGGCTCTTTGTTGCTGCACTCGGGGATTTCTCTTATTGCGGAGTCCAGGCTCTAGAGTGCAGGGGCTCAGTAGTTGTGGCATGCAGGCTTAGTTGCCCTGCAGCATGTGAGGTCTTAGTTCCCCTACCAGGGATCAAACCTGGGTTCCCTGCATTAGAAGGCAGATTCTTAACTACTCGACCACTAGGGAAATCCCCCCTTAAATATTTTAAATACTTAACAAAAATAAAGGGTAACTCCAAAAGCAAACCATGTTAGTTGTCTACTAAAACCCTCCAGGGCCTGACAGCTTGGAATAACTCTGGATGCCTTCCTTGCCTCATGCGGTCTGCATTATCTGGCTTCTGTGACCTCTCTGCACTTTCTCCCTTGGCCATTAAGCTACAACCACCCAAAGAAGCCAAGGTCTTTCATACCTCAGGGCCTTTGCACATGCTGTTTCCTCTCAGCACTATTGGCTCCTTGTTAACTTTACGTCTTAGTTTGAATATACCTCTTCCCTTGACTACTCTCCAATAGGTCCTCCTTGCTGTTTTCCATCATTGTGCCCTGTTAGTTGTTTTCTGGCAGGCATCAGTTTTGGGAGTTATTTGACTTGTTCTCTTGCTTAATAAGGGCTTCCCAGGTGGCACTAGTGGTAAAGAACCTGCCTGCCAAAGCAGGAGAAACCCAGGTTTGATTGCTGGGTCTGGAAGATCCCCTGGAGGAGGGCATGGCAATCCACTCCAGTATTCTTGCTTGGAGGATCCCCATGGACAGAGAAGCTTGGTGTGACTTAGCAAGCACGCATGTTTGGTTAATAAAGATTCCCCCACTAGACTGTAGATTCCATTATGGCAGGGACTACATACATCTTGTTCATGGTCTATGACCAGCACCTCACTGGCTCAGAATAGAGATTTAATAAATATTTTTTTGAGTGAATAAATTCAAAAGCCAGTGCCTGGTGCAGAGTAGAGACTTAATAATATTTTTGAATGAGTGAATAAATGAACTGATTAGGAGCCAGAATCTTAGCCAATGGACTACCAGGGAAGCCCCACATCAAGATTTTTGGATGCTAACATTCCTTTATTCTAAATTCCACAAGCCTACAATTTGAATTCCCTAAACATTCTGAGAGTCTGATTTTAACTTGGATCTTAGGGTAGCCCACAAATGGCCAAAGCTTTGGAATCAGAAATAACTTGGTTTATATCCAGGCTCTCTCATTTATTAGCTGTACGATCTTGGGCAAATTGATTTCTGTCTCTGAGCCTTGGCCTGTAGATTGGAGATGATAGTGCCTGCCTCACAAGGTGCATGAAGATTAAGACATGGTATGTAAGGGCAGCACTTGCTTTGATTTCTATCCCACAAGATACCACAGTTTTAGATTTTGGAAACCTCCTACCCTCTGCTGAGATCCAAATGCCTCCCTGGGTGCAGTATGGTGTCACAGTGAGCTCTGGTGCCAGACATGCTGGGCTTAGTACTTCCTGTTGCTGAGCCTCAGTTTCCTCATCTGCCTAATGGGGATAATAACAGAACCTAGGATGAGATGGCTGGATGGCATCACCGACTCGATGGACATGTGTTTGAGTAAACTCCAGGAGTTGGTGATGGACAGGGAGGCCTGGTGTGCTGCGATTCATGGGGTTGCAAAGAGTCAGACATGACTGAGCGACTGAACTGACTGACTGACTGAGTAATGATTATCTTGAAGGTTAAATAAGATGATCCACAGAAAGCATGCTGGTCACGTAAACTCTCGTTATTACAGCCTTCACTGGGGTCTGGGAGGCCAGGAGTGTAGGAATCTCTGCTATTTGCCTAGAAGCCCAAGCACAGAGGCCTCCCTGTCTGAATGAGGCCCTGAGGTTCTTGGTCCAAAAGCCTGAGCCTGCAGGACCTTCTATGGGAATTTGAGACTGGTGAACTGATCTGCTCCTCTCTCCTTCCTTTCCCCGTCCCCCTCTCTTATCTCTTGGGAGTGAACTGATTTCCCTTGGGAGCTCTGCCCTGGGGTTTGGTGAGGAGCCAGTCCTGCCTGTATGTGTCTGGAAGGTCAGTTTCTGAACCAAGCAGAGTGGCACCAGCTGACATAGTGGAGGGGTAGTGTATTCCTCCAGCTATAGCGCCGCTGCGAGTGGACTGACGGGGGCACAGCTGATTGGCATCGCCCACACTGCGTGATCATGGAGACACACACACACACATTCTCTCTCTCTCTCACAGATACACAGAAAAATACACGTACACACCTACACACACATGCATATACATGCACACACACACCACTGTTTTCTCTGTCTTTACATCCTTCTTCCTTCTCTGCTAGCCTCCTTTTATTCTACACACATCACCCCTCTCCTTCCTCCTTTCTCTTTATAACCATAGAAAACAGTCCCCCAGGGGAGGAACTCTTTCTCACCAAGTTTGTCTGGGGCTCATTAAGTCTTTTTTAAGCAGGGCAGTACGTGGGGTGACTTTTAAGGATCTGGCTTTAGGATTTGGTCCTGGGAAAGGAATCTCATCTCGCTTCTGGTCTCTTGCCTCCTGCCTGATTTCACTTCCCTCCCCCCCTCCCACCCCTGCTTCAGAATGAAGCTTTCAAAAGCCAAATAAAATGCTGTTCTCTTTTATCATTGTTTAGCCTCAATTTTTTCAGGTTCCTCTACAATCTTGAAGCACAACCATATTTTAAAAATAACAATGCATATATATATATATATATATATATACACACATACATCATGCATATATATATACATATATTTATGTGTGTGTGTATATATATATATATAGTGTAATATATATAGTGTTAAATTTCTTTCTATCTTCCATTATTCCTTTCTTTCTTTCTCACTTTGTCTCTTTCTTCTATATATTGGGTTGACCCAAAAGTTCATTTGGGTTTTACCCAATATTTATTGAGTATCAGGTATATGTCAGACCCTAGATTTTCTTTACTTGTGTCTATGGTGTTTTGATACTTATAACTCTAAATTAAAGTTATTTGATTGATGCCTGTTTTCCAAGATTATTATGACTCACCTTTTTGTTTGTTTGTTTTTTGTTTTGTTTTTTGGCTGCCCCTTGAGGAATGTGGGATCTTAGTTCCATGATCAAGGATTGAACCTGTGCTCCCTTCTGTGGGAGCGTGGAGTCTTTACTACCAGACCACCAGGGAAGTCTGATAACTCATATTTTTGAATGTTAATTGTATAGTACAGGAACTATATTAAGTGGTTTATGAATATTATTTTATGTATTCCTCATAATAATCCCAGGTAGAGTAATTTTCATATTCCTATATCATAGATTATGAAATGGAAGTTTATATGTTAAAAAAGTCATCCAGGGCCACAGAGCTGGAAAGTGGCACAGTGTTATATGTCAATTACATCTCAATAAAGATAGGAAGAAAAGGCACAGTAGGGATTTGAACACAGAAAATCAGAATCCAAAGCTCCTGCTCTTAAGCACCATGAGATCCTCTCCCCCACACACAGTGGACTATATGTCCTGTGAAGTAAGACACAGGCTATCTTGTTTACAACTACTTATTTATACACTGACCACTGTGTCTGGCATAGAGTAGATAGTCAAAAAGCACTATTGATTGAACGAATGAACTGTGGAATCATCCTTTGCTGCTATGTGGGTTGCAGAAAGGCATAAGGGGGATATGAGCTTGGAAGCCAGGAAGACCAAGGTTTGAACAGAGAACTGTTCTTACTAGCGCTGTGCCTCAGTTTTCTCATCTATAAAATGGGGATAATATACAGACTGAGTAGAATTCATGTGACATTTAAGTGACAATGCATATTAATCAGCCAGCTCATGTGCCTATTTACAGCAAACTGAGCAAATGACATCTATTTTTATATGTACATGCACATACAATGCATCTGCATTATGTACGTAGCCTTAGTAGGTTTTCAGTGGTATAGAGCCACTCCCCTATTGTTGGATACTTGAGTTCATCCCTAGTTATTTGCAAACAGATGTTTGATGAGGACAACTTGTACACATATCTGTTTTCTTTCTTTCTTTATTGGAGTAATCATATAATTGCTTTACAATGTTGTGTTTCTGCTGTACAATAAAGTGAACCAGTGATATGTGTATATCTATATCGATCTATCTATATCTCCTCTTCCTCTTGAGCCTCCCTCCCCCTCCCCATCCCACCTCTGTAGGTCATTACAGAGCACTGAGCTGAGCTCCCTACGCTATCCAGCTGCCTCCCACTAGCTATCTGTTTTATACATGATGGTGTATATATGTCAATGCTACTCTCCCAATTCATCTCACCCCCTCGCCCTCCCACCTCGCGTCCACATGTCTGGGTCTCTATTCCTGCCCTGCAAACAGGCTCCTCTGTGTCACTGGACCTGTTCTCTTGTGAGCTTTTTTTCCCCCCCTTGATGGTATCTTATGTGGAAGATTCTACTTGCCAGGGAATCTGTATACTGATGTGGCCCTATTTATTGTCCAACAGCATCCCAGGTAGGAGTGGAAGATGGAGACAAGGATCAGGTATGACGGCTGGTTGAGGTATGTGAGGTAGTGTGTTTTTTCCGGTAATGATCACATCTCATCTGTCTAGTGCCCAGGGTCAGGGTCCAGGCACTGGTGTCAGATAAGACTAGGTTTGAATCTCAACTCTGTCCTCCTCACAAATGTGTGAACTGGGCCAATTAGATCTTCTAAATCAAAATTTTCCTTTCTGTATAGTGGTAGTGTTCTTAACTATAGCTGCTTCACGAGGCTACTGTAAAGTTAAGAAAACACGTGAAAATGCTCAGATCTAGGCCTGGCCAATTCAATAAATAAATAAAAGTGGATTCAATAAAAGTAAGGATTCAATGAATGAAAGTGACTATATTGATTGCATAAGATTCACAGAGTAAAATATATTTCCCCACTGATTAAATCCTGACACAGTCCCTGTGAGGTAGGGGTTATTAGGACCCCCATTTCATAGATGAGGTAATTGAGGCCTAGAGAACTGTAGTGCCAGGACCAAGGTTGATACGGAGCTCACAGGTTCTGGACAGGGCTCAAAACCAGGTCTCCAGAGGTCGAGACCCATAGCCCCACCTTCCAGCCTTCTTCCCTCGCACCAGGAGTTCTGGGTTCTTCTCTGGCCGGTGTGGAATTTAGGCTTTTCTGTAATCGACTGTGAAGAAGAGGGGGTTAATCTCTTCAACTTCTTTCTAATTTCGACGTGGGGAGTGTTACCCCTTCCCCAACCCCTCAACAGCCAGCATCTCGCTTATCCCAGAGGGCGGGGCCTGTCAGAGTTAGCTACCACACCCCACACTAAGCCTTGCCCACAGACCAAAGCTCCGGCCCCACAATGGGAAACCCGCGGCTTCCTCCATTAGCCACCCGCCTGCGAAGTCCCTTGCAGCTCGATGTCTACCTCTTAAACTCAAGCCTTGTCCCTGGAGTCCGGCGCTCCGCCATATGCAGCACCACCCCAAAGCCCAAACCCTCGCACCACGACCCATGTCTCTTTTTCTTGTGATCCAACGGCTGCGAGCTACGGCCTCGGCCCTCGACGGCTTCGCCCGGCTGTCTCCTGCTGGTCCCGGGCTGGACCACGAAGCCGCGCCCCAGGGCTCCGCCCACCCAATTTCACTCTCTCATTGCCTTAATTTTGGGTCCCGCCTGGACACCCTTACGTCCCCACGCCCATGTTGTTATTGTTCAGTGGCTCAGTCTTGTCCGACTCTTTGTGACCCCATGGACTACAGCATGCCAGGCTTCCCTGTCTATCACCATCTCCTAGATTTTGCTCAAACTCGTGTCCATCGAGTTGGTGATACCATCCCTCCAGGTCATCATCTGTCGTCCCCTTCTCATCCTGCCCTTCATCTTTCACAGCATCAGGGTATTTTCTAATGAGCTGTCTCTTCGCATCGGGTGGCCAAAGTATTGGAGCTTCAGCTTCAGCATCCATACTTCAATGACTATTCAGGGTTGATTTCCTTTAGGACTGACTAGTTTGATCTCCTTGCTGTCCAAGGGACTGTCAAGATTGTCTTCTCCAGCACCACAGTTCGAAAGCATCAATTCTTCAGCGCTCAGCCTTCTTTGTGGTCCAACTCTCACATCTGTACGTGACTACTGGAAAAACCATAGCTTTGACTATATGGACTTTTGTGGGCAAAGTAATGTAGTCTCACAGTATTCCCTCTGGCTCCCGGAGCCCGCCACAGCCTATTCCAGCTTGCCGGTGACCACGCCCCTCGCTGCTAGCCACACCCCAACACAGCCCCGCCCACCGAGGCTCCACCCCCAGCGGCCTGGGATAGGGTGGCAGCTGGCCCAGCTGGGCCCCCGCTGCCCTCAGCTCTGGGCGCTGGGTCGGAGCGGGCCGGGCACTGCGGGGGCAGGGCAAGCGCGGCGGCCCGGGGGCTCGGAGGCGAAGATGGCGTCAGGCAGGCGCGCCCCGCGCACCGGGCTGCTGGAACTGCACGCCGGGGCAGGCTCGGGGGCTGGCGGCGAGCGGTGGCAGCGGGTGCTGCTCAGTCTAGAGGAGGACGCGCTGACCGTGAGCCCCGCCGACGGCGAGCCCGGACCAGAGCCCGGTGCCCAGCGGGAGCCGGAGCCCGCGCAGCTCAACGGCGCCGCCGAATCGGGCGCCGCGTCCCCGCCGCTGCCGGAGGCGCTGCTGCTCCAGCCGCGCCGCGTGACGGTGCGCAAGGCCGACGCCGGCGGGCTGGGTATCAGCATCAAAGGTGGGCGCGGGGGCGCCGAGGGCACGGGTCTTGTTGTCTGTGGGACCGCTGAGGCGCAGGGATCGCGGGGGCTGGAAGCGTATTGAGGACGTGGAGTTGGTGGACTTCTGTCCGGGGTAACGGCGTCTGGGAGGACAGAACCGAGGGCACCAGAGCACCAAGGTCGAAGAGAGCTTTGAGGTCTCAGTCAGAAGGCACAGGTGTGGACGGCTTTGGGCGCACACCAAGGACAGGTCGGTGGGGAGTCGTGTGCCGAGGCAAAGAGGCAAAGACTGCCTCTCAGGAGTTGCATGGGCATCAAGGACAAGAGGGACCCCAGGAGAGCAAAGGGTAGAGAAGGGAGACTGAGGCCTGGGGTGCTGCTAGGGAAAGGAGGAGGAAGTCTTCAAGATACAGTCAAAGTAGAAGGGAAGGAGGGGTAAGGCCTGGCGTAGGAAGCATGGCTGGGATGGCGACTAGGTGGAGGTGCCAACTGGGCTGAGCTCACAGACAGGGGACCGGAAAGGATCTGGAAATCTGAGGACCTAGGAAGCCTGTGTATGTAGGTGAAGAGTCCTAATTATCCACCATCACAGGATTGAGATGGGCTTTCAGCCCCCAGTACTGACAGCTTTCTTTAAGGTGCAACCCAGACTGAAGTCCAGAATCACCTTTGTGAACTTGTGTGGTAAGATCCCACGGACTGTAGCTTGGTAGGTTCCTCTGTCCATGGGATTCTCCAGGCAAAGATAGTGGGTTGCCATTTCCTCCTGCAGGGGATCTTCCCGACCCAGGGATCAAACCCACGTCTCTCATGTCTGCTGCATTGGCAAGCAGGTTCTTTACCGCTAGTGCCACCTGGGAAGCCCTTTCCCATCTCTGGCCCTGAGTTTTCTCAACTATATAATGAGAGTAATAATAGAATTGGGTTGTTTCTATGAAAATAGGTGTCCAAAATACTCGCTCTGCCAACACATAATAGGTGCCTAGATAGTTACTGCTGTTAGATGAGAGGAGAAATGAAGGTCAGGGAAGACTCCCAAAGTGCGTTCACCATTCCTTCCTGAGGGGGTGGGGATGCTGGTGACTTGGCTACCATTGTGTTTCGAGTGCTATGCCCAGTACTCTAGGCTCAGGATCCATTTCATCCTGGCAACAAGTACTAAAAGATAGGACGTATAATCTTCACTTAGCAGGTGAGGAGATTGAAACTTGGAAAAGTAAAATGACTTTCCTAGGATCACACAGTCAGTGAGTGACAGAGCTGGGATTTGAACCTCAATTATCAAGCCACTAAAGAGTGATCAGAGAAGTCAATTTTTCCCCAGGGAAGGGCAAACTTACATGCAACCGACCAAAGGGATCTGAAAAGTGGTTAATGAGAAAGCCAGGGAGTGGACACCTATTTTGCTGTCAAACACCAGCATGGGATAGGGCAACAGATCAATGCAGAAATTGTACACTCTGTGTTAAAGCAGGAAGGAACTTAATGTTCATGTAACATCCCATTTTGCAGATAGACAAACTGAGTCTTGGAGAGGAAGAGGATTTTTCAGGGTCACAGAAAGTTACTCCCTAGCTTCATACTCCCAGGTGGGGGTAAAGGGACTTTTAGGAGGTGTCAGGAGGAATACCAGCTCCGTTCAATTCTCCATGAGTGGAGACTAAACTCCTGTTGCTATGTTGACCTTTCCTTTAGGGTCCAGCCCAGCCCAAGGCATCGAGGAATGGCCATGGATTCAAATTTACCTGAAGTCCCTAGTTTCAGGTGGAAGAGGGCAGATAGATACTGGGTTGGCCAAAAAGTTCATTTGGGGTTTTCCATATCATCTTTTAGAAAAACGTGAATGAACATTTGGCCAACTCAATATAAATAGAAACTCCTTCCTTTCCTAGGCTTCAAGCTCTCTGCACTGCAGTGAGCAAACTGCTGGGCCTATGTGGGGGTCCAGAGAGGCATTCCAGTCCTACTTCTGCCACCAGTTTGTTGAGTCACCTTGAAATTATGACCTCCTCTCCCTGGGCCACTTGTTCCTCATCTTTGAGGATGGAGCGATAGTGTGGTATCTGAGGGCCTGACTTGCAGCCTACCAGAGGGCTAAGAGTGTTGGTTCAGGAGCCAGGAGACCTAGGTTCAGATATTTGCTTTGCCACTGATTAGCTGGGTGACCTTGGACAAGGGGTTTCTCTCCACACTTCAACCTTCCCAATAGGAATCTGAGCATGCCTGTGTGATTGGGTGTTGTGAAGATGCAATGAAACAAGATTGAAAGCATTTAGCATGGTGCTTGGCACTTGGTATGTGGAACTAATACAAACTGTTATTACTGTTTATTATTTTAAAAGGACATTTCAAGAGCTTAGAAATAAAGCAATATGGTAAAATGTATTAATATTTGATTTTTTTTGGTATTTTTGCATCAGAGATGCAAGATAGGCTTTTGAAATCTCTAGACTTTAAAGCCCTGGTTTCTAGTCTGAGACCTAGGTTGTGAAGCTTTCAGCTTTGTGGCCATAGCAGTAACTGACTTCTATCTTTATTTTCAATTAGAAGTTATCAGTGGGTTCCCCCATTATGGGAAACTCACTTAAAATCCAAAATAAGAAAAAGTTATTGAAGCATCTTGTAAGTTCTTCAAACATTTGTGACCACCCAAAGCACTTAACCAAAAGATCCATTATAACATTATAAATTTAGAAAATTCCTTTTAGGTATCACTAGTGCCCCAAACTTCTAAGGGTCTTTTCTGAGATTCTCTTTGCACTGCACTGCCGCTTTCCCAGTACTGGGCTGGACACAGTGGGAGACCTTCAGAAATAATTTTGCCTAGTTGTGACTCGCAAGTGTTGGAGTGTCTGCCTCAGTTTCTTCCTCTTTCTGTGCTTATCCAGGGGGCCGAGAGAACAAGATGCCTATTCTCATCTCCAAGATCTTCAAGGGGCTGGCAGCCGATCAGACGGAGGCCCTCTTTGTGGGGGATGCCATCCTGTCCGTGAATGGGGAGGACCTTTCCTCTGCCACCCATGATGAAGCGGTGCAAGTCCTGAAGAAGACAGGCAAAGAGGTGGTGCTGGAAGGTAAGCATTGGGGACCCCAGGGGTGTTCAGTTCTTCCCTACCCACCCCAGGCCTCAAGCAGTGGGGTCTGGGAGATGGGCAGAGTTGAAAACAGAAACAGCTTGGAAACCTGCCTTGAGAAATTGGTGTGGTGGGGATAGAGCTGCTTCAGAGCCAGACAGATCTGGGCTTCATTTCCTCTTTCCCACTCCCTAGCTGTTTGACCTTGGGTAAGTCACTTCATTTCCCTGAGCCTTAGTTTTCTCATCTGTAGGGCAGGGATATAACTTCTGCCTTGCTGGGTTGTGGGACTAGGATGAAAGGTTCATGGTCGGAACTGCCACTTGATGAGTGACACAAGGGAGGAAACGGGTGGGGACTGGGGAAGGGGAGACTTAGAATCTTGCCTGAGAAACCAGGGGAGCTCTCAACTCTGAATCCTCCTATCACCCAGGGGCCCTAGAACCCTGCGACCCATTCTGCCTTGGGAGGGTACTTGGCCTTTATGTAGCAGGACACTGGCTTCTTCCAGCTAGGATCCAAGAGGAATATGTTTTGGAGGGGAGGGAAACTTGGTGGCTCCCTGCCACTCTCCCCTCACTGTGTGGTCTTAGATGAGACCTTTGCTTTCTCCCAGCCTCAGTTTCCCTTCACTTGTTATAGTCTCTTGCTGGGGTGGTCCTGCTTCTGCCTTTTGCCATCTCTGTCAGGAGGTTTCTGCTTTGCTCAGCCCTTTCGTCAAATTCTACTCTGTCAGTTCCGGAAGCCATGGGGGCCCGAGGAATGTGTCTTTGGCTCCTGGCCCAGAACAGACACAGGGAGGTGGCGGGGGCTGATGGAGAATGCTATGGCCAGCGAAGCTGCTTCACTGAGCCCCAGGCCTAGGTCCTGACAGGTTGCCAAAGAGGTCTCCAAGAGGCCACAGAAACCAACAGGCTCTGGATCCCTGGGTGATCTTTGCCATTCTATGGCCCTGACCTCGATTCTCTCTCATTTCGTTTTATTTTATTTTTACATTTTATTAGTTATTTAAATGTACTGTGTGTCTATTCAAATGCTGCTGTTGCATTTTTAAATATACACTTAAAGCTGACTCTGCAGGATTGATCCCTGAAAGCTTAAGGACATCAATCACATTTTAACAGCAAAGTTAAATAACGAGATCACACATAAAGGAGATGGATATAGGAGACTTTCTTTCCACATGCCTCATCACTTTGATATTTATAGCCAGTAATGCAGTTTGAAATAGTTGAAATTCATCAAAATGTCATATTTCGGTTGACTTGAAAAGCTCTTTTAGTCTCTGCTGTTTGAAAATTTAGTTCATAGATGGTAAAATTTCTACTGTAGAGACGTCTCTAATCCACACTGAAGTCCCCCTCCCCTCCTCATCTTAGGTAGAGAATGTCTCTTTCTGGGTTCTTAGTGTGGATCATTCTGAAACGGTAGTATCTTTGAGTGTTAGACATTTGAAGCATTTCCTGGTATCGGGGCTAATACCCAAGCCTCTGTCTACCTCATTCACTCCATTCCTTCCTTATTAAAGCCAAGATGCCTTTCCAGAGACCTACTATGTACCTGATGTGCAGAGCATTGGAGTAGAAGTTAAACCGGACCCAGGGCCTGCCTAAAAGAGCCCACTATTGAATGGGGGGACAAAATATGAACACCGTCTAAAATAGGGATGACAGAGGATGAGGTGGTTGGATGGCATCACTGACTCAATGGACATGAGTTTGAGCAAGCTCCGGGAGTTGGTAATGGACAGGAAAGCTTGGTGTGCTGCAGTCCATGGGGTTTCAAAGAGTTGGACATGACTGAGTGATGGAACTGACTCCACACAAGCCATTAAAAAATCAGCATCTACAATCCTCTCTGCCCTGTAATTAATCTGGCCTTGGGCAAGACCCTCATCTTCTCTGGGCCTCAGTTCTCGTATCTGCTGGGGTTAAGCTAGATCAGAGATGTCCAACAGCTTTCATTCTGAGTGTCAGTTTCCTTGGTGGCTCCTGGGAGTTCCATATTTGGAAAGATTGGGAAATCTTATCTGAACTCAGCAGCGGAAAGGAGTTGGAATTGATTTGCAATGTTTAGTGCCGACAGAGTAGGGAAGAGATACAGTATACGTACCATCCCAGGACTGAGGGTCTCCAGCACTTGTGTTCTCTAAAAGTTTTCACTGGGCAAGATCTTTCCTTGGCAAGCCCTGCTGCAGGCTGCTGGGTGGAGCCTGGCCTGCCTCTTGTCCAGCATAGCATTTGGCACATAGTAGGCTGGAGAAGGGGATGGCTACCCACTCCTGTTTTCTTGCCTGGAGAATTCCGTGGACAGAGGAGCCTGGCAGGCTACAGTCCATGGGGTTGCAAAGAGTCAGACTAACATTTTCACTTTTTTCTGTTAGTAACTCCTCTCCTGTCCCATCACATTTACATAGAATTGGTATTATTTCCTGCTTAAATGTTTGGTAGCAGTCTCCAGGGAAACTACCTTTACAGAAAAGTTTATTATTATTATTTTTTTTGCCACACTTTGCAACATATGAGAGCTTAGTTCCCTGACCAGGGATCAAAGCCTGGTCCCCTGCAGTGGAAGTGCAGAGTCCTAACCACTGGATCACCAGGGAAGTCACGATTTTAATGTCTTTAATAAGACAATTTTAGATGTTCTGTGTTTTCCTTGAATGTGTTTTGGTAGTTTATGTCTTACAAAGAATTTGTCCATTTCATTTAAGCTGCCAAATTTCTTGGCATAAAGTTGTTTATAATCTTCGCGTATTTTTCCTCCCTTTTGGATGAAAGCAGTCTGCTGCTTTCTCTTTCTCTCCTCTTCCCTTTATACTGCCCTACTCAGCGATTTCAAGGGGACTCTGTCTCATGGAGCAGATAGCTAAGCAAACCTACCAGATCACCATCTTGGCATGGGTGCTGAGATGGAGTCTGCCCACAGGTCGGAGGAAGCAGTGGTCTCTTTTCTCTAAGTGGTCAGGAAAGACTTCCTGGAGGAGGGATGCTGGCACTTTATGAACAATAAGCAGAGGTGGGAATGGTGTAGAGAAAGGGCATTCCAGGAATGGAAGTTGTCTGAGCCAAAGGGAAGGGTGAAATGACTTGACTTACTTGGGGAACTGCCTGGGAAGTAATTCAGCTTTATCCGAGTTTAGGTATGAGGAAGCGGGTGGATAAAGAGGAGGCTATTCAGATTGACAGATCCTGCAGGGCCTTGAGTGCCAGACTAAAGGAATTTGGAGGAAAACAGAGCTGTTTCAAGGGTTTTTCATCAGGGGCTCACATGGTCAGCTTTGGGCTTTACAGCATCAACTTGGTTTGGACGGAGGCAACAATAGATGCAGAATGGCAGCAAGGAGGGACTTCCCTGGCAGTCCAGTGGTTAAAAATCCACCTTCCAATGCAGGGGATGCGGGTTCAATCCCTGGTCGGGGAATTAAGATCCCACATGCCCGGAGCAACTAACCTGTGTGCGGCAACTACTGAGCCTGCGTGCTGCAACAACAGAGTCTGCACCGCAATGAAAGATCCCTCATGATGCGGTGAAGATTCAGTGGGCCCCAACTAAGATCCGAGGCAGCCAAATAAATAAATAAATATTAAAAGAGAAAAAGAATGGCAGCAAGGAGGTTGGGGCCATGGTGGTTTGACCTAAGGAGGCTTGGATAAAAGAAGAGTCTCGAGGTTATGGGTCTTCCCAACTGGCTCAGCATTAAAGAAACCACCTATGAATGCAGAAGCCTCAGGAGGCTGAGGCTTTGATCCCTGGGTCAGGAAGGTCCCCTTGGATGAGGGCATGGCGACCCACTCCAGTATTCTTGCCTGGAGAATCCCATGGACAGAGGAGCCTGGCAGGCTGCAGTCCATAGCGTCGCAAAGAGATGGACATGACTGAGCATGCATGCATGCAATTGATGTTGTAGCCTTCTTGTTAGTTTGTTCCCCCTCACCCCCAGGTTTTTCTTACCTGAAATCTGTCTCAGCTGCTCTCCAGTAGCCTTGTAGAAGGAGATAATTCCACACAAGGCAGCAAAGGGCTGGGGGTGAGAACTGGGGTCAAGAATCTTTGAATTGCACGGGTGATCTGAAGAGCCTGGAAGATGTGAGGAAGCTAAGATGCTGGGTTGAGGCTGGTCCTTGAGACTTGGGAGAGTTTGTGGAGAACAGGCAGCTGCCCCAGTCTACAGCCAGAGCTCCTAGAAGCCTCTCTGGGCCTAGGTTCCTCCCCAGCACCCAATCAGTGATCACATTGTTCAGAACTTCCCTGCCCTCATCCCACTTCTTAAGGCCACCTCCAAGGAGCCAGGGGCTTCCCTGATAGCTCGATTGGTAAAGAATCCGCCTGCAATGTAGGAGACCCTGGCTCGATTCCTGGGTTGGAAAGATCCGCTGGAGAAGGGATAGGCTACCCACTCCAGCATTCTTGGGCTTCCCTTGTGGCTCAGCTGGTAAAGAATCTGCCTGCAATGAGGGAGACCTGGGTTCGATCCCTGGGTTGGAAAGATCCCCTGGAGAAAGGAAAGGCTACCCACTCCAGAATTCGGGTCTGGAGAATTCTAGGAACTGCATACCCCATGGGGTCGCAAAGAGTCGGACACGATTGAGTGATTTCCACTTTCACTTTCCAAGGAGCCATGGCCTATCCTTTGGATGTGAACTTGGCATGGTAGCAGGGCATCTTCCCTGAGATCTAGGGCTTGGTGGGTACAGAGCTCCCTGAGAACCTCCTAGAAGGAAAGATGTCACTGGCAAACTGTTGTTGCCAGCCAGAACCCTATATTCCCAGCCTAACGGGCTCAGCAACCTCAGCCTGCCTTCTGGATCTTTTCTTCTGTGAGGTCAGGATTTTGCACAAGTGTCTTGAGCCTATTCTCAGCTACAGGGATGTGTTTGTGAACAGAGTCTGGGCCCAAACTGGCAGCCAGTACTTGTCTGTCTGCTTCTTAGAGAGGGCCATTGTGTCCAAGTATCTGGAGCCAGGCCCTTGGAGACTGTGCCTGGGGGAAAAGGGAGGGACCTGCCAAATGCCTCCACTCCCTACACAGCTCCCCAGCAAGGCTGGCAACTGGGAGCCTTTGATGCATTAAAAGATAATTCTAAAGGGCAAAAATGAATAAAGTCAATTTTAGTACTTTGTACAAAGAAGAGAAGGTTCACCTCACATAAATATCAGGCTTTTAAAAGATACGGCAGAGAATGGTATGTACATAAAAATACAAAGAATAGTAGGAATTGCTATAATCCCCATTTTACAGATAAAATCACCAAGATTTGTTAAAAAATAAGTAACTTCCTTCAAGTCATACAACCAATAAATTGGCAGACTCAATTAGGACTAAATTGGAATTCAGACCTAAGGACTTCCCTGGCATTCTGGTAGTTAAGACTCTGTGCTTTCATTGCAAAGGGAAGGGGTTTAGTCCCTGATCAAGGAACTAAAATCCTGCATGCTATGCAGTACAACAATAACAACAACAACAAAGAATTCAAACCTAGTTTTCTCTGATTGCAGAGGCCACTGTTGACCCTGCCTTGGATAATACCCACTTCTCATGGTAGTTGCAAGATTAAGAAATAATGCGTGTTATGTGCTGAGGCCAGTGTGCATAAGTAGGCACTCATTTATGTTTATTTTGTTTGCTATTTAAAAGGATGAGACAGTGCACTTGAAGTTTATGGCACAGTGTCTTCCACATGGTAAGCATTTGATCAATGTCAACCTTCATCATAATCGTATCAGCAGCAGCAATTTTTTGTTTTCTCCAGTAAACTTGAAAGTCTCTGAGGGCAGGAATCATGTGTAGTTTGTCTCAGATCCCCAGGCCTGGCACCAAGCCTAGATGCTGGTGAGTTTGGGGGAAGTGATCCCTAGGAGGGGACATCTCTGAATCTTTCTACTTTGCCTTTAACCTCCTCAATTGCAGTTGACTTTCCTAAATGTTTAAAAGGGGGTTCCAGGCTCATTCTGGGTTTGACTGACTCCTGAGAGTTTCCATTATGAGTCCTCAGAACTCCACAACCAGGTCCCTGCCAGCCTGTCCTCCGGCAGATGGGTACTGCCAGATATCCTGCCTGAAATTTGGCTCCATATATCACTACTGTCAAAAGTGGGATGTTGTTAACTGATGCAGCTATTCTGAGGTCACCCTGTTCAGTTCAGGTGAGTGTAGCTGTGCCTGAGAGGTGTCTGAGGGACTCTTGTCTTGGGAACAGAGGTGTGAATGGAGCCCTTGTCTGGTCCCCCCCGTGACTGCAAAGACCTGTTGTTCTAATCATTGTTCTCAGGAAAACATTAATTTGGCTGAGCACATACATGGCTTAGGGCCATATGATTCCCCACAGACAAAACTTGGCTTAATCCAGCTCTGGCCTGTTCCTTGCATCTTTGATTAAAATGCTTGTGGGACTCTGGAGGCAGGTTTTGGCCTCCATTAACAATATGGGCTGGTTGCTGATGGTAGTGGAGGGAATTATAACAGTAATGATAAGAATGTTAATAATAGTGATGGTATGTCTGCTGTTTATTGAGCACCTACAATGTCCTGGATACTGTGCTAAATGCCTTCTGTATGTTATCTCATTGGAGCCTCAAAACCACTGCTATGATTCAAGGTACATCATTCATCTCATTGTACAGATAAGAACATTGAAACTTATAGAGGTGAAGCTACTTGCCCAAAGTCATACAGAGGCAGAGATGGAATTTGAAGTTACATCTGTCAGATGTCAAAGCCCATGTTCTTAAATGTTTATCCTGCACTGCAAGCCATGTCATCCATGAGACTCAGTTTATTCAACTTATTCAACTGTTAAATAGAACAGTTTAACAATGCATCAGTCTCATTGAATTGGTGTGATTAAGTGATGATGTGTTAGTGAGATTTGAGCTCTCATGCTTGGTATATAGTAGATGCTCAATAAGTGCTTCTTTCTCCCACTACTAAGATCCTAGTAGGCTTCCTGAGTTGATGAGGCCCTTGTCTTTGAATCCTGGCTAAGATAGTTTGGAATGTGGTATATTTTTGAAAAATAGAATTTAAAAAATGTCAAAAACAATATACACTTAAATTAAAAAATGGAGAAGGAAATGGCAACCCACTCCAGTATTCTTGCCTGGTGAATTCTATGGACAGAAGAGCCTGGCAGGGTACAGTTCATGGGGTCGCAAAGAGTCGGACACGACTGAGTGACTAAACACAAATTAAAAAAATCCAGGAAAGTGCAGAGCAATTATCTTCTCATAGATTAATGTTACCCATGGCTAATATTTTCACACACTTCCAGAGAGAAGTTTCCATATTAGTTTTTATCATTGAGCAAGTTGAGGACCTCTTTCCAACTCAGCTCATGTAGCTCTGTTTCATTCTCTTTAATGGTTGCGCAATATCCCATTATTGGGATTCAGACGTTCATTTACCCAATATATACTGAGCCCCTGTTCTGTGCCAAGACTCAGTGTAGGCACTGGGGATAGAGTTGTGAACAGGACTGAGTGATCTGCCAAGGAACTCACTTCTTGTATTTAGCAAGACCATATTCAAGGAATTCGTGTTGTTTCTAGCTTCTTGCACTATAGACAATAGTGTCATGACCCCTTTGTGCACCTGTGAACATTTATCTGAAGAGGATTCCTTTATCTGAAGAGGAAAAGTTTCTGCAAGTTCACCATGTTTGTGTGTGATAGATGGTGCCTCTTATACTGCAAATATAGGGCTTCCCAAGTGGCACTAGTGGTAAAGAATTCGCCTGCCAATGCAGGAGACATAAGAGATGGGGGTTCGATCCCTGGGTTGGGAAGATCCCCTGGAGGAGGGCATGGCAACCCACTCCAGTATTCTTGCCTGGAGAATCCCATGGATAGAGGAGACTAGCAGGCTACAGCCTATAGGGTCGCAAAGAGTTGGACAGACTGTACAAGGGTGTGGAAGGTGAGATTTTATGCCCCAGAGTGTTGCCCCAGGCAATCCAGGCAGCTCTGCTGCAGGGCCTGCCAATGACTGGGAACTATTTATAGTCCAGCCTTGCTGGACTAACAGGACCTCAAAGCTCATTTCTTCCCAAGGGATGTCACAACATCCTGAGTGGACAGGTGGGCAGCCTGGACTTGAATCCTCACAATGCCCTATTAAGAGAGCTGGCATATCAGTGCCACTTATATAGGCAGGCAAACTGAGGCTCACAGAGACCTCAGGACTTGCCAAGGCCAGAATGCAAGTGACAGGACTTGGATTGAAATCTTTGTCTGGAAAAAAAAATAAAAGAAATCTTTGTCTGTCACCTGTGTTCATCTCCTTATACTGTCATACTAACAGCAGCAGAAATAATAACTGACCACATTACGATTTGTTGAAGACCTGTTCTAGGCCAGGCACGGCAAAGTGCTTTACAAGTGTTGGATCTCAGTATGCTAGGAGGTAGATATATTTTATTCTCATTTTAAAGATGCAGAAATGGAGGCTTATAGAAGTCAAGTCACTTATTCAAAGTCACAGAACAGGGAAGTTAAACACAAGCCTGCATCACTTGAGAGCCCAATTCAATGTCTCTAGCCTGGGAAGCCTCAGGATTGTCAGTATTTGTTTTTTAATGTATTTCTTATTTATTGATTACCTGGATATGTCAGGTACTATTCTAGATGCTGAGGATATCCTAATAAATAAAGAAAACAGGCCCCTGCCCTCGTGGAACCTACATTTTGTATGGGGGAGAGCGGCATTGACAGTAAGCAAGTGGATAGATCATGTAATTTCAGGCAGGGGCAAATCAGTGATCATCCACTGAGCAGACAAGGAACAATCTGAGCTTAGAGGACAGGCTTGAGCCAAGACTCACAACCAAGACATTCAGTCATACACACCTTTATTGAGCACCAGGATACGTACTGGGTGTGCTGTGTTGAGCCAGATGGATTTATCCGCTTCTCTCTGCAACACATAGGTTCCCTTCCAATTGTCCTGGGCCAGGCAAAGGGTCCTGCCTTGTCTCTCTTCCTTTTGTTTCTTTTTTTTTTTTTTTTTTTGGCATGTCGTGTGTCTTGTGGGATCTCAGTTCCCCGACCAGGGATTGAACCCGGGCCACAGAAGTGAAAGCCCAGAATCCTATCTACTAGGCTACCAGGGAACTCCCAGTTCCTTGTGTTTCTTGTGTAATCTATTCCTGGCTCCTTGGGGTTAGTGCTGGCTTCTCTCCTTGGCAGAGTTGGGAATTGGGGCCTCTGGAAAGGGCAGGGTGTCCTGTATGTGACTGTTTCTGCTTCCCTGAGGAGGATGGGCCCAAGTATCACTGTTTACCAGGTTCCTGGGCCAGAGGTTTGGCTGGAGAGGGTGTGGACACCAACTGGGTCTATACTTGGAGGCTCAAAGAATCCTTGCCACAGGGCCACATTCTTGCTCTCAGCTCTCTAGGCTACTGCCTTTGGGCAGCCCCGCCCTGCTTGGGAGGGTGACTCAGACAGAAATCAGAGGCAGGGAGGAGACCTCAGAGCTGGGCTATTTACGGCCACACTCTGGGGCCTTCGGGACCCCACCCCCACCCTGGGACAGGCTGGTTGGTTTGTGAAATGCCAGCCCTGTTTCAGACATCAGCTGGTGTGCTGTCCATTTATAGTGTGTTCCTGTGGGCAAGGAGAAGGAGGACCCACTTCCAGGATGGCCTGAGCAAGCAAGGCCTCTAGCAGTTTCTCTGGTTTCAAAACTGACAAACGTCCATTTGCTGAGCACATAGCGTCAGAGATCCCTGCTGAATTCTAGGGATACAGAGACCAGTCAGTCAAGGTCCCTGCCCTCCCAGTGCTCTCAGCCTGGAGAAGGACACATTCCCACATGGACATATAGGGAAGTGGGGTCTAGGGACCTGCAGAGGTGGTGGGTGTGCAGGATCTAGTGGGCATCTGGGAAGGTTTTCTTGAGGGGCAATGTCTGGGCTGAGCTGGGACCTCCTGGGCTGTGGCAACTTCTCCTTGTTGAATGAACCTTTTCTGTCCTGGCATTCACCTCTCCATTCACAGAACACTGACTCTTGAATTCCAATCAAACCCCATTTGTGTCTTCTTTGTGTGTGTGTGTGTGTGTGTGTGTGTGTGTGTGTGTGTTGCTCGGTTGGGTCTGATTCTTTGTGACCTCATGGACTGTAGCCTGCCAGACTCCTCAGTCCATGGAATTCTCCAGACAAGAATACTGGAGTGGGTTGCCATTCCCTCCTCTAGGGAATCCTCCCAACCCAGGGATTGGACCCAGGTCTCCTACAGGCAGATTGTTTAGCATCTGAGCCAGCAGGGAAACCCCTTCTGTTCTCTAGGAGCTCTCAGTTTGGTGAGAGAGAAAACCCCAACACACAGAAGCATAGCAGAGTTCTAAGGAGTGTGGGCAGAATCTGTGTCAAGTGTTTTACATCATCTCATTTAATTTAATTAAATTAATGAGCATACATTGTTATTCAGATTGAGGGCCAGGGAGGTGAATTACCTTGTTCAAGGGCTTCCCTGGTGGCTCAGTGGTAAAGAATCCACCTGCTAATGCAGGAGATGTGGGTTCACTCCCTGGGTTGGGAAGATCCCCTGGAGAAGGAAATGGCAATCCACTCCAGTATTCTTGCCTGGAAATCCCATGGACAGAGGAGCCTGGTGGGCTACAGTCCATGGGGTCGCAGAAGAATCGGACTCGACTTAGTGACTAAACAACAGCAACAACAATGGCCACACAGCTAGACAGAGCTGGAATTCAAGTCTGAGAGTACCTGTCCCCTAACCATGTACTAAGGTCATTCTGTGCAGGGGACGCTGCATTTTCAAAGGTGTTTGGAAGCTCCTACACCATCTGAGAGCTCTGAGCAGGTCAGGATGATTGAATTAGAGGGCTAGATGTGCCTGCAGGTGAAGCCAGCGAGGTAGTCAGGGCCCCAGGTCCTGGAAAACCTTGAAGTTGGATGAAGAGTGCAGGGAGCCAGAGCTTGGCTTTAAGCAGGGGAGGAGCAGAGCTAAATATAGTAGGGAGATATATCAGTTGCACCCTGAGTGGCGGTGGGGGATGGGTGTGTGCTGTATTAGTTAGGATGCTTTTGTCTGCAAGTAACAGGAACCCCATTCAAAGAGGTTTAAACGTTGAAGAAAATAGGTTTTCTTCCAGAATACCTAAAGTCAGCATGGCTCCAGGGTAGATTAACTTAATTTAAGGCCTCACATTCCTCAATGTGTGGACCCCAATCCTGTGGGCAAAGTGACTATCATTGCTTTAGAACAAACTCCCTGCTTTCCAGCAACTTCTAAAGGCTAGAGGAGAGGAAGGGAAGGCAGTATATTTTCTGTCACATCTCATTGGACAGAATTGTATTATCTGCCCCTTTCTAGGCCAATCACAAGTAAGAAGGATGGAATGATCATGATTAGCTTTAACCAATTAAGATTTTCCCTCTGGGCTGGGGAGAAGCCCAGCCTTTAGGGCTCAGGGTTCTGTTAGCAAGGAGAAAAATAAAGGTAGATTAAAAAAAAAAAATGGTTTAACTGACAGAGAGGCTATGATGTGTCCCACCTCTGTTGCCCCTTGAGACATAGTCTTGGGGTAAGTCATTGCTGTAATGGCGAGGATGAGTCATTTTTAGCCTTAGTTCCCAGTCTTTAGACCTGGGCTTAGTTCTTTCAAAAAAAACTCTGCTGTTGTTTTCAACATAACTTCTTCTCCAACACTGTCCCTCTCACTTTCACCCTTGTTTACCTTGGATCCTATCTGAGCAGTCTCTTGTGACAGAAATAACTTCTTATCTGGTTCTTCCAGGGAGCTGGGCCAAGAACTTCTCCCTACTTCCTGGTCTGTCCACTCCCAGCCAGAGCATACTGACTGGGCTTTGAATGCAGGCATCAGATGGCCAACAGACTAGATGGCCGTGGAGGTAGAGGTGGCTGAGAAGATGAAGAGAGGCTGTCCCACGGCTAGCGGGCATAGGCTCTCTTCAGTAGGGCAGCTGAGGGGCCAGCCTGACTGGGAGAAGAGAGACCAGTGCTTGGGCAAGACATTAAAAAAATTTTTTTTTATTTATTTGGCTGCACCAGGTCTTACTTGCAGCATGTGGGAGCTAGTACCCTGACCAGGATCAAACCCAGGCCCCCTGCATTGTAAGTGCTGAGTCTTAGCCACTGGACCACTAGGGAAGTCCCTTGGGCAAGACTTTCAACCACCTTGACATATACACTGTCCTCCTAGTAGCTCATTTCAGAGACAAGGAGACTGCTGCTCATCAGAATTGGAGACAGTCCAGATGCTGGGTCGGATGTGGTGGACACCTTGGTTGCCTGCCTTTCGACCATTTCCCCTTCTTCCATGCTACCAGAGCCTGATTTAATTGGGTGGGAATATGCTCAGCCCCAGGGATTCCCTGGTGACTCAAGACAGTGAAGAATCTGTCTGCAGTGTGGGAGACGTGGGTTCGATCCCTGGCTTGCGAAGATCCCCTGGAGAAGGGAACCGCTACCCACTCCAGTATTCTGGCCTGGAGAATTCTGTGGACAGAGGAGCCTGGCAGGCTACAGTCCATGGGGCTGCAAAGAGTCGAACACGATTGAGTGACTTTCACTTTAATGTTCAGTCAGCCCCAGAGGCTGACTTGTGATTGGTCTAAATCAATCATGACTACTCTCTCTTACTAATGATTGTGCTAGAAGTTGGCATGCAGTTGGGCCAGTCCAGTTGGGCCAATGAAATATAAGGTTTCATGGAAGTATTTACCTCTCTGTTAAGAGGGAGGTATGAGTTGACAGTCCTTTTGCTGCCTCTCTCCTTCCTTCCTGGTTTTGTCATGTAAGGAATCATGGCTTGGCTCTGTTGCAGCCATCCTGTGGTCATGAGGGGAAGGCCAGGAGAATGGTAGGGATGCCTGTCCGGGATCCAATGTCACTGAGTCACTGAACCAACCCTGAAATTGCTTTCCTCTAGACTTCTTGTCACATGAAATCATAAATATTTTTCTTGCTTAAGGCACTAGTATCATATATTCTATTATTTGTAGCCAAACCCAACTATTTGATAGAGTAAGAGGGACCAAAGTATTTTATTATCAATCAGCTTTAATGGCTTGATAATGGCTAGCATGGACTTACCAGGTGGCTCAGAGGTAAGGAACCCACCTGCTGGTGCAGGAGATGTAGGTTGGGTTCCTGAGTTGGAAGGATTCCCTGGAGAAGTGGCAACCCACTCCAGGATTCTTGCCTGGGAAATACCATGGACAGAGGAGCCTGGTGGGCTACAGTCCATGGGGTTGCAAAGAGTCAGACTGAAGGATTAAGTACAGGCACAAATATAATAGAAGCTCTTTGCTTTCTTAGGTAGCAGTTCAAGTCTGATGTGGCATCTCCAAAGTCTCAGCATCCATTTACTTCTGTTTTATTGGTCAGCCTTTGGGAGTATGGCTCATGTTCTCCTGGTCAAGATGATGCTCCACCAGTCTGTGTTTCAGCCAGCTCAACCATGTCAGGGGAAAAGGCAGGGAAAGGAAGGGTATTCCCCTTTTTTAATTGGCAGAACTTGGTAGCCGAACACATCTCTTTTGTTCTCATCCTATTGGCCAGACTTGGTCACGTGGGCCTTTGTAACTGCAAGGGAACCTGGAAACTGAAGTCTTAAGTTGGAGGGTTATCACTATTTTGGAGGAAAATTGGCAGCTTCCACCACAGGACTATCTCATGCAGCCCCTCCTTTTAGCAGATGAGAAGACTGAAGAGAGAGAGGCAAACAGTGGCAGAGGGACTTCCCTGGTGGTCCAGTGGCTAAGACTCTGAGCTCCCAGTGCAGGGGGCCCAGGTTCGATCCCTGGTCAGGGAGCTAGATCCCACATGCTACAACTAAGACCCAGAGAAGCCAAAAAAAAAAAAAAAAAAACCCCAAAAACCAGAAAAAACAGTGGCAGAGAAATTCTATCTCCTGACTCCTGTCCTGATGCTTGCTCACTGCCTTGTTGCAGTTGTTGCCCATTCTCTTCAAGCAGCCGTTTTGAAACTCTAAACACTTAAACTTATGGGGTTAGAACTTAGTCATGTGGCCATACCTAGCTGCAAAGGAGGCTGTGAAATGTAGTCCACCAGGTGGTCATGGGTCTATGAATAAGAAAGGTGAAAGAATGAATGTTGCCCTGCATCCAGACTTTTCTACCATGCAGCCCTGTCAGAAACTTTAGCTTAGAGGAGGATAGTGATGTGAAAGTGTGTGTGTTAGTTGCTTAGTTGTATCCGACTCTTTGTGACCCCATGGAGTGTAGCCCATCAGATTCCTCTGTCCATGGAATTCTCCAGGCAAGAATACTGGCGTTGAAAACAAACAAACAAAGAATACTGGAGTTGATAGTCATTCCCTTCTCCAGAGGATCTTCCTGTCCCAGGGATCTAACCTGGGTCTCCTGCATTGCAGGCAGATTCTTTATCATCTGAGCCACCAGGGAAGGGAAGTGGACATAAACTAAAATTTAATGAATTAGTGACAGTTGTTACATGTGCTACATGGGAGCCCACGTCATGGTGGTAACTGCTGACCTCTCCCCTAACCAGTCAAGTACATGAAAGAGGTCTCACCATATTTCAAGAACTCTGCCAGCGGGACCTCGGTTGGCTGGGACTCGCCTCCTGCCTCACCCCTTCAGCGGCAGCCTTCCTCCCCTGGCCCCCTACCCCGGGACCTCCGTGATGCCAAACACATGTCCTTGAAGATGGCATATGTCTCAAGGAGGTGCACCCCTACAGACCCAGAGACCAGGTAAGCCTAGCATAGGGGGCGACTCAGACAGACATGCCCTCATGTTAGGTGGTGGGGCCAAAGGAAAGATCCCTTGCGTTGCAAGTGACAAGCACAATGCCCGAACGTAGTAGGTGCTTAAGAAATGTTTGTTGAATGGACACAAGAGTGACGTTATGGGGGTGATGGTGTACTTTTCTTCTCTCTTCTTCCTCTGGGTAATTCACATCTGAGGAGGAACTTGGTCTGCTGAGGAGCCCTGGATTCCAGTCTTGGTTCTCCTTGAACTAGGCCCTTTTCCTCACTAACCTTTAGATTCTCCCTTATGAAATAAGGGTATCAGACTCAGTGATCCCCTCAAGTCTCTTCCAACTCTGCTGAGGTTCCAAGATACCTGGTAACTTTCACTCAGGGCCATGGAAGGTTACCATCCCTCACTTCTGAGCAGCCCTTAACATTGACGATAAGATAGATACTAGCCGACATTACTGAGTGCTTATCATGCACAATTGAATTTAATGCTCACAGCAGCCCTATGAGCAAAGTCCTATTCTTTCACCCCGCTATTATAGATGAGGACAGAGGGAGGAAGTAACCTGCCCAAGATCACACAGCCAGGAAGGGAATGGAGCTTGCCTTATTCCAGGTAGCCCTCTCAGCTTTAGAAGCTCCCTGAGTGATGACAGTGGTGAATGCAGTCCATGTTGATCGAATAAGGTGTGCAGTATGGGGTGGGGGAAAGGCCTGTGCTCTGGGTACTAATTAAAGCTGAGGTTTAATGCCCAGTCAATGCCCACATTGGCCAAGGGTGTCTGATTAATGTTCGGCATTCAGACCTCCTGTCCTTGCTTGATGCCCTAGCCCCAGCCTCCTCCATGAAGCAAGAACTAGTGATTCACAGGTTACTTACAGGTGCTCCACTAAGGGGCCTTTTGTGTTGGGTGAAGGTGAGGTGGTATCGGCCCTTCCTGTGACTCATAGAACTTTAGGTTAGTTGTGGTTCCCAGCCTAATCCCAGACATCACCTGAAGCATGTACCTGTATTTCTATGTATGTGTACGTGAGGATGGCATGTAAATGCAAGTGTTTGTGTGTATCTGTGAGCATTTGCACGGGCAGGGATGTAGATTTGTGCATGTGTGTTTGTGTGTACTTGTGTTAATATCCATATGTGTATATGCATTTATGTACATGTGCTTGACCTGTGCACACATGTGTAACTTGAATATAACTGGGGTTCCATATCAGCATAATATCCTAGTCAAAGGAACACCATTCGGTAACCAAAGCATAATGAAAAATATTTTGAACTTTTACTTAGTGTTAAGATTACATTGGTCTGCAAGCATCAGAAACCCCAACAAGCAATGGCTTAATAAATGAGGAGTTAATTTTCCACATGTTTAAAAAGAAGTCCAAGACTTCCCTGGTGGCACCATGGATAAGAATACGTCTGCCAAAGCCGGAGATGTGGGGACCTGGGTTCCATCCCTGGTCCAGGAGAATTCCACATGCTGTGGAGCAACTAAGCCTGTGTACTGCAACTAGTGCGTCCAGGTGCTGCAACCACTGAAGTCCCTGTGCCTTGAGCCTGTGCTCCACAACAAGAAGCACCGCCATGAGAAACCTGAGCACCACAACGAAGAGTCGCACCTGCCTGTCACAATTAAGAGAGAAAACCAGTGCAAAGTCATGAAGACCCAGTACAGCCAAAAATACATACATACATACATAAAAAAGAAACCCAGCAGTCAGCTATTTAGGCTGCTACTGATGGCCAAGAATACCCTCAAGGCATCAGGCTTCCAGCTTCTTCTCCTGCCATCTTTTACAATTTGTATTAAAAAATTTTTCTTGGCCGCACCATGAAGCTTATGGTATCCTAGTTCCCAGACCAGGCATTGAACCCAGGCTCTTGGCAGTGAAAGCATGGAGTCCTGATGGCTGGTCTGGCAGGGAATTCCCCTCCTGATGTTTTTAGTATGGATTTTTTTCTTCTTGGAAATAGCTTGGTGGTTGCACCTCTAAGCATGTGTCCATATTCTAGACAGGAAGAAGGCAAAAGACAAAGGAATTGTTCCCCTGGTATTTTGTTCTGTTGCTGCATAAACAGCCAGCCTAAAATTTAGTGCCTTAGAAGATAGCAGTTTGATATTTTTCACAATTCTGTAATCTGGGCTGGCTTAGCCAGGTAGTTCTTCTGTTCCTTGTGCCATCTGCAGGGGCTACAAATCCAAGATAGCTGCTTCATCTCTGTGCCTGCTTCCTCAGCAGGGGTGGTTGGAACAGCTGGCGGCTGGCTAAGCATTCCTCTTTTTGTAGGGCCTTTCCATGTGGCTAGCTTGTTTTCCCTCTCAGCGTAGGTGACCTTGGGGTAGTTGGATTTCGTGATGGCTTAGGAATTCCAAAATGGCACTTCTGCCACATTTTGTTTGTCAAACCAAGTCAGAAGGTCAAGGAGAGGAGAAATAAGCTTCACCTCTTGGTAAGGGAGGTACACTGTGCATATAGGGAGAGATGAATTTGGTAGTAGCTGTCTTTGGAAACTAACTGCCACAGTTATGGATGCTTCAGATGGGAAGGGACACCCTCCCCAAAGACTTCCCTTTCTATCTCATCAGTCAGAATTGAGTTGAAGGCCAGTGCTAGCTGCAGGGGAGATCTGTAGTGGAGGAAGGCAGAGGTGAAGGCATTGGAATGGATATATGTGAGCCATTCTCCAGTTTCGGCCCCACTGCACTGGTTACGGAAATGCCAAAGGGGAGTGGATCTTTCAAGCCCCACAGGACATTTGGAGGTCCTCTCCCGGCCACTGTCTCCTCTTGGACCTCCTTGAGACCTTCCCCTTACACTTGTCTGTGTGGCTTTTTGTCTCTCCACCCTTCCCCTTTGCCATTCCCTGGCCTTTTTCTTTTCTTTTTTAACCATATAGTGTGCTTTGTAGCGGGGCTCCCCTGGTGGCTCAGTGGCAAAGAATCCACCTACCGACGCAGGAGACACAGTTTCTGTCTCTGGGTTGGGAAGATCCCCTGGAGTAGGAAATGGCAACCCGCTCCAGTATTCTTTGCCTGGAAAATTCCATGGACAGAGGAGCCTGGCTGGCTACAGTCCATAGGGTCTCAGAGTCAGACAGCACGGAGCGACTAACACTACTACTACTACATGTTTGAGTGTGTGTATTTGTGTGTATATGCCTGTATGTATATGTGTGTTGGAAAGAGAGAGATAGTCTCTTATCCCAAGAAAAGATGAATAAGATAGATAAACCCCATGAGGCCCAACTGTGGCCGGAGCCTTGCAGTGAGCATCCCTCCTGATTCTCTCATGGACATCCCCTGTGCTTTCCTCTGGTTTGTGGCAGATGGGGGTCCCTTGGCTCAGGTTTCAGGGCTGGGCACCTGTCCAGTGGACGGGCCTCCCCTCTACCTCACTTGTGCCTGCAGGTATCTGGAGATCTGCTCGGCTGATGGCCGGGACACCCTCTTCCTGAGGGCCAAGGATGAGGCTAGCGCCAAGTCCTGGGCAGCTGCCATCCAAGCCCAGGTCAACACTCTAACGCCCCGGGTCAAGGATGAGCTGCAGGCGCTGCTGTCAGCCACCAGCACAGCCGGGATTCAGGACATCAAGCGGATCGGCTGGCTGACTGAGCAGGTGCCTGCTGGGCCCGGGGCCCCTCCTCCCCTCTCTTCCTCTCTCCCAATCCCGTTTCCCCTCACTGCCTCACCCCGCCCTGGCCCTCTCACCTCTCTTCACCCCTCCGCATCCCCCCTCACTGCTGCCTTGCCTCCTGCAGCTGCCCAGCGGGGGCACGGCACCCACTTTGGCCCTGCTGACCGAAAAGGAGCTGCTCCTCTACAGCTGTCTCCCCCAGACCCGTGAGGCCTTGAGCCGGCCGGCGCGTACTGCCCCCCTTATCACCACCAGGTATCTGCGGGTAGGGCAGGACTGTGTGTCCCACCCAGAGCTTGTTGGGGAGGGGGTGATGCTCTAGATGGGCCTCAGAAGCTGGGGACTCCAGCCCCATTCTACCCTGAGTTATTCCCCAGGTGGCCTGAAGTGAGTCTCTGCCCACTCTGGGCCTTGTTTCCTCATCAACAGAAGGATATGAGGTCCTATCAGTCACTCACTCATTGACACCTGCTCTGTCCAACCTGGTACTGCCTGGTTCAGATGAAAGACAGTCCCCAGAGGTCTCTGTCCTCAGGGAGTACCCAGCCTGGTGAGGAGACTGGCCTGCGAACAGCCTTTAAAATGCAGAGTGTAGGAACCACTTAACTCTACCTGGCCTGCAGGTGGGGGCGGGGAAAAGCTTCAGGTAGAAGATGACATTTGAGCTGGACTTTGGCAGATGGGTAGAAATTTGCTATTTAAGGAAGGGTGGAAAAGCATCTTACACAGAGGGAACAGTATAGTCAGGGGACAGAAGCATGAAGAGCTCTCACAGGTTCATGGAGCTCTCTGAGTGTGCTGTAACCAGGGTGTAGACTCTGTCTGGGAAGTGGAGAGAAATAAGGCAGGGAGTTGGCAGGCCCTGATCTTGCAGAGCTTCTGTTGCCTGGATAAGGACTGTTAGCTTTATCTTAAGAGCTGTGGCAGACAGAGTGAGAAGAGTTTTAACCTGAGAATAAAGTGTCTCATCGGGTCCTGTTTTAAAAAGGATCTGTGTGGCTGCCATGCGGAAAATATACTGGAGGAGGGGGATGGGAGCAGTTATGCTGGAGAGACAGTGGAGGTGGGTAGAGGCAGCAGATGGAGAAGAAAGGCCGCATTTGCATTGGAAAACACATGGTGGTAAAATTAACCAGGCTTCATACTTGCCAGATGGGGAGGGTGAGGGAGGTGTCCTGATGAATGGATGAACGGGAGTTTTGGAGCTGGTGTCTGGGTGGGCAGTAGGAGTGGGGGTGGGAGTGCAAAGAGAGGAGGTTGGATCAAGATGTTGAGTCCAAAGTGTCGGTGGGGGGGAGGGTAGGTAGGGAGCTTGGGTGGGAAACTTGGGAACCTGTGAGTCTGTTGCTTAGGACTGCCAAGTAGGAGACTGGGCATCAGAAACAGCTCTGAGGGGGAACTGAAGCTACAAGAGAAAGCATGTGGAGTGAGGACCAAAGAGGGCGAAGGTATAGAACCCTTGGGTCTGCTGCCCAGAAAGGGGCAGTGAACTGCCCAAGATTATGCAGCAAGTGGGAGTCAAGCTGAGAGGCGTGGGCCCTTGTTGCTCGTGTCTCCTCACTCCAGGCTGCGTTCCGGCACATGTGTCAGGAGCCTGCTGCCTACTAGGGATGAGCAGGTCATGAAGGTTCTACCTAGTCAAGTGATTCATTAATTCAGGTCACAAATGTTTATTAAGCACCTACTTTGTGCCAGGCATTGTTTTAGTTGCTGGGACTATAGCAGTGAACAAGCTAGACAAACATTTGTACCCTAGATGGTATTCTAGAGAAAAAGGCAATCAAAGGCCAACTGAAACAGTAAAAAGTAAGTATAATTTCTGGTACCATAAAGAAAAATGTGGCTAGTGAGTGATAGGGGAGAGTGCTATTTTTATTTTTTGACTGTGTGGCATGTGGGATCTTAGTTCCCTAACCAGGGATCAAACCTGGGCCCCCTGAGGTGGAAGCACAGAGTCTTAACCACTGGACTGCCAGGGAAGTCCTGGGGTGTCATTTTAGGCAGAAAAGTCAGGGAAGGCTTCTCAGAGGAGTTGGCATTTGAGCGAAGGTCTGAAGGAGGTAAGGGAGAGAGCACTGCAGATAATCAGGGAAAAGTGTGCTGGGCAGAGGGAACAGCAGAGGGGCTGAGGCAGGAGTGTGCTTGGCGTGTTTGAAGACGCTAGAGTGGCTGGAGCTGAGGGGGCCAGGAGGAGGGTGGCAGGAGATAGTTTCCTGTGACTCCATCAGTGACCGTCCGGACGTCCTTTCCCCCCACTGGCTGGAAAAGGAGTCGCAGGGTCCCTTCCCAGGTCACCGTCCCCTTGGCCCGGAACTACTTCCCCGCTGCCCAAGGCCTCATGCTCAGCCCTCTGCCCCCTGCCCCCAGGCTGGTGCACTCAGGCCCCTCCAAGGGCTTGGCGCCCTACGATGCAGAGCTCTCTTTTGCCCTGCGCACGGGCACGCGCCACGGTGTGGACACTCACCTGTTCAGCGTGGAGTCACCGCAGGAGCTGGCTGCCTGGACCCGCCAGCTGGTGGATGGCTGTCACCGGGCCGCTGAGGCTGTGCAGGAGGTGTCGACAGGTGGGCTGGGTGGATCTGGGAGTGCCTTTCTGGTAACGAGCCGCTTGTCCCCAGGGGCATTCAAGTGTCCTTCTTTAGGATGCTTCAGGAGGGGCATCAAGAGTGGGATTTGGGGTCTCCGAGGGCCCTCTCTTTTGGATGTGCAGGTGTCCTGGAAGGTAGTGAGACTTGTTTCCCAGGGGTTTTCTTGTCCTGGTTTTGTGACTCTGCTGGTGAGGATATGAGAGGTGGCACTTGGGGTAGGGATGCCAGAAAAAGTACAGGACACTCACTTGGATTTGAATTTCAGGTAAACAGCAAATAATTTTTTAGTTAAAGGAGGTCCAAATTACCCATTGCCTATCTGAAATTCACATTTAACTGGGCAAGAAGTCTGTAGGCATCTAAGGTCTCCAAAGGCCAGGCTTGGTGGGTCTGCCTTCACAGGGAGTGGGCCTCCTGTCCAAGGCAGGGTTGAAGATCCCCCTTTCCTCCTTTGGTGCTGCTGGCTGTGGGTCTGGAAGTGGGGTGTAGGTTTTCTGCCCACACATCCTTCTGTGTTTTAGAGTGTGGGTGACTCTCTACAGGGTGGGTGTACAAATGGCATGACAGACAGTGAGCTTCCCACCCCTGGTGGCATTCAAGCCCCACTTTTGGAGCTGCCAGTGGGGACTGGAGGGAGGGCTTGCAGTCTCTGAGATGCCGCTGTTCCCGTGCCCACGCCCTCCCCGCAGCCTGCACGTGGAATGGCCGTGCCTGCAGTCTCTCCGTGCACATCGACCACGGCTTCACACTGTGGGCGGCGGAGCCAGGTGCGGCCCGAGCCGTGCTGCTGCGTCAGCCCTTTGAGAAGCTGCAGATGTCCTCGGATGACGGTGCCAGTCTCCTATTCCTGGACTTCGGGGGTGCTGAAGGCGAGATTGTGAGTGGAGGGGGTCGAGGGGTGATGCTCTCCTGGAGGCCAGGCTGGGTGGGCTCCTGACCCTTCTCTCTGTTCACCCTGTAGCAGCTGGACCTGCATTCGTGCCCCAAAACCATTGTGTTCATCATCCACTCCTTCCTCTCGGCCAAGGTCACCCGTCTGGGACTCTTAGCCTAGAGGTGGTCAGATGCATTAGCCCTGAAGGGGGAGTGTCCACCGCATGGCCTGACCTGGCCCTCCGCTGATTGCCTGCTTGCTGCTGGGCTAAGGGAAGGGAGAGGAGAAGAGCAAGAAGGCAGAGACCCAGCTCAGGACACAGCGGATCTCACCAGTGATAGGGGAGCGTCCCTGCAGCTCCCCCCACCCCGACCAGTGCCTTTTGTGGAGAGATATTTTGTGTACACAGAAGCCATTCCGAGCCCAGTATGTGCCCCTGTGGGGATCCCGACCCCAGCTAACAACCCCTGGCCCTCCTAGAGGCCCCTAAACTGTCCCCAGAGGCTCCACCTGAAGCTGGAGCTACCTGGGGCCCACGGCAAGACACAGAGAAGCCTTTCATTCATTTCTCCCCTCAGCTCCACCACCTTGGGGCATCAGGTTGTTCTCTTCAGCCTCTCTCTCCTCCTTACTCTTGGATAAATAAACAGCCTGTGAGCACATAGGCAGCCCGGCCCAGTGTCTGTGGTTTGTGCCTTGGCCTGTGGGTCCTGTGGTGGCCCTTGTAGCCCCAAGATGGGCCAGACCGAAGACTGGAGTCCGTTTCCTTACAGAAGAGCAGACCTTTAACCATAGGGTGAAAAAAGAGTCTACTGGTTATCTACTGTTGTGGAACAAATTACCCCCAAACTGAGCAGCTTGAAACAATGAACATTTATTATCGTTTGAGTCCGGTGAGTGAGAAATTTGAGAGGGGCTAAGCTGGATTGTTTCTGTCTCGGGATCTTTTATGAGGTTATCATCAAGGTGTCAGTTGTACTCATCTGAAGGCTTGACTGGGATCAGAGGATTTGTTTTCAATATTTCTAACTCATGGCTGTTGGCAGGAAGCCCTCATTCCTCACCATAGTCACCTCATTATGACAATGTGGCTGGCTTCCCCCAAAGTGAGTGATACAGAAGAGAGAACCAAGAGGAATCCACTGTGCCTTTTATCACCTAGTCTTGGATGTCACATACTGTCATTTTTGCTCTATTCTATTCATTAGAAGTGAGTCACTAATCCCAGCCCACTCTCAAGGGGAGAGGAATTAGACTCTACCTCTTGATAAAAGGAATGTCAAAGAATTTGTGGTCCTATTTAAAAACCATCATTGAGAGCCTCTGGCCTCTTTCCTGTGGAAGAGAGGACGCTTGGCCAGTGCTTCTTGGAGTGTTTCTTTGGAAGCTGTACCAGGCTTTACTTGCTTGCATTGTCCAGAAAACCACCATGATAATAGTAATTATAGCGTACATTCAGAGAGTGCTTGCTATCTGCTCAGCACTGTGCATGCATTTCCTTATGGGGTCCTCACCACATACCTGTGTGGTAAGCACAACAATCTCCGTTTCACAGGTAAGAAAACAGGCTCAGAGGGGGAGAGACACTTGCCCAAAGTCACATAGTTATGAAATTCTGAGCTTGGATTCAAATGATGTCTTTCTGACTTCTGACCTCTTGTTCACCTTAGAGACTTTCTGGTCGTGCACTATCCACTAGAAATATAATGCAAGCCACATATGTAATTTCTAATTTTCCAGTAGCCGCCTTTTAAAAAGTAAGGAAAAAATAGATGAAAATAATTTTAATAATGTTTTATTTAACCTAATAGAGCCAAACTGTTAGAACTTCAGTACATAATGTACAAATTCATTAATGAAATGTTTTACATTCTTTTTCTCACAGTGAGCCTTTGAAATTTGTGTATTTTATACCTACATCTCTATTCAGAGGTCAAATTTTCATTAGAAACCTTTGATTGGTATTTTCATAAAATTTACAGGTGAAAAATTAGATTCACATAATCAAGTTATTTCCAAATATACTAAAGTTTTCCAATAACTGAATCAAGTATTGGTGTTTAAAATTAATCAGAATGGAATTAAGTTCAGTTTTTCACTCACACTACCTGCATATCACATGCTCAGTAGCCATATGTGGTTAGTAGCTACTGTATTAGACTAAGTAGTTCTAACCGAGCACCCACATGAGGAAATTGAGGCCCACATGAATTCATGTAACAAGCCAGAACCAGAACTGGTCCTATAAACCTGGGGAAATGCAGGTAAGCAGAGGTATTCCAGCTTTGCCCACCTCAATCTGCCTGCTGTCAATCCACTGTTTATTCAAGAAATATAGAGTGTACACCTAGTCTGTGCTAATCCTTGTGGCCAGGAGCTGCTTTGCTGGGAGCAAGACTGACAGGTGCCCATGTGCAGGGGAAAGAAGTTCAGCAGAAGCTCTCCCAATCAAATGTGTGACTGATTGGGTAGACACACGGAAACATCAGAGAGGTCAGCGGGGGCCTGGCCTTCTCTGAGGGTGAGTGCAGGTTTCTCTAAGGACCTGAAGCTGATGTGCATCCGAAGGAGCATGCTAAAGATCAGACAACCCCAATCTCTGTTGCCCCAGAAACAGGCATTTATTTTCACGCTTCTGGGGCTGCATGTTGACTGCAGTTTGACTATTAGAAGCTGTGCTTGGCTGGGTGGCTTTGGTCTAGGCTGTGGGTTGGGCTCAGGTCTACTCTTATGTTTTTCCTTCCGGACCCCAGGATGAATGGGCATCCACTCCCAGGGCAGTTTGAGACAGAAGGAAATTTGTTAGGTATGTGTGCATGTGTGTGTAGTTGCTTCAGTTGTGTCCAGCTCTTTGCAGTCCTATGGACTGTAGCCTGCTAGGCTCCTCTGTCCATGGGATTCTCCAGGCAAAAATACTGGAGTGGGTTGTTGTGCCCTCCTCCTGCGGATCTTCCCAACCCAGGGATCGAACCTGCATCTCTTATGTCTCCTGGATTGGCAGGCAGGTTCTTTACCACTAACACCACCTGGGAAGCCCCTGAAATTTATTATGGTATATCTCAAACTTCTAAAGTCTGGGTTTATTTTTTCCTCACTGCCTCCAGACACCACACTGGCCCAGGACTCCACAATCCCTGGACAAAGGCCACAGCTCCTAAATGATCTACTTATTTGTCTCCCCACCCTCCTACCCTCAGTGCAGCATATTTTCCACACAGCAGCCACTTTATATGCAAAGAAAGTGAAAGTCAGCAAGGATGACTAACTTGGCCATGGCTATCATAAGCATCGGAGCCTTATTATGAACTCAGCCAGTCTGACTTTGAATTAGTCAGTCAGTGATAAAAGGGCTTTTGGATCAGACTGGCCTGTGGGTGGATCCCAGTTTTGCCATAACTAGTTGTGTGAGCTTAAGCACATGACTACCTATTTGTATTTTCAGTTTTCTCACCTGAAAAATAGACCAATAAGAGCCTCATAGACTTCCAATCAGATATTGAAGAGATTACTTGTAACAGAGGTTGTCAGGGCCCCCACAGTCTCAGTAATTCAGAGTGTTGGAGCCATTGTCTGCATCTTATAGTCAGAGGGCTTTCCCCCAAACCACAGCCTCCCCATTAACATGTGTAGGAGTAGATTTCCACCGTGGTTGCTAGTATATAACTACCCCTTTGGGTGAAATAATTCTGAGATCTGTGTTTTACTGTTTCCTAGATCTCTGCAACAGAATTAAGACCCAGATGCCCACCTCAGTAACTGGCTTGGTAACGCACTCTTTATTGGATGTCTCCCCTTCTCTGTCTCATTTTCTGACTATCTTATCAGTGTCTCCTGAGATCACCTGCATGCACTCAAGTCCTTTTTTCCAGGTCTGCTTCTGGGGAACTTAAACTAATACATAAAGCAGTCATTTATTCATCCAACAAATATTTATTAAGCCATACAATGAGTCAGACTCTGCTAGATCCTGGGGATATTGCAGTGAACAAGACAGATTGTGTCCCTGCTCTCAGGGAGCTGAACGTCTAGGAACTAGGCAATGGTAAGTAAGCAAATAATGTTATCATTATGGATAGTGACAAGTATTGTGAAGAAAATGATGTAATTTAAAAAAAAGAAAATGAGGTGATAGTAATGGGAGCATTTTAAATGGGATGGTCAGAAAGGGCCTCTCTGGAGAGCTGATATTTAAGCTGAGACATGAAGGATGAGAAGGCACCAGCCTTGAAACAATCTGGGGGAACATTCCAGAAAAAGGCTAAATACAAAGGCTCTGAGATAAATAGGTGCTTGGGGTATTGAAGAAGCAAAATAAAATTATGAAGTTGAAGTATATTCAACTAGAGAGATCATGCTAGGAAAAGAAAGAAATAAGTGGGTTGGAGAAGTAAAAGAAAGCAGTAGCTAGATCATGCAGGTCCTAGGACACAGTAAGAAATTTGGATTTTATTGCAAAGGCAATGACAAGCCACCAGGAATTTTCAGCAGAGGAGTGATGTGATCTGACTTTTCTTTTTTTTCCTGAGGGGCTGGACAGCCTTTGGGATCTTAGTTCCCTACCAGGGATCCAGATCCAACTCTAGCCCATCACAGTGAAAGGGCAGAGTCCTAATCACTGGACCTCTGGTGAATTCCTGTGACCTCAGGAAAAAAACAAGTATATTCCCTTAGGCTCTGTGTGGGAGATACATCTGTAGGTGAAGTCGTTCAGTCGTGTCCGACTCTTTGTGACCCCGTGGACTGTAACCCATCAGGCTCCTCCGTCCATAGGATTCTCCAGGCAAGAATACTGGAGTGGGTTGCCATTTTCTTCTCCAGGGGATCTTCCTGATCCAGGGATCGAACCCAGTCTCCCGCATTGCGGGCAGATGCTTTAACCTCTGAGCCACCAGGGAAGGAGACTAGGTTAAAGCCAGAAGCAAGGAGACCAGTTAGGCTATTGCAGTCGTTTCTGATGAGACAATGGTTGCCTGAGCTTGAGTTGCAGCAGGGGTAGAACGGGAGAATAGGAAGTGACAGATTTGAGACATTTTGGACAGAACTTTCTGACTGTGGAGGAAGAAACAAAAATGAGTTTCTCCTAGTGCAACTGGGAGGATGCTTGGGTCTGAGGTGGGCAAGACTAGGCAGAAACAGGTTTTGGGTGAGGATGTGTGTAGAAATGACGAATTCGGTATTAAGTTAGAGGCGGGTCGATGGGTATCTAAAGGGGAGGTGCCCCATAGACAGTGGAACTGTGGGTCTGTGAATCCAGCAGGGGCGGTAAGAGGGGGTGGTCTATGCTGGAAACGTGAATTGTGAAGTCTTTTTAAAGCGCATTGCTGTCCAACCGAAACAGAAAGTGAGCCACGTAAATAATTAAAAATTTCTCAGTAGCCACAGTAAAAAAAAAGAAAAAAAAAGTTAACAGTTGAAACTAACTTAAATAATACACTTACTTAGCCCAGTAAGTCCTAAATATTATCTCAGCACCTAATCAATATAAAAATTTTTGATGAGACAACTGGCCTTCTTTCTACGACATTCAGTGTGTGTTTTACACTTAGAACATAGTTAACTAGCACTCGCTACGTTTCAAGCGCTCCGTTGCCACATGCCGGTTAGGGTTTACCACTTGGTTCAGGGCAGCAGTGGAGCAGAAGCTCAGGCCCACCCCGGACACTATAGACGACGCACTTCTGCCGGACGGAACACCCCGGACCGAAATTGCGGCGGAACGGAAGTTGCGTGTATGCGCGCGCAGCCGCAGACGGACGAGCCGGGAGGTTGCTAGTCGAGAGGACTACTAGGCTGGACGCTGGATTGTCGGGCTGCGGAAGGTGAGCGGCGCGCGGTTAAGGTGGCCTGCGCCCTCGCCTGTGGCTCATGTCTGGGGCTAGAGGGACCACGGTGACCCGGGAATGCGCAGTGTCCAAGGGGAGAATGGGGCTGTGGGTTTGGCGCGGAGCCTGCAGTCAGACTCTCGGTATTCTCACCTCAGCTCCGCTGCTTATTCGTTTGTGACCTTGGACGAGTCACCTCTCTTCCCCTTGAACCTTAGCTTTGTCACCTGTGAAAAAGTGGATGATAGAACCTGCCTCACAGTTGCTCTGAGGATCAAATACGGTGATCCGTGAAAAGCGCCTAGCACCGCCTACCACGTTGTAATCACCCAGTAAAAGGTTTGGGATGCTTTATTGTTTATTTATGTTGACTAGAGGCTACTGAAATCGTTGACATCGTTATTGTCAACTACCAGTTAATGTAGGGCCGCACAGAGGCGCCTACATTGTGCTATGTAAGCATTTTATTTGTATTATCATATATCATCCTTACAACAGAGATGGAGATAGGTGCTGTAATAGGTACTGTTATTCCCATTTACACATGAGGAAATGGAAGGTCCCAGAACTTTGATTCCAGGTGCCTGAAGTTACCTGGAGAAGCAGCAGTTGGATCAGATTCTGACTCTTAAGGTCTTAATCTCAATGCTCCATATCCACCATCAGGGAGGTTGCCTTGCTGCAGTCCATGGGATCGCAAAGAGTCGGACACTGAACAACAACAGCAATATCCACCAACAAAGGAGGTGTGGGCTGCAAAAGTGTAGTTACTGAAGACTTACCGTATGTCAAATTAGGTTTTAGTATCATTAATTCTTACCTCTTTGAGAGTAGGCATTACTTTTTCCTTATTTAACAGAGGTGGAATTGGTGACTCAGATAGGTATTTGACTTGCCCAAGGTCACGCAAGTAAGGGGCAGAAACGGGTGAGTTTAAAACTCACACTGAAAGTCTGCTGTTCTGCGTCACTTGAAAGTAGGTTGACATTGCTTCTAAGTGCTGGTAGCATGTACAACAGGTGACCAGGTTGGAGAAGTAACAAGCCACGTCGGTCTCATTTTACATGTATATCACCTGCCATGTTATTAGAATGGGAGATACTAAGGATGTAGAAATGAATGAAATTTGTTTCCTGCTTTTAGGGACCTCTGGCTTATAAGGGATAACAGCAAGGTGTGATGAGTCTTGTGATAGTTAGAAGAAGACTTTGAGAACCCAGAGGAGGACCCCTAGACTTTGGCGGTGGTGGCCTGAAAAGGCTTCCAAGAGGAAGTAAAGTAAACTAAAAGTAGTGTAGGAGTTGGTTAAGTCAGTTGAGGTAAGATGTGCCATCCAGAGAAGACAGCACGTGTAAAAGCCTAGAAGCTAATGAAGATTGGTACAAAAATGTATGAGTGGAGTGAGGTAGTCAGGCTGGAGATGTGGGGTCCATTAAAACTATGTGGTGGAAAGCAAGTCTCCGTCTTTTGTATTAATACTTTGAGTCACCTAGATTCCTTCCTGGGAGGCACCCACTATTTCTTAGGCATTCTCAAGATACTGTGTATATTTACAAATATGTACCTGAATTTTCATGCTTTTTTTCCTACACAGATCTGTGGATGGCCTTCTATATCTAGTGTAGCATTTTGCTTCCCTGCTTTGGTTATTCAACCTCACTTTCTAACAGTTGCATCTTATTCCGTTGTATGGATGTGCTATGACTTGTTTAACTAGTCCCCTATTGATGATGTTTAGATCTTTTCCATTTCTTTGCTGTTAGAAGCACTGCTTAGGCAGTGTTAGGCATCGGGTGCTGTTAGGCATCAAGTATCCTTAGGCACAGGTTATTTTGTACACGCAAGGGTCTGTCTGTAGGATAAGTACCTAGGAATGGAACTGCTGGGTCAAAAGGTTTGTGTGTGTGTTTTCTTAATTTTATTGGAATATGGTTGATTTACAATGTTGTGTTAGTTTTGGGTATAGAGCAAAGTGAATCATTAATACATGTACATATATCCACTCTTTTTTGAATTCTTTTCCTGTATAGATCATTACAGAGTATTGAGTGGAGTTCCCTGTGCTATACAGTAGGTCCTTATTAATTATCTAGGATTTGTGTGTTTGTGATTTTGATGGAAGGTGGCAAAATGGTCACTGTAAAGATTGTGCCATTTTCTATGCCCCTCAGCCATGTGTGAGAGGGTCTGGGCAGGAAGTTTGAAGGTAGTAATGTGAAACTCTTGGAGGGTAGAAGGAGTCACTGATCAGGCCTATGGTGCCCCCACGTTAGATACTTTATTTTGAAGGAAGACAGAGGAAGATGCCCTCAGTAAGTGGTTTTCACAGTGTGGGGAGGTAGTGTATCAAGGTGGTTAGAGGCACAGCCTTTGTGTTAATTGTTGTCATTGTTCAGTGACCCATTCGTGTCTGACTCATTGCGACCATGTGGACTACAGCATGCGAGGCCTCCCTGTCCCTCACCATCTCCTGGAGTTTGCCCAAGTTCATGTTCATTGGATTGGTGATGCCATCCAGCCGTCTCATTCTCTGACACCCTTTTCTCCTTCTTCCCTTGGTCTTTCCCAGCATCAGAGACTTTTTTCTAATGAGTTGTCTGTTCACATCAGATGACCAAAATACTGGAGCTTCATCTTCAGCTTTATGTTAATTCAGACCTTTATTTGGATCCCCACCCTGCTGCTTACTGGCTGTGGGAGCTTAGGTAAGTCCTTCACCTTCTCTGTGTCTATTTCCTCCTCTCTGAATGGGGATAATAATAGTGTCTGTTGCCTATGTTACTCAAGATTGCTGTAAAGATTTAAATAATTAATCCACTTAAAGCCCTTGGAACTGTTCCTGGTACAAGGTGCTACTTTGTTATTTTGTCAGGACTTCTCATTTCATCTCTGTCACTCCTCTGTTTTGAAAATAGACTGCCTGGATTTGCATCTCATCTCTAGCACTTTTTGTGATATTTGGCAAGTTGCTTCAGTTTTTCCATCTTTAAAATGTTATTAAGGGGACAGTATTATTAAGAGTATGTTCTTGGGTTTTTATGAAGATTAAATGTATTAATATATCTCAGATGCTTAGGGTGGTGCCCTGTGTATAGTGCTCAGTAAATTTTGGTGCTGTCTGTCATTCTCCTGCAGGCTGTGGGCTCCTTTAGTGCCATGCATCCTTTACAGTGTGTTCTCCGAGTCCAGAGGTGTCTGCGGCGGGGGCCCTTGGCCTCTGTGTCCTGGCTGCTCTTCAGGACCTGCAGGGCACACAGCAGTATCCCCAGCTCTGCATGTCCCAGTCCAGAGAGGCCGCAGGAGGATGGAGTTGGGAAGGATTTCAGCTCCAGGCTGGCCACTGGACCGACTTTTCAGGATTTTTTAAGGAGTGCTTTAGTTCCTCCAGAGAAACCGTCTTCTTCAGAAATGGAGGACCCACCCCCGTATCTCACGGCAGATGAACTTTTAGGAAGGCAGAGAAGAGGTTGGTTTAACTTTACTTCTCTTTGGACTTCCTGCTTTACTTCCTTTCAGTGCTCATGGCTTGATTCTTAAGAGATCTTTTATATACCTGGCTTTGGAGTTAACAGGGTTAACTCAGTAGGTTAACTCAGTTGAAGGTTAACCCTCAGTAGAGGGTTAACAGGGTAGAAAGGCTGCTGGAATCATGGAATCATCAGCCTCTACCAAGTAGCAATAATATAAAGAAACTTAACAGTTCTGATACGTGCAACTTGTGGGTGGAAGTCCTGGGGAGTCTTCTCTTCTGTTACCTTTGGAAACCCTGCAATCTCTGTTCTGAGTTTTAGATCATCCTAAGTTACAAGGCAGGTTTCACAATTGGTGCTATAGAAAATCATTATGCTTAGGCAGAGGTTTTCTTTTTTTTTTTTCAGTTTTACCACTTTATTGCTACCAACCCATCTCCCTCCACCCTCGTGCACACATGCTCAGTCATGTAACCCCATGGACTGCAGCCTGCCAGGCTCCTCTGTCCATGGACTTTTCCAGGCAAGAATACTGGAGTGGGTTGCCATTTCCTTTTCGACAGAGGTTTTCTTAGAAACATAATGCACTCAGTTAAAATGTGTTAAAATTTGAAAAGACGTTAAGAGACTAACAGACTTTTGCACTGTTTCAAAAAAAAGCTTCCATTTATAACTCTTAATGATTTGGTCACATTCATATGGTTTAGATTATTTGTAATGTGCTATTTTCATTTAATATTCTTCCAAATACCAGTCTTCATAATTAAATTAAAAAATTGTTGCGAAATATCACATGCTGTACCATGATGTTTTCCGATTGTTGGGACATTAGGTTGTTTCACAAATTTTTATATTCTACATAACACTATTAAAAGTGCATTAGTATGTACACACACACAGATACACATATTCACACGTATAGAGATAGTTTTGCTTCTTCAGAATCTTTTTTTCTAGAGTAAATGTCTAGGCGTTGAATTGGTAAATCGAGGAGCCTGTGTACCTCATGACTTCTCAGATTTTTGTAGTCCTTTAAAATTTGTTATTCCCTTCTGTCTCTCCCTGATATAAGTTTGGTATTTTCTCTTTTTAGACAAAGAAAGGGAGCCAAGGAACGTTTAGAAAAATTCTTGATTTTTTTTTTTTAAATTACTGCTATTTTCTATTGGTTTTCATGTGATTGTCCTTCAGTTCTTAACTCCATTTAGGATTTATTTGGGCTTGTGGATTAAAGTGTGTTGGTGGGATAGGGGTTGATAGAGGGATTTAGTTTGAAGGGGTTTGTTCAGGTGTGAAATTGATGTTCTTAAAACTTTGTGTAGATGTGTTTTATGTCATGTTAGCCATGCTTACTTTCATTTAAGATGTTTGGAATTACTGTAGGACGTTGCCTCATTTTTATTTTGTGGCTTTATTGACCCTCTAGCCACCGCTGTTATCTCTAGAGGCTGGAGAACCTCATTCTGTGTAACTATATTTCTTGAGTCCTAGGAGCACATTTTCCCCACTTTTAAATGGTCTGACTTATAGTTGGTGTGTGTATATAATGAATATTTCTTTTGTTCCAAAAGGCTTCATTATTAATAATTTGGGGGTACATCTGGCAATTAATAGTGTCTCTGAATTGAGGCATCAGGGTACTTAAGTGACTAACCAGGTGCCTCAGGTGTTTCTGGGACATTTGGGGAGGCAACCTTTTGAGACATGTGATCCGTTTTTGTCTTCTTATCTGTGGAATTGCCCTCTCGTTGCAGTCTACCTTGAGACTTATGGCTGCCAGATGAACGTGAATGACACAGAGATAGCCTGGTCCATCTTAGAGAAGAGTGGCTACCTGCGGACCAATAGCCTTCAGGAGGTATACACATTTCCCTCTTTCCCCGTTTCCTGGGCCTGGGTGAGATTCTGCATTTGTGCTAGTTCTTAGGTGGAGTTTCAGGAACAGGCTGTGGCCTTGTGAGAGTGAGTTCCCTTGAGGGAAGTGAGGAGTATGGGACCGAGGTGTACTTTTGTTGCAGTTATTTTTGAAACTTTTATGGTGGTGCTCACCTTCAGGCAAAGAACTAGGTTGAAAATGGGCTGCGAGGAGAAGGCAAATGGGGAGTTAGTGTTTAATGCCTACTGGTTTTAGTTGGGGAAGGTGAAATAGTTCCGGAGGTTGATGGTGGTAGTGGTTGAACAACAGTGTGAGTGTCCGTAATGCTACTGAACTATATACTTAAAAATGGTTAAAATGGTAAATTTTATGTTATGTGTTTCACCACAATCTGGCGGCGGGGGTATGGGCTGGAAGGGACTGTGGGTAATGATTCTACAAGGCTGATTTCAAAGATCATAATTTTCCTCTTTTTCCTTGCTTTCTACCCAGGCTGATGTGATTCTCCTTGTCACATGTTCTATCAGGTGGGAATTTATTCTTTACCTAGAGAGTGAATAAATCTTCTGTAAAATGCCAGAGCCAGCAGTGCCAGGGTGACCCAACCCATGGCGTTGAGTCAGCAGGTTTGCAGTTTTCCAAGTGAATATAGTGCTGGTAGAATGGTCAGCATTTGCGGAGCGTATACCTTGTGTCAGGTCCTGTGCTGAGCACTAGATGTGCACTGACTGATTCTCATAACAACCCTATGAGGTAGGTGCTATTATCAAACTCATTTTATCGATGAGGAAACCGAGAGTGTGCTGAATTGCCCAACATTTCCTGGGGTTTTTCTTGCACATGTTTATGCTGTACCTCACGTCATAAGGGGTAGGTCCAGTTAGTGGCTAGGGACAGAGTTCTTCTGACAGAGATGGGTGGCATCCATCACAAGTGAACATACTCTGTTTATTACTTTGTTTCTGTGTACATGGCATGTTAGTGTTGTTTCCTCAGCTGGCTGTATTATCAGTCAATCCAGCATTTTAGTTCTGAGGGTCTTTGTTGCAGGACTTTGAATTAGGTGCTTTGGGAGATTCAGAAATGAACCTTTCCTCCATGGAGCCCGACTTTACAGAGCTTAGTCTGATGTGGGAACTAAGACAGGTACACAAATAGCTCTAACATCTGGCAGAAAGCACTAGGTAAAAAAATCAAACAGTAAAAAGGAGAAATTGCTGAGTACAGGGAAAAGAATAGTTAAAGTGATAGGAGAACAAACTCTCTAACTGAGGAGAGTTTGGGAAGTCTTTGTGAAACAGGTTGTTTTTGAGTTTGGCTTAAAGGCTCGTCAGGATTTGTAGATGTGTAGAGAGGTCTCGTTTTAGGAATGGTTTTGGCTGCACTGTTTGTGAAATGTTAGTTTCTGACCAGGGATCAAACCTGTGCCCTTGGCAGTGAAAACTTGGGAGTCTTAACCCCTGGACCACCAGGGAATTCCCATTTTTCCCATTGTCGTGCTCTTTTAGGTTGCTCTGTAGTTTATTTTCAGGTTCAGGTCTACCTTTTTTGATCTCTGTAGGGAGAAGGCTGAACAGACCATCTGGAATCGTTTACATCAGCTCAAATCCCTGAAGTCCAAACGGCTCCGCTCCCGAGTACCTCTGAGGATTGGGATTCTAGGTATCTGGTAATTTGCAGGTTTTGTAAGTTTTTTGAGACTTGGGCACCATGTAGCTTTATATGCTAGGGTTTCCCTTAGATGCTGGATTCTCAGTCTTTTACATCCCATTCAGCCCTTGTACTTAATGTCAGAAGCTGTAGAATTAAGAGATGAAGCTCATAAAAGGACTTTTCTTAGTGCCTTGAAAGTAACAGGTACTCAGAAAGTGATTTGTCCTTCCTAGTCTAATGTGGCTTGTGGTAGCACAGAGTAATGGATAGGAGAGAGTTTGGAGTCTTAAGGGACAGTTTGAATTTATTAGGTAGGTATCTTTCATTTTGATTCCTAAAACATGCCCAAGTGAAGATCCAGCTATCCACCGACCAGTATGATAGCCACTAGTCACATGTGGTCATTTAAATTTAATTACACTTAAATAATAATAAAAATGCACTTCTTCAGTTCCATTAGCCACATATTGACTGCTTATTCGCCACACTTGACTAGTAGCTGCCAGTTTGAACAGCATAGATAAAGCACATTTCCTTCATCTTAGAAAGTTCTATTGGGCAGCTCTGATCTAGAGAGCTGGGAGGCATATTTCAAAAATAAATATCCTGTACCTTCATGGTCCCAGAATTTAGTCAATGTATTTAACCTTAAAAATAGATTGTGTCCATCGTGGAATAGTTGGTCGTCTTGATGATGGATTGAAACAAAGGTTGGAGCTTATTCTTTTACACAGATGAATGTGGATTAGCTAGGATGTTTTGTTCCATTTCAGTTCCTTCATTATAGAAGGAGTGTGTGTGTGTGTGTGTGTGTGTGTGTGTGTGTGTGTGTGTGTGTGTAGTGTTAGAAATCTCCCAAATAGTTTTGTTTTTTAAATTGCAGTAAAGTATATGTAACATAAAGTTTACCTTTTGAACCTCTTCCAGAGGCACAGTTAGTTCAGTGGTATACAGTATATTCAGGTGGTTGCACAAACATTGCCACCATCCATTTCCAGAACTTTTTCTTCTTCCCAAACTGAAACTCCATACCAGTTAGGTAATGACTGCCCCATTCCTCCCTCAGTTCAGTCGCTGGCAACTGCCATTCTACTCTCTGCCTTGATGAATTTTACTGCTCTGGGTACTTCATATAAACGGAATCATACGGTATTTTTGTAACTGGCTTAGCACAATGTCCTCAAGGTTCATCCACGTGGTAGTGTGTATCAAAATTTCCTTCCTTTTTAAGGCTGAATATTCCATTGTATGTACGTATGACATCTGTTTATGGACATGGGTTGCTTTCACTCTTTGGCTATTGTGAATGATGCTGCTATAAACATGGATTGTACAATCAAAAAAAAAAACATGTTTGTACAATCAAGAATTGTTCTTAAATGTTTTTAAAGGGTGTTTTTAAGAAAAGGGACTTTCAAATTCTATAGTTTTACTAACAGCAATGGTTTATGGTTCTTGGTTATGGGATGGTTCTTGGTTATGGAAGACACCAGCATAGATGGATAACTCATTTTTTACAGGTTTTGATACATATTATGGGTGATAGGGCTTCCCAAGTGGGTAAAGCACTCACCTACCAATGTAGGAGATGCAAGGGGTGTGGGTTCGATCCCTGGGTTGGGAAGATTCCCTGGAGGAGGGCCTCACAACCCATTCTAGTATTCTTGCCTGGAGAATCCCATGGACAGAGGAGCTTGGTGGGCTACAGTCCATGGGGTCACAGAGTTGAACATGACTGAGCACACACATGCACATGGGCAACATGAAAGAAAAAGAGTGTAAGGGCAGTTGTATATAGATAAATTTTATTAAAAAATAAGTTTTTGACACAAAATAGTTTTTATGTGTAGTACCAAGTAATTTTAAATTGAAAAAAGAGATGGTTCATGTCTAGAAATGTTTTTGGATGGTGGTTTAATTTTTGTCAGGCATGTAATTGAATTGCTGCAGAGCCCTTTTCCTGATTTTCTTATATAGAAATATGCAAGTTCCAGAGGTATAGAGTGTTGGGCCTATTTAAGGGATGATGCTAAATTCTTAGAGAAGTTTCTGTGCTTTCGTCTTTGATCCACTGGAGAAAATGTGTACTGTAAAGAAGTCGTGAGACCAGATGAATTTGGGAACGGATCTCAGCTTATTTCTTTTTCCTCCCAGGCTGCATGGCTGAGAGACTGAAGGAGGAGATCCTCAACAGGGAGAAAATGGTGGATATTTTGGCTGGCCCAGATGCCTATAGGGACCTTCCTCGATTGCTGGCTGTTGCTGAGTCAGGCCAGCAAGCTGCCAATGTCCTGCTATCTCTGGATGAGACCTATGCTGACGTCATGCCAGTCCAGACGAGCCCCAGTGCTACCTCTGCCTTCGTGTGAGTCACTGACCAAGAGATGGGGAGTCAGCTTCTCTTTCCTTACTTCTTTTTTTCCCTCTGCCCCCCAACCTCTTTCCTTGCTTTTAAAGTAACATCTTGCTTTTATTACATTAAAAAAATGCACATAGTAGAAAAACCTGAAGACAAAAAAAGGTATAGTAAGATTCCCTCAGAACTCATCCTCAGTCTCCTAGACTAACTCTGAGGCAGCCATATTTGTAGTTCCTTATATAATCCTTTCAGAAGTATTCTTTGCACATACATTCATATATATAATATGGACTCTTTTCTACCCTCCCTTCTCTTACTTTTTTCACTTAAGAAAATGTCTTAGGCTTATCGTCTTTTTTTCTCTCCTTTGACCTTTTAACTTAAAAAGATCTGATGACAAAATAGTTCATATTTGTTGAAGAATATGTGGAAAGATATTCCATAGAGAAGTGAGTAAGAATTACTTACACGTTTTACCACTTATTGATAAACACTGTTATCATTTTGGTGTATATCATGCTATTCTTTCCTCTGTGTTTGCATGGGTATGCTTTGTTTGTATTTATTCATATAAATTGGCTCTTGATATACTTGGTTTTATACCCTTATTTAAAATGATGAACATTTGTTGTATCATGACATTTTCTGTGACAGATTGGCAAATAGGCCTGTAGCCTGTTCTTGTAAATAAAGTTTTATTGTAACATAGTCATGCTGCTTTGTTTACATATTGTCTGTGACTGCTTTTGCCACTACAGTATTAGTATGGTTTATAAAACCTAAAATATTTACTATCTGGATTTTTTACAGAAAAAGTTTGTCAACCTCTCATTTTAATGGCTATCCAATACTTTGTTGTTGGAATGCTTAATAAAAAAATTAATAGCTAATATTTATTTGAGTTCTTCAGTGAACATCTTTAATACATATCTATTCATAATTGTTTCCCTAAGATAAATTGAGGCTTTCATATATAGGATGCAAATGAAAGAGAGTGACGTAGCTTAGATACTTAGCATTTGGATCAGGAATGAGTGAGAGATGCAGAACCTTACATTTTAAATCCGGTGTCTCTACTTGTTATGTACTCTTTGATGATATTTGTTTTTTTTCTGTTCTGGATTTAAAGAATTCAAAAATATGTAAATATGAACAGTAGAAAGTCCAGATGTGCAAGATCTGTACCCCATTCCTTCACTATTGTAGTTCCTTGGGGTAACCACCAGTTACAGTTTGGTTTACATCTTGTGATTATCAGATAATAATTTTTTTTTTTTGGCCATGTCACGTGACTTGTGGAATCTCAGTTTCCTGAGCAGGAATTGAACCCAGGCCATGGCAGTGAAAGCCTGTAATCCTAACCACTAGGCTACCAAGGAACTCCCAGCTAATAGTTTTTAAAGATAAAAATGTCTGCTTTATTGCTTCTTAGATCTCAGATTGGTCCTTTGTGAGTATATTGCCAAGAGAATTCAGAGCTAAGGGATAAATGCCAAAGGAGCTGGTGACCTTCTCCTTGGGTTGGACCAGATCGTCCTGCTCCTTTACTGAGTCCTGGTGCTTTCCTCCCCAGGTCTATCATGCGAGGCTGTGACAACATGTGCAGCTACTGCATTGTTCCTTTCACACGTGGCCGGGAGAGGAGTCGGCCTATTGCCTCCATTCTGGAGGAAGTGAGGAAGCTTTCTGAGCAGGTGAGAAGTTCTCGCATCTCTTCTGACTGTGAGTGTGTTTGTTGGAGGATGAGGACAACTTTTCTGTAGTTTTACAGCCTGTGCCGTCTCTCAGCTGTACATGTTTAGAACCATACCTGACCAGAAAGAAATTTCTGGGTGTACATGTCTTGGGTTGCTGCCCACACAGTATAGGCAGATCCATAGAGAGGTTTACTTAGGAGGGAGCACAGTAGAATAGAAAGAGCATGAATGAGGTGATTGTGAATTTGGGCTCCACCATTCTCTGGCTTGATGTGTGTGTAGAGAGAACAAACGTGTGAATGAATGATGAAATGAGGCACAATGTTAACAATTACTGAATCTGGGCAAATAGTTTATGGGAGTTTTTTATACCCTCTCAGTTTTTCTGTAAGTTTGAAATTATGTCAAAATAAAATAATAAAAAATAGTCTTTATAGCTACCATTTTTCTTTTACTTTCTGAAATTTTACAGTGCAGATTTTCTTTCTTTTTTTTTTTTAAATTTTATTTATTTATTTGGCTGCCCTGGATCTTAGTTGTAGTATGTGGGATCTAGCTCCCTGACCAGGGATCCAACCTGGGCCCCCTGCACTGGGAGCTCAGAGTCCCAGTAACTGGACCACCAGGGAAGTCCCAACAGTGCAGATTTTCAAACACAAGTTGAAAGATTAATAAACATGATTATTGACATTTTGTCATATGTTTTTTATCTGCCTATCTCTGTATATATATAAATATATTTTTTTCCGAACCGTTTGAGAGTAAGTGGTAGTCATCAGGCCATTTTGCCCTGTATCTGTCACTATGCATCTTCTCAGAAAGAAGAATTTTTCCCTTCATAACCATAATACTGTTATCATAAGTAGGAAACGATTAACTAATATTTTCTAACATGTAGCCCATGTTCAGAATATCTTAATTATCCAAAAATGTCTTATTACTGTTCTGTTTTTAAGCCAAGATCCCATTAAGATTTGTATAGTTTCATTTGATTGTATGTAATACTTCTTCAGTCTCTCTCAAACCTAAAACAGTCCTTTCACTTTTTTGTTTTTTCTTAAATGATGCATTAGACATATCTGCATTTGTTTGATTGCTTCCTCATATTATTTAAAATATTCCCCTGAATTGTGGTAAACTGAAAGTTAGGTGTAAAAGCTTGATTGGATTTAGACTAAATATTTTTGGCAAGAATACTGCATAGATAATGATTATATAACCTTCAAAGGACAGAGTGGTACCATAATTTGATTTTTGGTTTTATAAATTAGCTGTTATTTTTGAATATTGGGTTTTCATCCAGCTTTTTTGCTATTTTAAAAAATGTTTTGAAGATTATTACATATGGTTTTATCCTGAAGTTCAGTTCTTTGGACATGATGCCCAAGATGAAATTATTGAGTTAAAGAGGGAGTATATTTATGGATGACTCTTGGCAGGTTTAGCTAATTTTAGTTGGAGATTTGGCATAACGCTGCCAAACAAGTTTTAAAATTGCTTCCAATGTTTATTTTTCCTTTTTCAGGGGCTGAAAGAAGTGACACTCCTTGGTCAGAATGTTAATAGTTTTCGGGACAATTCAGAGGTCCAGTTCAACAATGCAGTGTCCACCAACCTCAGTCGTGGCTTTTCCACCAACTATAAAGCCAAGCAAGGAGGCCTTCGTTTTGCTCACCTTCTGGATCAGGTGTCCAGAATAGATCCTGAAATGAGGATTCGTTTCACCTCTCCGCACCCTAAGGACTTTCCTGATGAGGTGAGTATTGAGAGTTTACTGTGCCAGATTCACATCAGTATCCCTAAGCATGCCAAAGGCTGGAGCCAGTAGGGTGTGGCAGAGGCATCTGTCCTCAGAGGTCAGGGGATCCTGAGGTGTGTTACTGTATTGCCCTCTGAAACTACCCGCTTATGGAAAGATTTGAAGTCCACTAAGGTGGAGGACTATACCTTAGTCCACTAAGGTATAGGATTGATACTCAGACCATCAGTGGACCATGAGGGCTGTGCAGAGAGAGGTTTTGTTGCAAGATGGTGTGGGAAGAACAGGTAGGGAGGCAATGTGATGCAGCAGAAAACAGTTTAGACTTTGGCCTCAGACAGAGCTGAGTTTAGCCCTGGCTCTTCCACTGCTTTACCAGTTCAGTTCAGTTGCTCAGACTTGTCCGACTCTTTGCAGCCCCATGGACGGCAGCACGCCAGGCTTACCTGTCTGTCACTAACTCTTTACCAGTAGAGGTGACCTTTTCAACTTGTCATCTTCATTTGTAAAATGGTTAATAATCACTGCTTTGGGTTGTTGGGAAGGTTTTTTGTTTTGGTGAAATGTCTGTCTTTTGGCCCCACCCCTACTTTTTCCCCTCTGAAATATTTGTCTTACTGAGTTGTGAACCTTGTTTATGTACTCTTGGTACAAATCATTTGTCAGTAAATTTTTTCAAGTATTTTCTCCTAGTTTTAGTTTCTTGATGGTATCTTTTAAAGTGGCTAATTAGTTTATAAGCTAGGTGAGACAAATGCTGTTTTTCCTTTCTGGTCTGTGTTGGCACTGTCCCTGTATAGCCTCATGACCGGAATCTGACCTCTGCTTGGTTTCTTCACTCTTCAAAAGTAGAGAGGTACCATCAGGTGAAATGTCTGGGACAGACAGAATGTGGCTTGAGCAAAAGTAAAGAATTTGGGTGGTTTATATGTTTGGTTTTGTCAGCCTCTTAGTTCTTAAAAATTAATCTTGGTGGAGAAACAGTGGGAGTGGTATTCCTTTCTGCAAGATTCTTTTGTGAGACTTTGATGGGCTTTCATGTGTTCTATTTGACCAGGTTCTGCAACTGATCCATGAGAGGGACAACATCTGTAAACAGATCCACCTACCAGCCCAGAGTGGAAGCAGCCGTGTATTGGAGGCCATGCGGAGGGGGTCAGACTTGCTTGGGGACGGGTGTTCCATACCAATCCATGTTTAAGGACCAAGCAGTGTCTAAGAACCTAGGATAGTGTGTGGCACATGGTAGCTGCTCAATAGAGATTTATTACATGAGTAAACTGATGGACTTTGTAACTTGCTTTGTTCATTCTATTAAGTATAGACTGAGGATTGGGTCACTCATTTGTTTAGCTTGTGTCTTATTAAGCACCTATTGTGTGGCACACTGAGATTTTTAACCTATTTATAGCTTTTCTGTGTTTACTTACTTTGGAAAGAGTATAGCAAGGAGAAGACTGAAAGGAGAAAGTGTCAGATGACACAATGTATAGAACTAGTGATTTACCTTACATTACACATTGGCAAAGAATCTTAGAAATGTTAAGTATTAATTTGTCTTCATTTCTTAGTTAAATAAAAATGGCTATTTGAAATTACGTTCTTGAATTAAAATTTTATAGGCTCTGGATTAGGGTACAGTACAGGATTTGGATCTGAAGGGCTCTTAAGGATAATTTAACTTACTCTTGCACTGTCCTGTGTGAATGTAAAGTGATTATGTGAGGTAATTCATAGAGTTATCTTCTTATAGCATTCATTTAAAGAAGATTGGTTAATTTGAGCTTTTTCTTTTTGTTTTTTTATTGCAGGTATTCAAGAGAAGCTTATGTGGAATTAATTCAGCATATCAGAGAGTCTATTCCAGGTACATTTAAGAAACATATTTTGCTGGGCATGTTACTTTACCAGTGATCCCCAGTCTTTTTGGTTAGATACAGGCAACACTTGTGGTAGTACATGGTGTCACCTTCAACACTTCTTTTACTGTTCTTCATTTCTCTCTTTCTCTTACTTCTTTCTGACCAAATATCTTGGTCTTGCTAGAAATACTCAGAGATGTGGATTAGCTTGTGGCCTCAAACTAAAGAGATTCCTTCTCTAGACTCTTTATGTTTCTGAACATGAGAGAGACCTTGTTTCTGCTCGTTAGCAGCAAAGTTATGGTCTAAATTAGTTCTGACTTGGGAGCAGTTGATATCTTTTTTTTTTTTTTTTTAACCTTCTGTTTTATATTGGGGTATAGCCAGTTAACAGTATTGTGGTAGTTTCTGGTGAACAGCGAAGGATTCAGCTGTATGTATATATATCTCCATTCTCCCTTGAACCCATCCCATCCAGGCTGCCAGTAACATTGAAAAGAGTTCTATGTGCTATACAGTAGATCCTTCTTGGATATCCATTTTACTCTGTAGTTTTTAGATTTGTTGACAGTGTCTACATTGTTTTACAAATTTCTAATTACCGTAATGTGTTCTGCACCAAAACTTCCATTTGGATGGGGCAGGATAGTATGGAGGTTCTTTGGGCTGCAGTTTCCTCTTCTATAATGTGGAACTAATAGTACTCACATTATTGGATTGTTGGGATAATTAAAGTGTGTTGGAATGTTGTGTTTAATTTCAAAAGGTATATGTTTGTATGAGGTACTCAAACATTTTGCATGATAGATCACGTGCTGGGCCACAAAGCAAACCTCAGGAAATTTAAGAAAATTGAAATCATATCAAGCATCTTTTTCAGCCACAACTCTATGAAATTAGAAATCAGCTACAAGAAAAAAATGGTAAAAAACCCAAACATGTGGAGGCTTAACAATATGTTACTGAACAACCAGTGGATCACCAAAGAAATCAAAGAGGAAATCAGAAAATTCCTAGAGACAAATGAAAATAAAAACATGATCCAAAATCTGTGGGATGTAGCAAAAGCAGTTCTAAGAGGGAAGTTTGTAGCAATACAATCTTAAGAAAAATCTCAATGAAATAACCTAACTGTATACCAGAAGCAGCTAGAGAAAGAAGAACAAACAAAACCCAAAGTTAGAAGGAAAGAAATCATAAAGATCAGAGCAGAAATAAATGAAATAGAGATAAAGAAAACAATAGAAAGGACCAATGAAACTAAAAACTGGTTCTTTGAAAAGATAAACAAACTTGATAAACCTTTAACCAAGACTTCACTTGATCTTAGCCAAAAGGCCGAGAAGCGATTTTTAACCAGACTTATCAAGGAAAAAAGGGAAAGAGCTCATTACAAAAAATTAGAAATGAAAAGGAGAAGCTGACACCACAGTGATAGAATCATAAGAGATTTCTTTAAGCAACTGTATACCAATAGAATGGACAGCCTAGAAGAAATGGACACATTCTTAGAAAGGTAAAATCTTCCAAGACTGAACCAGAAAGAAAATATGAACAGACCAGTCATAAGTAGTGAAATTGAACTGAAATTAAAAAACTTCCAACTAAAGTCCAGGACCAGATGGCTTCACAGATGAATTTTATCACACATTTAAGAGAAGAATTAACACCTATCCTTCTGAAACTAGTGCAGAAATTGCAGAGGAAGGAATGTGCCCAAACTTATTCTATGAGGCCACCATCACCGTGATACCAAAACCAGAGAAGAAAAGACACCACCAGAAAAGAAGATTATAGGCCAATATCACTGACATAGATGCAGAAGTCATCAGTAAAATAAGACCAATCTGAATCAGTAATACATTCAAAGGATCATATACCATGATCAAATGGGATTTATCCCAGGATTGCAAGGATTTTTCAATATCTGCAAATCACTGTGAAACACCACACAAATTGAAGAGTAAAAACCACATTATGTCAGTAGCTGTGAAAAAAAGCTTTTGACAAAACTGAAACAACTATTATGGTAAAAACTTTCCAGAAAGTGAGCATAGAGAGAACCTACCTCAATGTAACAAAGGCCATATATGTCACACCCAGAGCTAACATCATACTCAAGAGTGAAAAGCTGAAAGCATTTCCTCTAAGATCAGGAACAAAACACTTTTATTTGACATAGTTTTGAAAGTCCTAGCCATGGCAATGAGAGATGGAAAAAAAAGAAATCCAAATTGGAAAAGAAGAAGTAAAACTGTCACTGTTTGCAGATGATATGATACTATATATAAAAATCCTAAAGATGCTACCAGAAAACTACTAGAGCTCATCAGTGAATTCGGTGAAGTTACATGATACAGAGTTAATATACAGAAATCTCTTGCATTTCTGTCCATTAAGAACAAAAAGATCAGAAAGAGAAATTAAACAATTTCATTTACCACTGTATCAAAAAGAGGAAAATAGCTAGGAATAAACCTATGTAAGGAGGCAAAAGACCCGTGCTCTGAAAACTATAAAACATTGATGAAAGAAATTGAAGTGATACTAACAGTTGGAAAGATATACCATGTTTTTAGATTAGAAGAATAGTATTGTCAAAATGACTGTACTACCCAAGGTGATCTGCAGATTTAGTGTAGTCCCTATCAAAAGTGCAATCTCTATCAAATTACCAATGACATTTTTCACAGAAATAGAACAGATAGTTTTAAAATTTATCTGGAATAGCCAAAGCAATCCTGAGAAAGAAAAACAGAGCTGGAGGAATCAGGCTCCCTGGCTTTAGACCATACTACAAAGCTACAGTCATCAAAACAGTATGGTACTGGCACGAAAACAAGTAATAGATCAATGGAACAGAACAGAAAACTCCAAAATAGACCCACACACCTTTTGTCAGTTAATGTATGACAAAGGAGGCAAGAATATACAGTGGAGAAAATACAACTTCTTCAATAAATGGTTCTGGGAACACTGGACAACTGAATGTTCAGTTCAGTTTAGTCAGTCACTCAGTCGTGTCTGACTCTTTGTAACCCCATGAATTGCAGCACGCCAGGTCTCCATGTCCATCACCAACTCCTGGAGTTTACTCAAACTCATGTCCATTGAGTCAGTGATGCCATCTAGCCATCTCATCCTCTGTCGTCCCCTTTTCCTCCTGCCCCCAATTCCTCCCAGCATCAGGGACTTTTCCAGTGAGTCAGCTCTTCGTATGAGGTGGCCAAAGTATTGGAGTTTCAGCTTCAGCATCAGTCCTTCCAATGAACACCCAGGACTGGTCTCTCTTAGGATGGACTGGTTGGATCTCCCTGCAGTCCAAGGGACTCTAAAGAGTCTTCTCCAACACCACAGTTCAAAAGCATCAATTCTTCAGTGCTGAGCTTTCTTCCCAGTCCAACTCTCACATCCATACATGACCACTGGAAAAACTATAGCCTTGACTAGACAGACAACTGTATGTTAGGTTAGTATAAACGTGAACTTGAAATGATAATTAGGCTCAGACACATCTTTATTAGGAACCATTACAGTCAACACATTCTTGCCAACAAGATGTTTCTTTATTCCTATAGCATAAAAATCCAGGCTTTAGGATTAGACAAACACTTGGAAAGCATTTTCTGCCTCCTGTTGATTTTGGAAATATTTTCTCTGCAAAAAGTTGTCAAGATGCTTGAAGAAGTGGTAGTTGGTTGGCGAGAGGTCATGTGAATATGGCAGATTAGGCAAAACTTTGTAGCACAACTTTTGAAGTGTTGTCTCATATGCAGTTAGGTTTTCTTGTGGAGAAGAATCGGGCCCATTCTGTTGACTAGTACTGGCTATAGGCATTGCAGTTTTTGGTGCATCTCATTGATTTGCTGAGCATACTTCTCAGATATAATGATTTTGCTGGGGTTCAAAAGCTGTAGTGAATCATACTGGCAGCAGACCACCAAACAGTGACCATGCCTTTTTTTTTTTGGTGCAAGTTTGGCTTTGGGAAGTGCTTTGGAGCTTCCTTTTGATCCAGCCACTGAGCTGGTCATCTCTTGTTTTATACGATCCACGTTTTGTCACATATCACAGTCTGATCCAGAAACGGTTCATCATTGTTGTGTAGAATAAGAGAAGACAATACTTCAGAACAATGTTTTTTTAATTTCAGGTCCACTCATGAAGCACCCACTATCGAACTTTTTCACCTTTCCAATTTGCTGCAAATGCCAAATAACCGTAGATTGGTCAGTGTTGAGTTCCTCGGCAACTTCTCATGAAGTTGTAAGAGGATCAGTTTCGATGATTACTCTCAGTTGTTGTTGTCAACTTCTGCTAGCCAGCCACTATGCTCCTCATGTTCAAGGCGCTCTTCTCCTCTACAAAACTTCGTGAACCACCACTCCTTTGTAAATTTGTTATCAGTTCCTGGTCCAAATGCGTTGTTGACATTGTGAGTTTTCTCTTCTGCTTTATGAGCCATTTTGAACTCAAATAAGAAAATTGCTCCAATTTTTTTTTTGTTTAACATCATTCCCATAGTCTAAAATAAATATAAAATAAACAACAAGTAATAAGTCATTAGCCCCAAAAAATAAAGCTAGAAATGCATATTAGTATTATATATAACATCTACATTTATATAGAATGGATGTCAAACGGCAAATTTAAAAACTGCAGTTACTTTTGCACCAACCTAATATAAAAGAAATATAAAAGAAATTAGAACATTCTCTAACACCATACACAAAAATAAACTAAAAATGGATTAAGGATCTAAATGTAAGACCAGTTACTATAAAAGTCTTAGAGGAAAACATAGGCAGAACACTCTGTGATATAAATCACAACAATATCTTTTCTTTTTTTTGCATACTGCTTGGCTTGAGGGATCTTAGTTTCCCAGTCAGGGCTTGAACCTGGGCTGTGGCAGTGAAAGCATCAGGTTCTAACCACTGGACTGCCAGGGAAGACCCACAGCATTACTTTTTGGATCTACTTCCCAGAGTAATGAAAATAAAAATAAACAAACGAGACATAGTTAAACTTAAAAACCTTTGCACAGCAAAGGAAACCATAAATAAAGCAAAAAGGCACCCACAGGATGGAAGAAAATATTTGCAAATGAAGCAGCCAAGAGGGGATTAATCTCCAAAATGAACAAACAGCTTGTGCAGCTCAGTATCAAAAAACAAGTCTAGTCAGAAAATGGACAGAACACATAAATAGACATTTCTCCAAAGAAGACATACAAATGGCCAGAAAGCACAGAAAAAGATGCTCAAACATCACTGATTATTAGAGAAATGCAGAGGGAAACTACAGTGAGGTATCACCTTACACCAGTCAGAATGGCCATCATCAAAAAGTTTTCAAACAGTAAATCTTGGAGAGAGTGTGGAGAAGAGGGAACCCTCCTAAACTGTTGATGGGAATGGAAATTGGTGTAACTGCTATGGAGAACAGTATGGAGGTTCCTTAAAAAACTAGGTATAGAGCTGTCATATGATCCAGCAATCCCACTTGTGGGCATATATCTGGGAAAAAAAACATAATCCAAAAAGATAAGTGCATCCCAGTGTTCATTGCAGCACTGTGTACAATAGTGAAGACATGGAAGCACCCTAAATGTCTCATTCCTCAATAGAGGATTGGCTGAAGATGTGATATGTGTGTGTATATATATATATGTATATATATATGCACACACACTACAGAATATTAGCCATAAAAAGATGAAATAATGCCATTTGCAGCAACATGGATAGTCTGAGAGATTACCATACTAAAGGGAAGTAAGTCAGAGAGACCAAGACAAATATACGATATCACTTATATGTGGAATCTAAAAAGATGACACAGATGAACTCATGAAACAGAAACAGACTCAACAGACTTTGAAAACATGTTTACCAAATAGAAAAAGTGGTGGGAGGGTTAAACTAGGAGTTTGGGATTAACATATACACTATAACATATGTACTATATATAAAACAGATACCAACAAGGACCCACTCTACAGCACAGTGATCTCAATATTGTGTAATAACCTATATTGGAAAACAGTCTGAACAAGAGTAGATATATGTATGTGTATAACTGAATCACCTTGCTGTACACCTAAAAGTGACAACATTGTAAGTCATCTATACCCCAATATAAAATAAAAGTAAAAAAAGTAAAAGCAGGACAGATTTGAAAATATGAACTCTTACTGTGTCCCTGTCCCTCAATCCAATGTTTGAAGTGAAAAATACCTTTTCTAGTATGAAGCTGAGGGGAATGTAGACTGAGAAGCCGGGCTTTGGCTTGGGAATCTTGTCAGTGAGCATTCATGTCCCTCCTTGCTCTGGATTGATTGTTTTGTTTCACTTGCACATGGGTTAAATAGCTCCTGAAAAGGCTGTACAGTTACTGTCTCTCCCTCTGAAATCTCCAAGTGCCAACGGCCTCTCTTGAAGGTAAGCGGCAGTAACATGCTGTCATTTGTCGTATTTCACAGGTGTGAGCCTCAGCAGTGATTTCATTGCTGGCTTTTGTGGTGAGACGGAGGAAGATCACCTTCAGACAGTGTCTTTGCTTCGGGAAGTTCAGTACAACATAGGCTTCCTCTTTGCCTATAGCATGAGACAGGTGAGTCCTGGACTGGGGGGAACAGCTCTTTCTAATTCTGAGACATCATTCCTGACCAGTTTCTGATTGACTGTGAACTGCTGGAAGAATAGAAAGAGACAGCAAGGCTTTTTTTGAGAAACCACAGGGATCTTAACCATTCATTATTTTTTTCTAATAAACCTATTTACTCTTTTATGCAGTTCAGCAACTTGAGATGGAAAACAACTGCTTCTGCTACTATTCCTCTTTATTAGAATATTTAAAAAAATTAATCGGTTAATTAATTTTTGGCTGTGCTGGGTCTTTGTTGCTGCACGGCCTTTTCTGTAGTTGTGGTGAGCAGGATCTACCCTCTAGTTGCTGTGCACAGGCTTCTCACTGTATAGCATGCACTCTATAGAGTGTTTGGGCTTCAGTAGTTGCAGCTCCCGGGTTCCAGAGCACAGGCTCAGTAGTTGTGACCCGTGGGCTTAGGTGTCTCATGTCATGTGGGATCTTTTGGATCGGGGATTGAACCTGTGTCTCTTGTATTGGCAGGCAGATTCTTTATCACCGAGTCCACCCTTTATTAGAATATTTAAAGTTATTGTTTAGAATTTGAAAGTACAAGGAGGGACACTGTTCTCTTTAAAAGAAACTGCAAATCCTTTACTAACATGCATAACTTCTTTTTTGGCCTACAGATATGATTTGTTTTATGGAAGCTCCTTGTTGCCCTCCCAGCCATCCTCATATTTATATATTTGGTTGCGTTCGGTCTTGGTTGTGGCACACGGGATCTTTGTTGTGGAACATGAACTCTTCTAGTTGTGGCTCACATGCTCAGTAGTTGTGGCACTCAGGCTTAGTTGCTCTGCGGCATGTGGGATCTTAGTTCTCTGACCAGGGATTGAACCCATGTCCCCTGCCTTGCAGGGAGGATTCTTAACCACTGGACCACCAGGGAAGTCTCATCCTCGGTCATTTTTAATTTCCATTTTTCTAGGCCAAGTGAACCCACTGATGATTTCTGCTTTAGAGTTTCTCCTATAGCACAATTCCCAGGAAAACAAAGCAGCAGGAGATGAGAAAGAAAAGGGCGAGTAATGCATATTTCTTGCAGAGAGGAATGGTCTTGGTTGCCTGCTGTTTTCTTGATAGCAGTAATAAATTGCTTGGGTCACTTATCATCTTCCCAGTCACCTCAGGGGTCACTTGCTTTGTGTTTGGGCTGGAGACTGAGGGGCTTCCATGGGCAGGGAAGAGCTGTCTGATGAATGACTGAGCCATAAATGTCACTTAGCTGTCTCTCATCAACCAAGCTAATTCATGTCTCTTAAAAGCCCACTGCCAAGTGTTCTATAGACAGTATAAGTGGGCCAGTGTGTGTATTGATGTCTCTTACAGAATTGTTTCAGGGATAAAGCATCGGAGGAGCTGTTGGCTTCCAGTTTGCTTCATTTCTGTGGGTGTCACAAATATGCAAGAGAAATTTCTCTTTAACTCTAGAGTCGGAAATGAGTTTCAGTGTGTGGTGGAAGCATGTCCTACAGGCATTGCTTGAATGTTGATTTAGGAGTCTATTTAATAATTCCTAGATTAGAGTGAAAGTTATAGAGACTTCATCAGGTAGCATAGTGGGTAAGAACAGTCAGATTGTGCCTCTCCCATTTAATAGCTTTGTGACCTTGGGAAAAGTCTTTTCTTCATCTGTGAAAGGGAATAACATTAATACCAACCGTATCAGTTGTTTTGAAGTAATATATTGGCTAAATTAAATATGTATAAAGCACTTAAAATAGTGCTATATAGTAGTTGAGTGCACAATAGAGGTAAATTATTATTGGTAATAATAAGACAGAATTAGAGTAAGCCCTGTAAAAGAATTCTGTTTTAGAATTCTCTACCCATTCTTCATTTTCCTCTGGATTTGGTAGTTCTCTTAGTAATCCATTTGGTAGTTCTCTTTGGTAATCCTCTTTTAGAGGATTAGAGTTAGGCAGATTGGTTTGAATGTCTAGACTTTGGTGTATAGACTTTCCTCTTTTGTTTAGTTCCGTGGTTCTCCAGCTGTATTATGAGCTTGTGTTAATAAAGATATGTATAAATGTGTGTGTGTGAATATATTTATATATAAAGATGTATGTACACTATGATTTGGGATGATTTAAAAGCTTTTCAAGGATAAATATTATTTTATTTTTTGACTAGGTAATACATGTGCATGGTATAGAATTCAAAAGATCAAAATAGTGTGCAGTGCAAAGTAGTTGTTTTTTCTTCCTAGATTGCCTGGTTTTTCAGTTCCTTCCCTGAAGGCAACTGCTCTTAGCAACTTATTCTGTAACCTTCCAGAGATATTTCATGTATTTATAAGTATATTTATATGTGTCCTTTCTATATCAAACTTACTATACATGATGATCTGTACTTTGCTTATTTTTGCTCAGAGTATATTTTGGAGAGCAATCACATCTGTATATACAGAGCTATCTCATTCTTTTTCACAGCTGTGTAATGTTCCATTGTGTAGATAAACCACAATTTATTTCACAGGTTACTTATTGATAAACATTTACTTTGCATCTTGTGTCTTTATAATGCTGCTCAGAAACCTGGTATATGAATTATTTAATATATATGTGCTATAAAAATATCAAGAATAATTTTGAGTCTATGATTTTCATGTGCTAAATTTAGAGTTTAACCCTTGTAAAAATGTGACTCTGTTGCACCTTTTTCTCTTAGAAGGCCTCTGAACTAAAGAACCATTGTGGTGTGGCTTGAGTTCCTGTACATGTGTCTGTAAATTGCAAATTGGATGAGCATGTCTGCCTTAAAAATGGATTCTACAAGTCCTTGGTGACCTCTGTCTCTCTTTTTTCAAACAGAAGACACGAGCATATCACAGGCTGAAGGATGATATTCCCGAAGAGGTAAAATTAAGGCGTTTGGAGGAACTTATTACTGTCTTCCGAGAAGAAGCAACAAAAGTCAACAAATCCTTTGTGGGTTGTACCCAACTGGTGCTGGTGGAGGGGGTGAGGCTATGTGTATATGTATATTTTTTGTTTGTTTGTCTTTTTGTGTTTTAGAGCTCAGTATATCTCCCTTTATTTAAATCTTTGATTTATTTTAGCAGCTTTTAAAGTTTTCAGCATATAGGTCTTGTACATGTTTTGTTAGATTTATACCTTTTTTTTTTTTTAGCTATTGTAGTTGCTATTGTATTTTTCATTTTGGGTGTACATGTGTTCACTGTTAGTATGTGGAAATAATTGATTTTTTAAAAAAATAATTGATTTTTATATTGTAGCCCTTAATCTTGCTGGACTCAGTAGTCCTAGGAGTTTTTTGGGTAGGTTCCTTGGGATTTTCTTAGAAGTTATCATATTATTGGTTTTTTGTTTCTTCTTGTTGTTCCAGGTTCCTTCTTTTATTGTTTCCTTTTTGCTTAGAGAACTTCCTTTAACAGACATTCTGGTAGTAGATTCTCTTTGTTTTCCTTCATCTTAGAATGTTGATTTCTTCATTCCCAAAGGATGTTTTTGTATTTAGTGGAAGGATTAGGGAAAAGTTTTTCTGCTGCATCTTTCTGGAAGCAGTATCATGTGTGTATTTTGAGTACCAATTTTATGGTCTGTTTTCAGTCCTTTAAAAAATCACACTGTCTTAGAAATATACTGCATTTCAGAAAGTTTGGGCTTCTGTAGTCTTCCATGGTCAAGCTTGGGAGCCTAGTCATTTCGAGCACTAAACAGTTAGGATAAGGGGTGTTAGGGAACCTGACCTTCTGTGAAGCTTCATGTTTCAGCTCTTGAAGAGAAGGGGAAGGAGAGAGGCAGCACCCTTTCTGTGACTCTTCCCAAGTCCTGAGTTGAGAAAGGAGAGTCCTGCTCTATGCCTTAGGATATGGCAGCTTCAGAAGCACCAATTGCTTGGTGTTTGTTAGGACTCTCCAGTAATGAGTAACTGTGGGAAATTTGTTCAAGCCAAAAGTAATTCTGCTTTGTGTAAGACTTCAGGAGTATATTGTGGAGCCCAAGGTTAAGAATACTGCCAGGTGTCTGGAGGGGACTGTACCCAATCTGGGAAGCCCTTGAGGCTCAGACTTACTTCTCTCCTCCTCAGGTCAGCTTTTCCTGATTCTTCATCTGTGTGGCAGAGTACAACAGCCATGTAGTTCCTGTGTCTTATGGTATATAGTTCAGCTATTCACAGACCAACGTTGTGTTTTTCAGCTCCAATTAAAATTTCTTGGCGAGGGAGTCTGATCTGCTCAGCTTGGGTTAGGGATCTTCTTATGGTCTGGTCCAGCAGTTGCTGTTGGTTGATGAAACTGAGCTGGTGAAATATCCCCAAAGTGTTTGCCTTGATAAGTCCTTTGCTATTTAGGGTCTCAGCTATGATTCTGAAGATCTCCATACATGAACATGTCTATTAGCAATCCTTATTTTGTCCAGTAGGAATTAGTTCTTACTGTATCCCCAGCTCTCCTCACACAAGATCTGGTACAGAATAGTGTACTTGCCTTTTGACTGAATGAATAAGTACTCAGAGGTTACTAATCCATGACTTCATTGACCCCACAGAGAGCACATGATAATTATTTGGACCAAAACAATTTTTTTTGGTCTTTATTTTATTTATAATAACTAAATGAAATTTAATTTTATTTAATTAATTTGGCTGTGTGGGGACTCAGTTGGGATCTTCAGCCTTTGTTCTGGCATGCAGGTTCTTTTTTTTGTGGCATGCGGATTTTTAGTTGCAGCACAAGGAATCTTTGATCTTAATTGTGACATGTGAACTCTTAGTTGCAGTGTGTGGGATCTAGTTCCCTGACCAGGGATTGAAGCTGGACCCCCTGCATTGGAAGTGCAGTCTTAGCTACTGGACCACCAGGGAAGTCCTAGCAGTAGTTTCTTATTATTTTCATATATCTAGTCAATGTTCCAGTTTCCCTGTTTGTCTTATAAATGTTTGTGGTTGGTTGGTTCAAATCATGGAACATGAATGCGGTCTCTTTTAAAAAAATTTATTGTAAAGCCATCATAAACCTTGCAGAAAAGTAGCAGTATAGTACAAAGAACTTTTTTCTTTGAAGCATTTGAGAATAAGTTGCTCTGATGCTCCAATTCCCCAAACATTAACGTGTTTATTTTGTGCGAACAGGAGCATTCTTCCAAATAACTATAGTACAACCAGCAGAGTCAGAAATTAAGCTTGTTAGATTATTACCATCCAGTCCTTAGACCCCACTTAAGTTTCTCCACTTACCTAAGAACTGTCATTTATAAGAAAACGATTCAGTTCAGTATCACATGTTGTGTTGTCATTTTATCACTTTTTAGAAATTTAATGTGTTTGGCATGGTTTTGTTTGGGATATATTGAGGCTACATAATTTGTGGGTTTATACTTTTCATCAGATTTGGAAAATTTTCATTTACTACTCTTCAGATATTTTTCTGTATCCCTCCTGCTTTCTGCCACCCCCTCCCCTTTGTTCTCTCTCCTAATCATCTGTATGTCCAACCACCTGATACTGTGTCATAGGTCACTGAGGCTGTTCATTTTTTTTTTTCCTGTCTTTTTTTTTTAAATATCTGTGCTTCACTTTGAATAATTCAGTTTCTATTATTCTGTCTTCAGTTTTGTTATTCTTTGACAGTGTCTCATTTGCTATTATGTATTGAATTAAAACATTCATATGTTGTATATTTCATCTGTATAAGTTACATTTGTTTTTTTTTTTTAAAACATCTTCTAGTATTTCTCTCCTGTGATCTTGTTTTCTTTTGAAACTTAGTATTTGAACTTTATTAAAATAGCTGATTTAATATCTTTGTGATAATCCCATCATTGCCATCATTTCTAGGTCTGCTTCATTAATTTTTTTCTTGATTATGAGTCATTTTTCTGCTTCTGGGCATATCTAGTGATTTTTGATTGGGTGTTGGACATTGTATTGTTGGACATTATTTTTGAATGTCTGGGATTTGTGTTGGGCTTTGTTTTAATAAGCAGTCTCATTACTCGTGGTTTTGTTTGATCCTTTTAGGTTTGTTTTTAATCTTTGCTAGAAAAGTTTTTTTTATTCTAGGAAAAATTTGGCCTTAGTGCTAGGTATGGCTGTAGATTTCTAGAATCGCTGCTGCGTGTCCCAAGGAATGAATGAGGACTATTTGTTGCTAGATCAAATGATTCCCAGCCCAGTGTGAGATCTGGGAGCTAAACAGTTCTCAGCTAATCAGTTCTTTGAGTGACTTCATGGATTTTCACCCCCTCTTCTCTAGAACTTGCTCTACAGTTTCTAGCTATTGCAGGTTCCCTGGACTTTGATCCATCTTTCCTCAGTTCAGAGGGAACCGCCATGTTCTGCCTTGCGGTCTCCCTCCCGGCTTTGTGTTCTCTGCTCTGGCACGTGTCCTCTGGTAGAATGCAGGGGTGATTCTCTCCATTTGTTTTCTTCTCTTGGGGATCATAGTTTTGCACAGTCTGTTGTCCGATATCAGAAAATAGGTTTTTCATATATTTTGTCTGATTTCCTGGTTATTTAAGGCCTGAGGATGAATTTTGTTCTTGTCACTTCCTCATGACTGGAAGAGAAAGGCTTGTGTATGTTCTGGGAATTAATACCCAGAACTGCGTACTGCATACTGATTTTATTATTCTCCTGGCCCAGTCGTTTACATGTTACATTGGAGGCTCTGCCTTCCAGTCTCCTATTCACTGAGACACGTAACCTAGGACAAACAATCCGAGAACATTCCCGGGTGATTGCTATGAGACTCTGAAGTGAGAGTCATTTTACAAAATATATCACCCATATGCCATTGGCATCAAGCCTGTTGGAGGTTCAGTCCTGTGAAAGGTAATTCTGTAATCAAAGACTCATTGATTGAGACATTTATTACATTGACATATTGTCAGCAAAACTTTATTGAGTTTCTGTCATGTGCCATTTACTGACCTTGTGTAAAGCAGCAGTGAAGCACTTAGTCTTAGGTGATTCTTTGGTTAAAAAGTGGTCTATGGCTCAGACCCTTGGGGATCTGAGACACACCAAGAACTGATGACTGACAAATTTGTAACCTCTCATCTATTCTTTTGCAGCCCAGTAAACGCTCTGCTACTGACCTGTGTGGCCGGAATGATGGAAACCTTAAGGTGATATTTCCTGATGTAGAGGTGGAGGATGTCACCGACTCTGGGCTCAGGGTTCGAGCTCAGCCTGGGGACTATGTGCTGGTGAAGGTAAGGAGTTCTTTTTGTGCTTTTGACTTGTGCTGTGAAATGGGAGTCGGATTGGATAATTTGAGGGAATGAAGTTTTTTTCCTGGAGAAATTCTTTAGTAAGATAAAAATCTCTTCTCAACTCCACCAATGTAAGGGTACTTGAATTAAATTTTAAACTACTCTTAACTAGGCCTTCTGTTTTTATTCTCTTCTCTCCTGCCCTGAAAAGATTATTTCTGGGAATTTAGTGAGGTTGGAATAACAGTAACAGGTAGTTTTCTGTTGGAGAGAGGCCAGGAAGAGTAAGTTCTTATGTGAGTTGATAGTTCTCTCTGGCAGAGATAAGCATTCCCTTCGAGGTCTCTGATGCCCCAGATGTTCCTAGCTTACAACTTTTCTGCATTCCGTCCCTGGACTATAGGTCTAGTTGAATGGCTGTGTGATTTTTTCCTTTTTTCCTCTCATTTCACTGAAGATATTCCCCCTTCCTGAGTTTCTTCTTTCTTCTTTTCCTTCTCATGCTACCACAGGTCTGCCACTGCCATCATCCCTTTTTCCCCTCATTTCTACTTTGCCCCAGTGCCAGGGGCTGGCAGGACATGTGCTGATGAGGTGGGCAGGAGCACAAGTATTTTTCCAACACTGATCTCTGAAGCATCTGCAAAAGAGAGAGGTGGCCAGAGGGTGATTCTTCTGCTGATGTTGTTCGGAGTTATCTCCTCTGTGCTGTTCCTTAGTGCGTCACCCTCCACTCTTCCGTCCTTGTTACTTCACTTTCCTCTTGAATCGTAGGAGCCATGGTTCATGGTATGCAGTAGAAGGAGTCTCATTTCCTTGGTGTGTAACTTCTGTAGATTCGCCTGGAAATTTTACCAGCGCTCAGAACTTTTCTGTTCTGTCCATTGGACAAAAAACAGTGATTTTGCAAGCTGGGGACTTCCATGGTCTCATTCCTTTCTGGCCTGTTCGGACAGGGGATTGTCTTACTTTCAGCGTTGCCTAGAGGTTTCCTCAGGGGAGAAATTCCTACTAGGTAGCAACCTGACTGATGTGGAAACAGTCTCTCAGGCTTTTCCACTTGTTCTTTCTTTTTTTCTGACACTGTCTTGTTTTCTTCTTTGTTTTCTGAATTTTTGCTTCTTTGATTTTCCATTGCTTTTTCATACCTCTTCCTATTCCTTTTCTACTATAGATAAAAGGGATGAGGTTAGTGGGTTGGGTTATAATGTTAGTATGATATTCTTCTGTAAAATGGAAAAAGTTCCATTTGTCAAGAAAGAAAGGTGATACTTGGGACTCAAGTTGTTCCAAAGTGACATAATAAACCCGACAAGTAAGATTTAGTGGAGGGAGCAAAATAAAGGAGAAACTGTGAAACCAGGGGTCTGTTGGCTGTTTCTGTCACTTGTATCTGCTATTCTCATCTTTCACTTAGAGTCTCTGGGCTGTACTAGAACCATTTCCTCATAAATTCCGTTTTCTTCTTGCCCTTTCTTTTGTGGTGCTTATTTATCTAGACTCCAACCTTGGTGAAAATGATTATCTGCTTACTTTGTATCTGCGTGAAAACAGCTAAATATTGTTGGGGAAGAGCACCCAGTTAATCTGTATGACATAGGTTAGGTCCGATGATGGTGACTGAAAACTCAGAATACACTGGCTTAAATAAGCAGACGTTCTCTTTCTCATAAAAATCTAGATATATGGAAGATCCAGGGCTGGTGACTATGATGGCTCCATGATCACCAAGGGTCTTGACTGCTTCTGTCTTTTGCTCTTCTCTGTGTGGCCTCCATTCTCAAGGTCATCTTATGATTCAGGATGGCTGTTGCAGCAACCATGTCCATATCCTCGCTTGTAGGAAGCAGGAAGAGAGGTGAAGCTCATGCCTTATTCCTTTCAAGACACTTTGCAGAAGTTTCACACAAAGGCTGCAAAGAAATTGAGAAGTACAGTCTTCATTCCGAATGACCATGTGCCCAGTTAAAAATTGGGAATTCTGTTACTGAGGAGGATGAGAACTATGGGGGGACAAGAGACAGTCTCTTCACAGAAACCAACTGCACTCAGTTCACCTTTATGCCATAAAGTTCAAATTGAACACTCGGCATGGCTCTGAAATCCTAATTTTACAGTATTTTCCCAATAAATTGGCTTTTCCCCTCTTCGTTCTCCCTAAATCTTCACTCATGTCTTTAAATCCTAGTCTTAGCTGATGTCTGTCTCATCTTGTGTAGAGAAAATAGATGCTGTCATGTGACATCTCACCGTCTCATCGTTGTTAGCACCCACTCACACGCATCTCTGCCTGTCCCTGCTGTCTGCTCACGTGGGCTGTGTAGGAAGTGTCTGCATCTTCTGTCACACTGCTGCTTGTGCTTTTTGCTTCCATCCCTTCATATCCTCTCCAGATTTGCATTTTTCTTCTTTCTTTCTTGTGTCCTAAACTTAATGTGGCCAAAATAGAACGAATTCTTCCCACTTTCCTGCAATTTTCTTCTTTTGAAGTCTCTTCCATCTTAGCAAATAGCACCACTCAGTTGCTAAAACCAAAAATATAGGCATCATCCTAGATATTTATTTTCTTGTACTCCCCATCAGTAGTTCATCTGTTTCAGCTCCACCTGTGAAATGTATCTTGGATCTCTTTCTTTCTCTAAGCTGTCATCTTGGTTAGCTTAGATTAGTGCAACCTTTTCACAGGTTTTCTGTTTCTGTATTTTGAAAGTGAATTATTTTATTGAAGCATATCATAAATGTAGAAAATTGCTCAAAAGTGTACTTACTACTTGATGAATCATCACAAAGAGACCCTACCTGTGTGACTGCCTCCTGAATCAAAAAACAGTATTTTCAGAACCTCCAAACCCCCCCTCATGTTCCTACCATCTCTTCTTCCTGCCATCCTAATTTTTAATACCATAGTTCAGTTTTTCTTGTTTTTGATATAAAATTGAATCATACAGTGTAGATTTTTGATAACATGGATGTTGTACAGTTCATCTATGATAATATTTATCCATAGTATGTGAATATACCACAATTTATATGTTGTACTTTTGATGGCCATTTTGGTTGTTTCCAGTTTGGAGCTATTACAAATAGAGCTGCTATGTATGTGTTACAGTGCATTTCTATGGGGTATATGGTTTACTGGGTATATATAGTAGAAAGAGCCAAAATGATTATACTGTTTTGCACTCCCACCCACAGTACCTGAGTACTTCAGAGGCTTTGTATTCCTGCTTTCATTCTTGCCCTCCTCTAGTCTTCCTGCCCCATAGCAGTCAGTTTGATCTTCTAAATCAGATCACTCATTCATTTGCCTAAGCCCTCCAGTGGTTTCTCATTGGAGTCGCAGGGTGTCCAAGGCCTTTTATGGTCTTTCCCAGCTACCTTTCCAACCTCATGTCCTCTGACCTCGTTTTATTCTCTTTCCTCTAGTCTTAGTGGCCTCTTTTTTTGCCTCTCAGACTTTGTTCTAGTGTTAGGGACTTTGAAAATGCTGTGTCACTTAGGAGGGTCTTGATTTTTGCCTGGCTGCCTTCTTTTAAACCTTACAACTTCTCTCAAATGTCACCTCCTTGAAAAACTCACTAGTGCTGAAAGCATCTTCTCTCTGCTTTGCTCTTGTCACTGTTTACATTAGCCCATTTTATCTTCATCAGTTCAGCTCAGTCACTCAAGTTGTGTCCGACTTTTTGCAACCCCATGGATTGTAGCACGCGAGGCCTCCCTGTCCATCACCAACTCCCGGAGTTTACGCAAACTCATGTCCATTGAGTCAGTGACGGCATCCAGCCATCGCATCCTCTCTTCCCCTTTTCCTCCCTCCTTCAGTCTTTCCCAGTATCAGGGTCTTTTCAAATGAGTCAGCTCTTCGCATCAGGTGGCCAGAGTATTAGAGTTCAGTTTCAACATCAGTCCTTCCAATGAATATTCAGGACTGATTTCCTTTAGGATGGACTGGTTGGATCTCCTTGAAGTCCAAGACTCTCAAGAGTCTTCTCCAATATCACAGTTCAAAAGCATCAATTCTTTGGCACTCAGCTTTCTTTATAGTCCAACTCTCACATCCATACATGACTACTGGAAAAACCGTAGCCTTGACTAGATGGACCTTTGTTGGCAAAGTAATGTCTCTGCTTTTTAATATGCTATCTAGGTTGGTCATAACTTTTCTCCCAAGGAGTAAGTGTCTTTTAATTTCATGGCTGCAGTCACCATCTGCAGTGATTTTGGAGCCCCCCAAAATAAAAGTCTTCCTCTCTTTCCACTGTTTCTTCATCTGTTTGCCATGAAGTGATGGGACCATAAGCCATGATCTTTGCTTTCTGAATGTTGAGCGTTAAGCCAACTTTTTCACTCTCCTCTTTCACTTTCATCAAGAGGCTCTTTTAGTTCTTCACTTTCTGCCATATAGGTGGTGTCATCTGCATATCTGAGGTTATTGATATTTCTCCCGGCAATCTTGATTCCAGCTTGTGCTCTCTCCAGCCCAGCGTTTCTCGTGATGTACTCTGCATATAATCTAAATAAGCAGGGTGACAATATACAGCCTTGACGTGCTCCTTTTCCTATTTGGAACCAGTCTGTTGGTCCATATCCAGTTTTAACTGTTGCTGCCTGACCTGCATACAGATTTCTTAAGCAGGTCAGGTGGTCTGGTATTCCAATCTCTTTCAGAATTTTCCACAGTTTATTGTGATCCACACAGTCATAAAGGCTTTGGCATAGTCAATAAAGCAGAAATAGATGTTTTTCTGGAACTCCCTTGCTTCTTCAGTGATCCAGCAGACATTGGCAATTTGATCTCAGGTTCCTCTGCCTTTTCTAAATCCAGCTTGAACATCTGGAAGTTCATGGTTCATATACTGCTGAAGCCTAGTTTGAAAGATTTTGAGCATTACCTTGCTAGCATGTGAAATGAGTGCAATTTTACAGTAGTTTGAACATTCTTTGGCATTGCATGTCTTTGGGATTGGAGTGAAAACTGACCTTTTCCAGTTCTGTGGCCATTAATGAGTTTTCCAAATTTGCCGACATATTGAGTGCAGCACTTTTTAACTGGAATTCCATCACATACACTAGCTTTGTTTGTAGTAATGCATCTTGGCACAATAAATGTCTTAGGAAGGTGTTTGACTGGTACAGCCTGGATCACAGCTGCCTTTGGGGTTGGGAGGGCAGCGTCTGTGGTAGGCTTCCCAGGTGGCACTAGTGGTAAAGAACCCGCCTGCCAGTGCAGGAGATTCAAGAGACTTGGGTTTGATCCCTGGGTCTGGAAGATCCCCTGGAGGAGGACATGACAATCCACTCCCAGTATTCTTGCCTGGAGAATCCCATGGACAGAGGACCCTGGCAGTCCATAGGGTTGCAGAGTCAGACACGACTGAAGTGACTTACCACGCACACATGTCTGTGTTAGGCAGCTCGTACATAAACCTTGTGGTTGGCTCTGTGGAAGACCATCTCCCAAGAGAAAAGGGAGTAGTGGCTGTCTGGGACTGACCTGTTTTGGACTTCTTAAATTATATACATCAGTATTGTATCAGACGTCTCTGAGGGTGTAGAGGAAACCGTGCAGCCTCGAGATGCTGGCCTGTCATCTCCCATTAGATTCCATTTGGTGGCCTCTCCTTTGGACCATTCACGTTAAGTCCCTGTAGTTCAGTCTCAGTTACCTTGCCTTCTTCTGATTGGTTTTCTTTCAGATCACCTCAGCCAGTTCTCAGACACTTAAAGGACATGTTCTCCGCAAGACCACTCTAAAGGACTCCACAGCATATTGCTGACCTTAGTGGTTGGCGTCAGTCCTTTCTGGCAGCAAGAGAAATATGACTGGTCACTAATGAAAGATGAAGCTTTGGAGCCAAGCCTCAAGTGGTGAAGC